>NW_017731413.1:1200399-1225878 GCF_001890085.2 Hipposideros armiger | reverse complement strand
AGAGAGAGAGAGAGAGAGAGAGAGAGAGAGAGAGAGAGAGAGAAAGACAGACAGACAGACAGAAAGCGAGAGCACGCTTGAGAGGTGCCGGTCTTGTGGACTAATAACCTTGGTATTGATTCTACAGAGCAGCAGTATAGGGAGTCACTGAAGGGTTTTAAGGCAATAACAGGATCATATCTGTGTTTTAGAAATATAATATATATAAACACTATATATGCAAACACACACACACACGTATATATGAAAAAATAGGAAAAAGACTGTATTCTATTTCCTATCAAATTTCCCCACATGACAATTTGCCTTCTGTCCTGGATGATGGCTCTATTCTTTCTCATTTAAGACTGAACAGGCTTAGAGAATGATTAGAAACATTCATGCTGTACTATTAACACTTACAAAATCCCACTGTTCCTATCTGAGATTTTCGATTTTGTTAAGATGCTTAGCCAGAACGGAAGCTGCCCACACAATTCTTGTATCAAAATTATACTTGCTCAATAATATTCATATCTCCACCCACTTTTGAGTAGAACAGAGCAAACATTAAGAGATGCATGTACACATTTGCATGAAAATATATCATACACAAATTCAGGTTTGCATGACCAATTTCAAATGCATACCACCATATGCATACAAATGCACATTAGAAAAAGCATAAACTCTTGATGTCCAGACATCTTTCTCCCCAGATTTATTTTCCCTAAAAGGAGAAGAAAATGATAGGCTTGATTTATGCAGTACCTTTTTCCATTATCCTTTGTCTACAAGAAATAGGAATGGGTTGTTTTATGAGCAACTTAAAAAGGGTACAAATGCTTTTTTCCGTAACGTATAGATCATAGTCAGGTTGTCTCAGAAGAATGGTTATTCAGGAAGATTCTTGAAACAAGTGAAATTTATGAATATATTCTCTCTTTTATGAGCCTTTTCCTCTCTAAACTTACCCCCTGTTCCTTGCCAGTCCCATAGCTTAGAGACTTCCCTTGCAGAGATCTCCCAGGCTATTCTCTCCAGTCCCCATCCCATAGTATAAAATATTTCAATTCACACACACAAAAACCAAAAAACAGGTTTTCACAGCCCTGTGTGTTCTCACAATAATTTAATACTTTTGTAAACTAATAGAGCAGATATTATTAGAACCATTTCAGTGAATATTATTTTTCATTTCTAAGAGTTCTAATTCCTTCTTACTGTTTCCCTCTTGTAGTTTTTATTTTTTCCTGTTTTTGATTAACGATTTTTTGCTTTTCCAAATGAAATTTATCTGTTTATCTCTTCCAACTTTAAAAATATCGGTTAGAATGTTCCATGAAATTAATTTGTCTGAAATGAATTAGGCTTTGATTGTTGATTTTGTTGGCTATTCTTTTTAGTTTTAAATTTCTTTATATATTTTAAAATTTTGGTTTTCAGGCATCCATCCTCTAACACTTGCTTTGCCCCTGACCCTGGCTTTTAACAGTAAGCCTGGATCCCACCTCCAGTTTTGCATAGGACACTTTTAGCCCTTTGCTGTACAGAAGTTGAGCTACTGGATCAGAGTCTAACAGTCCCCAGGCCGCAAATACTACTTGGATTTCTATTCCATTTCTGGTCCACTGAAATGTTTATCTGGGTTTTAAACTCAACCTTGTCTTACGCTTTCTTATTGCTACGTATTGTGAGCTTACGGGGCCATCTTGAGACGTTCATAGTATCCCTATCTTACAGATAGAAATGAACTAAAAAAGATTAGCTTGTCCCAAATTGCAAACCTAATTAGTGGTTCAGTCTGGGCTCCAATTCAAGTCTTTCATTTAGCCCTGATAATAAAAATTTATTTCATTTTACAGAGAGCTGCTCTCAATGAATTTCTGACCAACTGTGGTAAAGCAAGAAAGCACATGACTTGGAGTCAAAAGACTTGCATTCAAGTTTTGTCTCTACCATTTACTAGTCTCTCTTGGCTTCCATTTGCATGTTATATAATGACAATATTACTAAATACCTTATGGAGTTGTCATGCAATTAACGCATGTGAGAACTTTTCTTAAAACAATGAAAGGACATTACAAATGTGAAGGGATTAAGAGCTAAAAAAAACTTGTCTTTTTTTTTTAATAAAGATTTTTTTAAATTGGGGAATTGGGGGAGGGGAACAGCGCTGGGGAATCGGGGGAAGGGGAACAGACAAGTTGCTGTCCTTTTGTTCTTCAGTCTAGTTGTGGAGGACGTTGCTTCACTGGTCCAAGTTGGCACCATCATTGCGCTCTTCCCGGGCGAGGCAGATCAGTCGCCGGCTTCTGGACGGCCGCTCACGGCGGCTGCTGGCCGCTCACGCTGGCTGCTGGCTACACACGGCCGTCGCCGGCGACTCATGGCAGCCCAGCTCCAGGTTGAGCTGTTGTTCAGCATCTTAGCTGTAGAGGGCAGTGTCACTGGCCCTCATATGTGGGATGCGAACTGGGGCCCTCTGGCATCCCAAGCCAGTTCTTAACCAACGCGCCACTCGGCCGGCCCAAGACTTGTCTTTTTAAAGATATATAAGTAATATGTGTTTATTTCTGAAAATAACTGCAGATAAGTATGAAGAAAAAATAATTTGTAATATAATTAAGCAGTATATTCTTTCAGATTTCTCTCTCTCTCTCTCTCTCTCTCTCATCTCTCATCTCTCTTTTCTAAAGTAGCAACTTAATTAAGCACTTGTCAAAACTTTACCCATATATACCCATTGATTACATCTTAGCAGCATTGATTACATCTATATATAGTCAATGAAGAACCTGACTCCTCAAGGAGTTTGAGGGAAGGATATTGATATTAAAGCAGAGAAAGTAGTATTAGGTTGTTTGACAAGTACAGTATTGGTTGTCTTGGTTTGCTTTGCTATAGTCTTTGTGTTCGGATCTCAAGGACAAAGCTTCCATTTAGGTTTAACTCTTTCAACAAACGATAAGAGAACAGACCTTCTAGATTTTATTGTGGCAAACTACAGAATCCCCTTTAGCTGTTTGGAACAGAAGTGAGTTTAGAAAAGGTATTAAGTAACTCACAGAATCTTTAGGAGGGCTAGAAAACCAAGCTCAGAATTTCACAATCAAAAAAAGGCATCCAGGGTTGAAACCAACAGAAGAAATATCCACGACTCACACTACCGGACCATTCTAGAGTTACTCATTGGTGTCGCCCATAGGGTCAGTACCTGCTTAGATTTAAGACATTGCACCAGAGCTGTCCCCAGAAGAACCTGACATGACTACCACTATGCTCGGCACACGTGGCTGCCACCTTCTTAGCTCCCTTCTGCCTCTAAGTTTGCTCACTGGAACCAAGTTCCAAATAGAAACTTAGCATCAAGGGAATCTATAAATGAAGTTTGTTTTGTTTGTTTTCTTTTTTTGAGGCTCTATACTAGTAAGGTGAGACAGAATGGAACTGGAAAGGGTAATGAGTAAGGCAATCTGCATGATCTGAGACAGGTTGGTACCATAAGTTCTCCCATTTTATAGATGAGAAAACTGAGCCTTAGGTAAATTCTGTTCTTTGATCAATGGTAAACAGTATGGGAGGAAGCCAGGGTTCCAACCCAGGCATTCAATCCAACTTTTGCCTTCTTAGCCCCTGAAATTGTTAATAGTGGTTCACGTGACTTTTCCTTAATAAAGTATGAATTTCTGAAGAACAAGGATTCTTTCTGATTCAGCAAGTACTTTTCATTATCAAACACTGGGTGCCATTATTCCTTCATTTATTCAACAACTTTTTATTGACTATTTGTTATGTGCCAGGCACTCTTCTGGGGACCTAGGAATATGGGGGTGAACAAAACAGGTGTAGTTTTTGATCGTGTGAAGATTAATGTTTAGGGGCAGAGAATCATATGAAAAAATTACATAATAATTAAACATGACTTTTACTACATGTGACATGACAGAAAGATATGCAAATATAAGACAGCATTTAAATAGGGGGTGGGGAATTTAAGCTAATTTTGGAGGACGGGCAAAGAAAGTTTTCTCTAGGTTAGTGATTTGAATTTTAGAGACTGGTAAGAGAGTAGGTGTCAGCCAGACGAAGGGACTGACCGGTTCTGGGCAGAGAGCATTGCAGGCACATGGAATAAACAGAGTGGGGGAAGGTGTTGAGGTTGAAAGGAGATTAGGGAATTGAGAGACAGCCAGTGTGGCTGGAATATAGACAGTAAAGAAGAAACTGACTAGGGAGAAGGCTAAAGAGGTGGGAACTCATCAATGTTCACAGAATGGATGAACGAATGAATGAACGAATGAATGAGTGTGTATGCATCAGTGAAGGTTGCTGTGAAGCCTCCTAAGCTTTCTTTTTACACTGAGATACTATGATTCTAATAGAGTCATTGAATCGCTGCATGTGTGAAAAAGGAAAAGTGAAGCCAGAGTGGTAAACTGCCCTAAACTTATTAGGACATGCTGATAGCCTACCTTAGCACTTCAGAGTTAATTACTTTTGTTGTTGCTGTGGATTAAAGGAGAAAAGGAGAATGGATACAACTAACACTTGAAAGTAGAATGGTGAAACTAAAAGAATAACTTAGTATAGTTAAAATCAGGCAGATGGTTAATTTGACCTTTGAGATAATATTTAAATGGCTGTTGCAATAACATTTTGTCTTGATGAATAAACAAAAATCTTTAAAACTTTGCCAAAAGCTCCTTTTCAAACAATGGAAATACATACTGTACTTACATTAAGAATGTTACAATTTGTTCTTTAATATTTTTTTTTTAAGATTTTTATTGGGGAATTAAGGGAATGGGAACAGTGCTGGGGAATTGGGGGAAGGGGAACAGACAAGTTGCTGTTGTTTTGTTCTTCAATCTAGTTGTGGAGGATGTTGCTTCACTGGCCCAAGTTGGCACCATCATTGCGCTCTTCCTGGGTGAGGCAGATCAGTCGCCGGCTTCTGGACGGCTGCTCACTGCAGCTGCTGGCCGCTCACACTGGCTGCTGGCTACATACGGTAGCCCATGGCAACCCACTGCCACAGGGACTGCAGCCCACGCCGTCGCCGGCGACTCACGGCAGCCCAGCTCCAGGTTGAGCTGTTGTTCAGCATCTTAGCTGTAGAGGGCAGTGTCACTGGCCCTCATATGTGGGATCCGAACCGGGGCCCTCTGGCATCCCAAGCGAGTTCTTAACCATCGCGCCACTTGGCCGGCCCCTTTAATATATTTTTAATGCAAAAAAATCAAATTACCCTATTGCTGTTCAAAGAAAAATGCAATTATATTCCATTTCTTTATGTAGGAAGAATCTTCAAAATTACTTTATCAATATGTTATCCAAGTTTTCAAACTTTTCAAAGGTTTGCATTATTATATATCCCAAAGTAATGGTTAAAAATCATATTTTCATTCACATGTATATCTTTGAAGTCTATAAATGAAATTTCTGGCTGTTCAAACACATTCAGTGACCAGGAACCATTTTCAATGAAGAAAATTAAGTAGCTTTCTGAACTCCTCAAGAACAGATCCAATATCTCATAAACAGTAATCATTTTTAAATGATGGTTTATTTCTCTATTATTTGAAGTTTGTTATCATAGACATACACTTGAGCCTCAGACACTGTCCTTGACATTCATGAAACAGCCTTAACATTCCTTTTCCTTGTCCCATCTGCCCCTCTCCCAGGTCAATAGACATGCCTGAGGACTCCAGCATAAGGTGAATCCCTTCATCTGTCCTCCGAATCTCATCGTCTCCTGCCTTCTCTTAATCAGTTATCACTCTGGACATCTACAACCTCTTCCTTTTAGCTAGTTATTTCCCCTCAGCATATAATCATGCTCAGCTTTCTGTTGTAGTAAAAACAGACAAAAACAAATAATAAAACAAGCCTTCAAATATGTCTCCTTTGATCTATAACCCTTGTTTTATCTTTTTTTCTTCACATCCAAGATTTTTAAAGAGTAGTTGGTATTTAATGGCTCCTCTTTCTTGCCCTTCAAGTGTGATCTGGCTTCTGCCCCTATGTTCTAATGAAACTGCTTCTGAAAGCACCACCGGTGACCTCTTAATTTCCATACTCCGTGGGCACTTTTCAGGTCTTTTGGAGTTGACCTCTCAGCAGCACTAGATATTATTAACCAGACACTTCTTAAATCTTGATGGTGCCGCTAGGAGGGATAAGCCAGGTTCCCAGAATCATGACATAGAAGGGTGCACACACTGCACTCAGCTGAAAACTATTATGCATGCAAGAAATAAACTTGTGTAAGGCAATGATGTTTATGAATTGTTATAACACCGAGCATTATGTACCTTGGAAAACACATGACTCTTATTAGGTCATTCCTTATCTGGTCTCTGATTAGCCTGAACTATCATCAATATCTCTGTGAACTCTATGCCCTAGCTACACAAAATACTCAGCATGCATGAGTATACATGCTCTGCCCATGTTCTTCTTAATTCCTTTCTCCCTATTATCTGTTGACACACTCATTCTTTTAGCCTCACTTACAGCCTCTGAGAATGTTTTCCTGTTCCTGACAAGCACAGTTATTCTCACTGCACCTCATATGCTCCTGGCTATGGACTGAATGTTTGTTTCCCCCAAATTCATATATGGCAACCAATTCCCCCAGTATGATGGTATCTGGAGGTGGGGTCTTTGGGAGGTGATTAGGTGATGAGGGCAGAGTCCTCATGAGTGGAATTAGTGCCTTTGTAATAGAGATTCCAGACAGCTCCTTTCCCCTTCTGCCATCTGAGGACACAGTGAAAAGACATCTGTCTATAAACTCCGAAGTGGGCTCTCTCCAGACACTAAATCTGCTGGACTTCCCAGCCTCTAGAACTGTGAGAAATAAATTTGTTTATAAGTCCTCAAGTTTATGGTATTGTTTATAGCAGTCTGAGTTGACTAAGACACCCCTCTATTGTAGCACTCATAATATTGTATCATAATTATTTTCTGTCCCCAACTGAGTGTTTTGGGCCAGACAGTATGTGTTTGCAGTGGTGTTTCCACTGTCTAGAATTATGTCTGCCACATGATAAGATCTTAGGTTTGTCAACTATGTGAATTATAAGAATTGTAGGTAAGCTGTGTTAAATGAGGTTGAAATGATAAATATTGGACAGTTAAATAAAATTTTATAAGAGCATTAGATTCTGGCAAGAAGAACACATTCATAGTTTTATATCTTGTTTTCCTTTAGTTAAACCCTAGCTATTAAAAATTTATAACTTTCTAAAAAATAAACTCTTACCTACCACTGGTTTTAAAGATTACTTTGGACAACAGCTACATGAACTAAATAAATTGCTTGTATCTAATTTTCTTAGAGGTGATTTTTCATGCATAATAAATTTATCTCTTGCAAATAATATTTGTATATGATCTGTCATGTTTTTTGTATTCCAAATGTATTAATATCTTAATTAGCTATAAGCAATAGGAAAGAGATTTATTCAGCCTGCTGTGGAAGTGCTAATACGATTTAAAAAAAAAACAAACTAAGAGCACTAATTTTGTTGTCAATTTCCTATCTTTATAATTACCTCTTAAATAGGCAGCACTTTTCTCATGGTAATCACTGCTGTTTTCAAATGGCTTCAAAAGGAGAAAAGCATTTAAGCTAATTCTTACAACAGATGAAACTGTTTATTTTGACATTTGTCGACTGTGGACCATGTCCTTTCCAATTCCAAAAAAGACAACCTGGAAAGGTCTGTGCTTGGCACAGATACTTTTAATAACTTTAAGGGGTGATTGAAAAATAGAACCACTTTTCGGTGTCAGATAAGATGATCCCAATTCATCTTTTCTCAAAGGGACTGGCCAGTGACATTGGCTGGGGGACTGTCCTATTGTTACCATGCCAGTGGCTCAAAAAAGCCACCTGAAGAGTCAGATGAGCAAGATCTAGGGGCCTGAGGAGTAACTCCTTTCTCTTTCTCCAGCCCTGCCTAAGGTGGACACGTGATAAAGGGAGGAAATGTAGGGCACTTCTTTTAGGCAAGGTCATGCTAATTGGGAGCAAGACAAAACAGTTTGGGAAGTGGGTTGTAATTCAAGAGATAGTTTACAGGAACAATGGAAAGTGATGTTCGTCTAGTTTATGAGGTAGAGGTTCAAGAGCTAAATATATATATATATATATATATATATATATATATACATACACAGAAAAGACTATAAAGATTCTAAACTGTGTCAGAAGGAATCATGGAACTTGAAGAGTATAAAGGACTTTAGAGAGACATCGTTTTAACTCAATCCTTTCATTGTAAAGGGAAGGAAACTGACCTTTAAAAAGGTTACATCCCCTGACCCAGGTTGCACAGAGTCAGTGAACTGTAGCTGTGGGTTCCTGTGGTTGGGATGGGGAAGAACGTGTAAGGGAAGAAAGGAAGTGGGTCTCTTTTCATTTGGATTCAGAAACGCAAATCCTTTAAAAGGGTATACCGACCTTTTTTAAAGATCGCCTGGCATTACCTGCAGAGTGGAACCAAATGCCGTGGTTTGCACGCAGGCTAGGCCAGAAAATTGGGCTTTGTAAAATTTCTTTCTGTGTATGGACAACCTTCATACAATTAGTTCATGCTTGCTTTGAAATTACTTCACACCTATCTTAAGTGCTGAAAACAAAAGCATAAAGAAGAAGAGCATAAACATCAAACATTCTGGGGAACATCTGAAGGAGAGAATCCGGGCTACGGGGACAGCTTATGACAGAGAAACACTGAAAAACTTCAGAAAAAGCACGATCTTGAGTCCTGTCACAGATCCTTGCCTGCAGCCACCCAAAATCCTGCTTTGACTTTAATGAATACGATGCAACTACGTCATAACCTGCTTTCTTAGTCCCATTATCTCCTGTCATCTGTGTTGCATGGAATAGAAAGGGAGAGACTATCAAGATGCCTTGAGAGGCCACTCCCACGCGGCCAAAGACTCATCTGATGATAAAATCACACCACTTATAATAGGGGCCTTATAGAGCCCCTGAAGTCCTCCGTGCTCAAGCCCAGGTTACCTTTCTCCTAATGGCTGCTTGCCATTAAAGATCTTACAAGGATACCAGACCAATCTCATGCAAGGTAGCACAGGACAGTGGGGTCTTTAGAGTCATATGGGTGAAATGTGGGCTTCCCTCCATTTTATTGTGAACGCCCGGGTGACTCTCTTATTTCCCTTCAGCCTAAGTTTCCTTATCTGCAAGACGGAGATAATACCTATCTCATAATTTATGGCAGAGAGTAAATGCATGTATTGTCTACACAAATGTGGCACGCGGAGGCACATGATAAATGGTGGAGATTGTTAACTATCATCGCCTTCTAACACATTGCTTTCTCATGTCACTTCCTACTCAAAAACCTATAATGAGTCCCTCTGGCCGTACAAATTAAATTTAATCTCTTCTATTGTGCTTTGAATGCTTTTTCTATTCTGGTCCAATTTCATCAGCTCTCCCAGGATTCCAGGTCGTAAACCAGAACTCTGGTCAGTCTAGTTTCCTTTTGAGCGCTCTCACTACCATCCAGTTCCTGGATGTTGTCATTGTTCTTTTCTGTTGCCTACTATCTTCTCCATCCTTACGCCAGCGCCTGCTCATTCTTTAAGGTCCCCTCCATTTTCTCTGCAGAACAGTCCCTGGATGACACTAGCCTGCTGCTTTCTCCTCCAGTTCCTAGTGCCAGCTCTCGGAGGAACTGGGAAAAGGATGGAATTTGCCTGTAAGGTGCTCTCATTTCCCCTCTCAGAGCCTAAGCTTCTTGCTATATAATCCTATCGCTGCAGGCATCCATGTTATACCATAAAGGAGACCACTAGTTAAATACTAAAGCAATTTTCTTTTCCATTGAAGTTACTAGGATTAGAGTCCAAAGAAAGGATGAAGTTATGTTCGTGCAGAATATATTGATTTCAGCTAAGCTCCTTATTGGCACATTGGGTTCTTTTCTTTTTCATGCAAGATAAACACAGTATCCCAAAAATCTTATGAACTAAATAGTAAATGTAGGTTAAATTACAGCACAGTGGGATGCACTGTATCTGGAGAGCATTAATAAATGGATCTATATGACCAGAAAGGAGATCTTTAGTAATATGCCACAGGGGTCTCATATGAGCCATAGACCCTTTCCTGTTTCTTACGGACATTAGGGAGTAGTGTAGGAATACTTGAATACAGGTTCCTGGGTTCTACTCCAGACCTAATGAATCAGACACTCCTAGGTAAAGCCTAAAAATATATATAATTGTTTCTCATGTGATTTCTCATGTACTAGGAACCAGAAATATAATGGCAAAAGCATGTGCTCAAAATCAAAGATCTAGATTCAAAGTTTGTTTCTATTTTTTTCTTTATATAAGATGTTGAGTCTCTCTGAGTCTCAATATTTCTTCATAGTGAGCATTAAGTGAGGTGATATATGTGTCTGGCATATAATGGGCACTCATTAAATAGGAGCCACTTATCTCTAATCTGAATGAAATACCCCAAATAAATGCTTATCAAGTCCACAGCTGACATAATATTGAGAAAGAGAGCTAATACAACAAATGTCAAAATGATCTTGAGTCCTGGACCACTGAACCAAACACCCACAATAGTAAAGTGGATAAAATTACACAGTGGAGTTAGGTTGCAAAATCAATGGCATAAGTAAAGGATAGGGGTCCTGTGAAATAACAACAGTTGACAGAAAAACAAACCTTAGAAGTTTTTGTTGACTTTAAGTTGAGTAAAAGATAAACATATGATTCAAATAATCTTTAGGATAGGGAATTAGGAAGTTGGGAGGGTGCTGGCATATGCAACAATCTTTACATCTTCCACCATTCCTAGTAGAGTAGTTTCTTCATAGAAAACAACTCAAAGGCATTTTGAACAAATAAGTAATAATGTGTGATATACCATTAAACGTCAATATGATCTTTGGCTCTTTTACCACTAAAACTAACAGTATAATATCATAATATTACTGTGTGCTTATAATATACAATATAATATGTTTAATGTTTTACATGTAATATTTCCTTTAATTGATAAACTTTTTAATCTCAAAATCTTTGTAAATAACCACTTCTTTCAATACCCAATTTAAAAACCAGGCCACTCAAGACCTAAGCCAGTAGAATTTCTACATCCTCTCAATAATTTCCATGAAATAAGGTAAATGTGTTTCAGGTTTCATAACTGGTAAAAACACAATAAAATAGTGCTAGAATTATTTCCTTAGTTTTCAATGCAAATTCCTGTGTGTAATTCATTTTAATAATTACTTCAGATCTGCATTTGCAAAGTTTTGTTTATTGTTTTCTGTGGCAAATTTATTCCTTTACAAAAGTTTGGGTCCATTCTGTTGTTTTTATGATGTTTTTCATTGTCCTTTGAATAGAAGGTAGTACTACTAACTTGAAAGAATCATATTATTTAGAATTTAATAAGCACTACTGCCCTGCAAAAAAAAGGAGCTTCTGTTTGGCTTTCTGATTTGGTGGCCTCTATATAGATATTCAAATTTTATTTCTTATTTGCATGTATCATTTTGTCTTCTGATAGTTTTCCTTCTATACCTTTTTTGTGAATAGCTCTACTTTCCTGCTGTTTACCATTGCGGAAGGGGATATTTTTCTTTAATACCTTCCATTTCCTTCTTCCTTGTTTAAGAGATATTTACCCAGCTTATACCATGTACCTGCTCACTTGAATTTTATATGCCTTGAGGGCACTTTCTTTATGTCTCCTTTTCCATATCTGAATACTTATAATTCTTGACTTCAGTAATAAACATACCCCTTGAAGTATTTTAGTTATAGCCTTTACCTTTTTTTTTTTAGTGAAGACAGGAGAAAGGAAATGATAACAAAATTATTGCATTTCACAAAGTCTAGGTGTATCAATCAGGATCCAACTGGGAGAAAAAAACCACATAGTAATCTGAACGGGAAAAGTTTACTATATAAAGAACTATTTACGGTAACAAGTGATTGGCATATTGAGGGGTTAGCTGGTAAGGAGTAAAAAGAACTCTGCAGAGTATAGGAATAGCAGATGTAAGAGCAGCCTTTACCCTAGGCCTGAGGTTGATGGTGTCCTGAGGCAGATGTCAGAGAGGAAGGGCACAAAAATGGCTCACTGAATGGCAGGCACTGAGCAGCGTGCCATGTCAGAGTAAGCTGATGAAGGTCTGCCTTCTAGAACATGCTAGAAATCTGCTCTCTAGGATGCTTAGCACAAACTGTGCATAGGGAGTTGTCTCGCTGGAGTCGCCTTGATATTCAGCTGGCCAAGGTGGGTGCTGGGGTAAACTGCAGGCTGTTGAGTCAGCACACGAGAACCAGAACACCCCTTTCTCCAACGACGCGCTGAGTGACCTCAACTGACAAAGCACCATGCAGCCTCACAAAGGAAGAATATTTATAGCGCTCACCCCTATTTTTGCAGAACAGGCAGTAGAGTATAAATTTGCCGCTGAGATACAATAAATTGATAGCCGGTATACCAGGCAGCCTGTATCTAATGGGAATCTCTGGTGATCGCCTGGCTCAGGTTCCCAGGTTCCAGCAGACTGATGCCTAAGCCATTTAAGACAGATGGCTGTTAATTCTGTTCAACACAGCTTCCCTTTACAACCTGCTTCACTCTAAAAACCTACATCAGTTAAATCGATACATGTTCACTGGAGAGGGTTTTGGAAGTACCTAAAAGTATAACAAAGCAAATTAAAATAACCCACAATTCCAGTATTTAGAGAAAACTACTGCTGGCATTTTGGTGTATGTTCTTCCAGACTTTTTTGGGCCATTCATTCATTCATTCATTCAATTAAAACTTATTTAATATTTATTAAGTCCAGGTACAGGTAATTGTTAGGCATACAGTTATAAACCAACCATGCACCATCTCATCAACTCAGAATCTACTGAGCAAAACAAATGTTAAATGAATATGCATACAGAAATGTTTCATACATACATAAATATGTATGGTACACATGTATATATGTAACACTTTTTAATAATGAAATTGGATTCATTTTATATATGCTGATTTGTATTCAGCTTTATTTAATATTATATTATAAATATTTCCCATGTCCCTAAAAGTTTTTTAAAAGTCTTTTTTTTTCACGGCTAAATAAAATTCTGTCTTTTAAATATGACTTAATTTCTTTTACTTTTTCCTATTGATGGACAGCTCTTTAGCATTGTAAGTGATGCACTCTGTATTGTATGCATTCTCACAGAGTGGTTAGCGGCGTGGGTGTAACCACACGCCTGGGTTTAAATCCTACCTACCTCCAGCAGGAGCTGAGTGACCTAGATGAAATAACTAACCAACTGGCAGCACCATGCACTGAGAAGCTGGGTCTCACATCCATCTTTACCATGAACAGTATCTAATCATGAGCAAGTGTCAACGTCACTCTATTTTCTCTGTATAATGAAGCAACAGGATTACTGACTCTTTGAAGTCCTTTCACATCTAAAATGCTAAAAGTCTCTGACCCTACTTTGTACATAAAAGAGACCTAAAGATTCGAGTGAGAATATAGGGGTTTCTGAAGGCCAAATGTCTTATACAAAATAATATAGGCACTATTCAAGATTGCATTATTTCCTCACAATTATTCACCTTCTCCATCAGCATAGCTTCCGGGGGGATGAAGTATATCTCTGCTCCACTGACTTTAGGCTCGCCATGTGACATGCTTCAACCTACAGAAGGAACATGGGTGGAAGAGGCCACCATGGTGAGGCAAGGAGAGGCGTTCAGGGGCGCCCCATGCCTCTTCTCACTCTCTTAGGATTATCCCTCTGCCATAAGCACAGCAAGCCCCCAATAGTGCTTGCTTCTTCAGCCTGGGTCCCTGAGTAAAAGACACATTGAACAGAAGAACGGACACAAACCCAGCTGAACCCATTCTCGCCCGTCAGAGTCCAGCCAACCTGCAAACCTGTGAGAAGAGATAAATCTTCACGGCTGTAAATCATGAAGATGTTTTGGTTTGTTGTCACAACAATAGCTGACTAAGCAAGAACTAGGTGTACTTTTTATTAAACTACCTAAAAGAAACTATTTTTGACAGTCTCATTGTAAACATTTTATTAAGGACTCCTTATCATCAAGGGCTTTTGTTCCTTCTTTGATGGTTGGAATTGTAGTGGATCTAAAATAAGACATAGGAAAAAAGGGAAGGAAAGGTGTGTTTATAGGGAAGTTAATAGATGCACCTGAAGCTATTTCTCAAAATTGAGTGTTTAAGAATATAAAGTGTTCATGGTCCAAACAGATGGATCGTTTCAGGCCATTCACCTAGCACTGTTGTCGATATATGGTCAATACGATTTTGTCGATAACTTAGCTTTAATATGATTTAGTGAATTTTGTCTGCCTGAATGGTCAAATTTGAATATCAGTATGGTGTTTTCTAATTAATTGGATAGAATTCATTATTTTAAACCTCTAAAATTCCATCAGCATTGGGATAATGATTTATTTATGCTTTATAACAGCATTGGGAGTGGGGAAAATGCTAAGCATCTGATTACCTTTAAGAAAATTACATAAAATTTAATTTTAAATGATGTATTTTATATTTTATCTTCACATTTCCTTTATATTCACATATGTAATCAACAAGTTGACTATCTAATGTCAATACATGAACGCTTCTATGTAAATTCCAAATGCCAGGGAAAAAGGTAAAGCAAAACATACATATTATGTAGGGAAGATAATAGACATTTTCTAAGAATGTTATAAATCTGGAATAATTATGAAGAAATTTCTAATAACATCACTGTAGTCAATGCCCTAAAACATCACAGGACATTGATTATATAGCTCAATGAACTGAAGCGGCATATTGCTAAAATCTATTGGCACATTCGAAAGTAGAGGGCATTTAATGGCATTTGTATCCTTAGCAATTTTATCTATGCCTAGAAAATAACTTGGCACAATAAAATTTTATTATGTCTGCCAACAATAGATGAGCTCTATTACCTGCCAGCCTCTCTGCTAGACACTTTACATATATTATCTCATCTAAGTTGCACAAAAAAACCTATGAGGTAGATCCTTCCTTTACGAACAAGGCAACTGAGGCTTAGAGACAGAAAATTCTTTGCCCAATGTAAGTGCCTAAAGGTCAGGAAATACGATTTCAGAATTCAAACCCTTAATGTTAAAGCACATCCTAATGAATGGAAGTCATTAAAACGTCCTTTCAGGTCACAGCCTAAGGTTTGAAAATACTAAATATCATATCCAAAGTTACACAGCTAGTTAGAAGCAGAAATTAAACAAGAACATGAGATTTTTTTTTACCATGGTGTTCTAATGCATTATATCACATAATTAAAAAAATAATTTCTATAAAGTTCTTGAAAGTTTATTCCAAATACATATTTTGTCTATCAAGCCTCAGTATAATGTTTATAGTTACATACCTTAATAGAATCAAATTATCTGCTAATTTCTACATTTTCTCCTCTGAAGAGTTCAATAACCACTAGAAGATACATTTTATCCCAGTAGGGGTCTGGGAGGATGAAAATACCTCCTAAGAATTCTTTGTTATCTCATTCATATTTGATTACTAAATTAAGGGAATTGTGAGATACATACCTGAACTAAGTTGATCTTAGATTAAATAATTATGTATTCCACTGGAGTCAAATGTACACTAGATCTCAATGATGTCTGAGAATTATTAGAAACCAGAAGAATTATTAAAACTGTCATATCTTCTCTGAAATCATCAAATATTTACAAAGATTCCGTGAATTTTCCTCTCACCTCTTCATGGCCAATGCAGACAAAAGACACATTCCTTTACCTAGCTTATAAATAAATCTTTAGTAGACTCCCCGATTTCCACTTTTAGTGAAAAAAGATGAGTATAGTATAGCAGAAAATGTGGTTTTAAAGGAGAAAATAGAGACTGGATAGGAAAGGAGGGAAGGGATTATTTTCTTTAGTAACACATATTTCAATAAAACCTATTTGGCAAAATCTTCCACTGACTTATTATTGTTTACAGTGACTTAAATAAAATCATAGATTCGATGCTAATTTACAAATGACATGGAGCAAGAGGAATGAATAATATACGTAGTGTAGAACAAATACAGGATCTCAGAGGCAGAAACTTAACAAGGTAAAATTTAAAAGACAGACAAAATTTTGCAATGAGAATTTTTTTTTAATTGTCATTCCAACAATGACAGATTTACTATGAATCTCATACTGCTTAAGTTCAGGTCCTCTGATTTACAACGAAACCTTACAGAGCCCCGCACCTAATTATTTAGATAATATTGTTCCTCTTAAACAGAGCCTCCAAAATTATATATGGCCCAAGCTCCACAAAATATGAATTTACCCTTGAGTTTCAATTCTCATAGAATAATATAAGCTTCCTAAATGAATCCCTCAACCATTATTCAACAAAACTTTCAAATCAAATCAAGTTGAGCTAATAAAATCATCATGACTCATGCCAAAGCATAATTTGGACAGAGTCAGCTTATGTCTAAGTGGGAGAAATAATTATCTGAAACCAACAAGGTTGGCTTCAGAGCCCTCACCTTGAGGAGGAGGGAAACTGCAGATCCAAGAGGAAAGTGAGGCATTCTCCCCTGCTCCAAAGAAGGTCCAACCAGGACCACCCATAAGGTATGCAAGCCCCCAGGCAAACATTTTTTTTGTGTGTGGGACTCCTGTCTACATAGAGTTTGATTTAAATGTATTACAAACAACATGGACCTGTGTGAGTACAGTGATTTATCAAAGAAATAATGGGTAGAGAAAAGGTGGTTACATTTTTGTTTATGTACAATCCATTGTACATGAAGATTCTTTATAGTGCCTCATCACAAGCTCCACCTGATCAGATCCAGGAACCATATCTTCATGTTCTTTATTGTCATATGTGCCATTCCTAACCAATTTCATATCTCCCAGCAGGAGAAAAAGGTACCAATATGGTGATTGTTATTGTCATAGTTCTTTGGAACTTGCGTATATTTAAACAACCCAGATCCTTTGCATCTGCAGTCCTAATACCATTTACTTATTGCTGATTTAATCACTTATCATGCCACCTGTGAATTCTGACTTCAGTGGCTCTCAAAGCTGGTACCATGCTTTGTTGATGATGACCATAAAAACAAGTCATTCCTAGAGTATTCCAGAAAATGAGAATGGCATGTTTCTCCAACCACGTTTCTCTTGCACTATTTAGGCCAAAATCATTGCAATCCTAAAAATGGGATTGCTTTTGATGTTGATGTTGTCTATACTCTCACCTTCCAGAAACTGCCACCAGTGGGAAAGATAGGCAAGAGGCCTGGGGGAAATGTAAGAAGAAAAGTTCGATTTCTGCAAAAGGAATGTCCATCCTTCGGTCGGCATGGCTTAGACTTGCCCTGGAGAGCACAGCATCACTGCATCAATTGGAGAACATCGGTCCCAAGGGCCCACTGGCAATGCTGAGTAAGTCTTCAAAGGTCTCAAAGAACAGGATGGCTTTCCCCAGGGGAGTACCTGACATGTGGCATGGAGCCTACAGGGGGACTCGGGCGAGCATGCTGGGTGCTAGTGACCGGGACTACATAGGGTCAAGGAAGCCTCCTGTAGTCCCTGCTTCCCGCAAATGCTGTAGACTGAAGGTGACACAGTGATCAAACACGTACCAGTGACAGCTGATGCACAGGCCCCCGGCTCATGAATAAGGGTGAGTGACAGGCGGTTAGTGGCCCAGAGTCCTGGAACTTGTCCTGTGTCTGACATGAGTGAGAACCAACCAAATCAGTATGTCAGCACTATTCTGGTGGACCAGTTTCATCCCACAGAAGAAATACTGCTGTCGGCAGCAAGACCAATCCAATCAGCAGGTACCCTCTTAGCACTGGGACTGGCCCTGGGGCCCTGGGACAACGCAGAAGTATGTCAGTCCCAGAGCTCCTGGGGGCATCTGATAATTCCACATGCAGAGTAAAGAATTACAGAGTGAATGAGACCAGCTCGCTCAACTGAACGCCCCTGGCTCGTCAGCCAGGAGCTCACCGAACGGGTCCCTGAGAGGATTGGGTGGGAGATAAGAAATAAAAGACAGACAAAGTGCGGGGTCAGGAGGGACTCAGTCTGCTGGTGGCAAACTGAGACCTTGTTTATTGGGCATACAAGATTCTTAAGGGGAAGCAATTTTCTCATTTTAGGGAGTGATTCCCTAAAGCTAAAACTCATGGGCTGAGGAGAAACAATTTCTCCTCAGCAGCAAGCTATGTTATACACAATATAAACCAGTGATATAGCTAGGCAAGGTTAAACTGAGGCAAATAGAAACTGCCTACAAGTCCACAGTAGAAAGTCCCAAGCATGTGAAGCAGGTCCATGGTGGAAAGTCCCAGAGTGGTGATGTATGTTGAAACTGCAAGTCCACAGTCCATGAGCAACTGGGTCCGCTAGTCCATAAGCTTTTCCTTTCAGCAAGCTGGGGTCTTTACTGTTTGCACTTGCATTGTCTGGAAGCATTTTAAGGCAGAAGCACTGTCCCACAGGTCCCCACCAAACCGCTCCAAGGCTGCTCACCCCAGGCCTGGATCTACCTGGAGACCCAAGCTTGCCAACCTAAAGCCTCAGTGTCCCTGGCTGATCCCAGCCAGCTCCCAACAATAGAGAGTCTCAAAGGCAAGCAGTGGGAGCCAGAGTCCACAGTGGGCGAGACTGGAAGTGGGGATTTAGTTCAGGTACCTCTCCTGATAAGAAAAGTGGCATTCTAGGTAGTTCAGGTGTTCCTGGAAAGTTTGATTATAGGTGGGGAAAAAAAATTGCTTACAATAAGGGTCATAGTGAAACAAAACTGGGTAAAAAAAAATGACAAAGGACAAACAATAACAAGTCAACAAATGAAAAGCAAAACGAACAGTAGAAACAGCCCTTCACACATCAACAGAAGTAGCTCCTGAACGAAGAAAGCCAGTATCGCTGGACCTCGATTTATCTGCCTTAAGATCCCATCCTAGCTCTTCTGTTCTTTTCCATATCACATGGGCTGACCCCTGTGGGCTGTTTTCCCCAAATTCCAAATCCCCTGGTTTCTGGGTGGCCTTGATGAGACAGTGGGAAGCTCTCCTGTGAGGCTGGAAAGCATTAGGTAGGAGAAGCCAGCAGTATTTCTCTCTCTCTCTTTCTGCCTTGGGAGGCATCTCCATCAGTGGCCGTGTCTTTGTCATGGTCCCATTATTACAGCCTTGGTTTTGCTGGCCCCTGGGCTCTGATGACACCACCACCTCCTTTTGTTGCTCAGCCTAGGAATGCTAATGGCTTCCTGCTGTTGCTAGTCTCTAGGTGACCTCACTTCCCCATCTGGCTTTTCTACTATTTTATCATCTATGTAACTGACCCTTTGCTTCATATTCTCTCTGTTGTAAAGCCTCTAGAATTAAAACAGTGTGATATTGGTCCATGAATAGACAGAAGGACAATGAAGCAAATAGAAAGTCCAGAGATAGACAGGAATATTTGGAAATTGGGCACAAGATAAAGTTGGCATCTCAGATCACTGGGGCAGGGGTGGGGGCGGAGGGAGGCAAATGACTTTTAGAATAAATGCTATTGTTACACCTTGAGAGCCATTTAGGAAAAGCAAAAAACTGAATCCTATCTGAAACAGTACCTCAAGATTAATTCCAAGATAAATTTTACATAAATGTAAAATATAAAACCACACAAGTTCTAAGAGAAAACACAGTGAATTCTATTATAATCTAAGAGCTAGCAGAGCCTTTCTAACTATGGCTTAAAATATAGAAGCCATAAGAGGAAAGAAAGAGAAAGTGAACTACTTTAAAAAGAAAAAACACTTCTATTATAAGCAAAATCAGAGGACAAATCAGGAGAAAATATTTGCAATTTACATCACAGAAAAAAAGTCTAATCCAGTGTTTCTCAACTTCAGCACTATCATAATAACATTTGGGGTTAGATAATTCTTTGTTGGGGGGCTGTTCTATGCATCGTAGAACATTTAGCAGCATCTTTGGCCTCTACCCACCATATACCAGTAACACCCCCTCCCCAAGTGTGATAACCAAAAATGCTTCCAGACATTGTCAAATGTTCTAGGGAGGGGAGTAGGGAGGGAGGCAATACCATCCCCAGGTGAGAACCACTACTCTGTTCTCATATATAAGAAGATCTTTACATAGTGAATGAAAAGTTCAAGACCCCCACAGAAAACTGGGCAAAAGACATGGACAGTTGATAAAAAGAGAGATTATGAATGGCTCTTGAGCATCTGAAAGAATGCTAACCTCACTTATAATAAGAAAAATCCAAATTAAAACTACACTGAGATATTCTCACCTATCAGATTGGCACATATCCAAACACTTGACACAACTCGGTCAGGTATATTAATACATTCCTGATGGGCGTGCACAAGGGCACAACCCCTAAGGAGGACTTAACAGTATCTAACAAAATTATCTTCACATTTTCCTTTGACCTAAGAACCTCACTTCCAAGAATCCTCCCCAAAAGATATAGTCCCACAAATACAACACAATATATGCACAAGGCTATTTACTGATGCTTTCTTTTTCCTTTTTGTCACAGCAGAAGGCTGAAAGTAATTCAGATGTCCATTAGTAGGGATGACACACATACCCGATGAAGTACTCTGCAATGGTAGGAAATGAAGACTATCTCTATGTATTGATACGGAATAATACTCATGAAGTATTGTTGGGTGGAAAAGCAAGGTACAGCATAGGTGTGTGTGTGTGTGTGTGTGTGTGTGTTTGTGTGTGTGTGTGTGTGTGTGTGTGTGTTACAAAAAGAAAACTTTAAAAAATGGTGAATAGGAAGAATATAATAGGGAGCAGGTGGGAGACAGCAAGAATTTCCTGAGTGCGTCTTTCTTTCTATGCAATTTGACTTTTGAACTATGTAAATATTTTATGTATTTAAAGATGTTAAAAATAGGAAAAGTTAAACCCTGAAATTGAAAAGAAACCAAAATAAATAAACCTAACTCTATTTTATTTTTTTTGTTTCATTTATTTTTTTTTTTTAAGATTTTTATTGGGGAATTGGGGGATGAGAACAGCGCTGGGGACTTGGGGGAAGGGGAACAGACAAGTTGCTGTCGTTTTGTTCTTCAGTCTAGTTGTGGAGGACGTTGCTTCACTGGCCCAAGTTGGTACCATCATTGCGCTCTTCCCAGGCGAGGCAGATCAGTCGCTGGCTTCTGGATGGCTGCTCACAGCGGCTGCTGGCTGCTCATGCTGGCTGCTGGCTACACACGGTAGCCCATGGCAACCCACTGCCACAGGGGCTGCAGCCTACGCTGTCGCAAGTGACTCACTGCAGCCCAGCTCCAGGTTGAGCTGTTGTTCAGCATCTTAGCTGTAGAGGGCAGTGTCACTGGCCCTCATATGTGGGATCTGAACCGGGGCCCTCTGGTGTCCCAAGCCAGCTCTTACACAACGCACCAATCAGCCGGCCCAACCTAACTCTATTTTAAATTAGTAATACAACTCAGAGAGAAAATCATTTCAAGTGACTTTTCGTACAGTACTTATTCTGATTATATTTTCAAGATTATCACCTTAGAGTATATCCTAAGCTCAAAAAGCACTTCAAATAAATCTTAAATTTTACTCAATTGTTTTATTGTTATTAGTATTATAACTTAGAACCTATTTCATATGATAGGATAAAACAAATAAGTAAATATCTTAGGAACCAAAATTTTCATTATAAAAAAGATACAAATATAAAATAAAATTAAAGACCTGTAATATTAATTTTAATTAGAAATACCAATATGAAATATTATATATGTATGTATGTAAACACACATATATATTAATATTTTTTTACTGAGACTATCCACTGACTGTAAAACACTAAATATATAACAATCCACAAGTCCACAGTGGTTCTCAGAGAAAGAAAGAGAAAGAAAATGAGAAAGACAGAGAAAGAGAACAGGTGCCTGGGGAAGAAAAGAGTAGGAACATATTGGTCACTATTGGTGATAATAACAATACAACTTTTTACTTTAAAAGCTGATAATTAAAGGAAAATAATTAAGAATTTATCTTCCTTTTTGGGAGAAGCTATTGCCCATGCCAGTTTTACTATAGAAAGCTAACAGCCAATAAATGTAGAAGAAATGATATTATAAGAGAATCACAATTTTGCAATCCCAATGAAACAATTGGGCCCATAAAGGATTATCAAAGAATAAACTGCTATGTGAAATTTGGAAAATGCATGGTGCCATCCTCAATAGTTCATTCACCCCCCCCCCAGTGTACTTGCTAATTGCAAAGGGAAAAACAGACCTTAACGATCTGGTGGTAACCACCAAAAGTGATTAAATTTGCATGACCAATAGGGGGGAAACCTGACATTATATGCCTCCCTATGTGATGCAATATAAGGTGCTCAAAATCACATATGACGTATTCTTGCAAAAATGCTTAACCTGAATACAATCAAGACTTTAGATCTAACTTCCAGGTTATAAGAAATACAGGGTGTAAAAGAACAAGTTTAAAACCCAACAAGAAAACCATCAGACAAATATAGAATGTCAGATATTTTACAAAGCAATTGGCCTAACCTCATAAAAAAGTCAATATCATAAAAAAAGAAATAATGCTGGGGGATTGTTTTAGATTAAAAGAAACTAAAGTGATACAGCAACCAAATGAAATATGTGAATTTTGATTGAAATATGTGAATTTGATTTGGTTTGAAAAAGCAGCTGTAAGACGATTTAGGGGAAAATTGGGTAAGTTAGATAGATTGGTAGATTAGATAAATTTATAGATATCAGTAGATTAACAAATTATTACTAATTATGTGTTAAACAGTATTATGGTTATGTAGAAGAATGCCCTTTTTTCTGTATGCATGCTGAAATTTTTATGAATAACATTACCTCTGAAATTATTTTCAAATGATTCAGCAAGATAGATTAGATAGATAAAGCAAATATGGCAAATGTTAACTATAGGTTTATTGGATGATGGTGGGTATATGTTCATCGCAGTATTTTTTTTTAACTTTTCTGTTTGAAAGTTTTTGTGATAAAAATGAAGTTGAAAACATTGTACAAACATAGGATGAGGTACGACTGAACATTAAGAAGACTGTGCAGGGTTGTTAGTAGGACATGATTATTCAATCTTTAAGCTATTTAAAGAGGCACCGAAAAGTACTTGGTCTGAGACAGCCCGATGGTATGCAGATGCTGGGTATCTAGATTCGCCTTCTAGAGCCAAAAAGGCACTGGGGAGCTGTCCCAGACGTAGGTGCTGATGAAGCTGGTTAGACGAACATCTGTGGATCTAGAGCATTGGGCCATGACTTACAAAAACAGGTAGCAGTACGTGGTGATGCTGGCAGGGGAGTGCATCTCAGCTATTGTTATTCTGGAACATGGTGATAGGGACAGCACGGAGAAATCAAGAGGAGAAGCGACTGTCACTAAGGAGGCCTATCCCCAGGAAGGATGCAGGCTGAGATCCAAGCAAAAGCATGGGTATAAAGGAACTAGATAGAACCAGATGAGTTCTAAAAAACTCTTTAAAAGACAGGCAACAGATAGCCAATGAATTCATTTAAAACTATGTAGCCATTGTCTCCTTTCCCATTCCCAGGCAGCAGTCCCTGCCCTCTGGGTGAAAGGTAATGGTTTGTTAATAAGAAATAGTGGCCTCACTGCCCATTATTTTCAGGGTGAAAAGGAAATGTTACTTTAATGGACTAGTTGAAAATTTCACAGGTCTGCAATTTAATTACCTGTTAGAACTGTAGGTAAGATATCACAGTCTCATAAGACTTTAGTGCCTTTTAAAAATGACTATAATTCATCAGAATCTTGGGGGGAAACTGTATATTGAAATAACATAAATAGTGGAATATAACTGATGCTAAGGTTGAAGAAGACACTTGAAAATCCTTCGATGTTTTGAAGTTGAGGTGAAAAGGACGGTTCTGTTCAAGTGACAAGGATAAACGGGGCTTCAGAGCTCTCTATTTCACGTTTTGCAGTCCAGTTTCTGGTTTTGGAACCCAGGGAAAATGTGAAGACAGCTGCTCTTTGTGAAATCACCCTGGCTCCTTTCAGTCAGCTCAGTCTCCATGGCACTTAGAGCCTGTCGATCCTAATCCGCCTCTTTGTTATCTAGCACCTGGTATTGTTTCCCAGGTTTAACTCTAGTTGCCCTTGTCTAAACAGTGTATGTGCTCAGGATAATGTATCGTGCTGTGTTTTCTCTATACATTTATCACAAGATTCAGTTCATGGGGAGTCCTGGAGCCTTGGTGAGAGCTTGATGAAGAAGGGAGTGTAGAGCTAAATGTTTCCCAGTCCCTGAGCCTGTAAATTCACAATTTAAGGGATAAGATTCATGAGAGGAGGCATGTATGTTTGCAAAGGCAAAGATTAAGAATCAGGATTAGTTGCTAGTCTATTTATCAGATAAGTAAATTTACCCTCTTGGAATACTTCCTCATCTGTAAGGACCGTCCAAAGTCTTAAGTTTCATCATTTTATATGTAAAGAACAGATCTCTGATGCTAGACTGGTATCTGAAAATAGCCCTTACTAAAGAAACAAACATTTCTCTGAAAAATATTTTCCATTTCCACTTATAATGCAAAGATAAACTCCACCAGTATATAATAACTAAAAACTCTTAATAAGCAGCATCTGAACTAATAATGCTTTTTCATTTATTGAAATATGCCACAGGGCTAAAGATACTTAGTTATATTAGCAAGTGACCCAAATTAACACTAGTATTATTTCTTTAAAATTGATGACCCAAGTGTGAATAACACCCGAATTACATCGAACTTGAGCATTTAAAATCAACTTGCACCATACTGATACCACTTAGGGTTCTTATCATGCTGTGTTTCCTATGATTCAGTTGTAATTAGTCAGAATACACTGCAGCTGTTTGTGATTTCAGGGAAGAATAAGATGTTTATAGAGAGAGAATGTTTCATTATCTCTGCTTTCAAAATTCCTTTCTTTGTAAATGTTATTTTATGATATGTTTTCTCATCATTTCAAATCCTAAACAAGGCTGTTAAATAGGGTTTTATCCTACATGGAAAAATTGCTACATATTGGTTTCCTTCCCGAATTCCTTCCCTAGTTCTATACATGCATACAAAGCACTCACACACAATATTTTTATATATGACAAATCTGGCTCCACATAAGACGTTACTGCAAAAGTAACAGGCTTTCTCAGCTTTTTACATTTCTACTCTGGTACCATGGCCAGGGTGTCAGATGCATTATTATTTCCTTCAGTTTTTTTTTCATTTTAGTGGTTATTTTGAAATTAAGAATCATGTCTCATAAGAAGTTTTTTATTTATTTATTTATTTATTTATTTATTTATTTATTTATTTATTTATTTATTTATTTATTTATT
>NW_017731413.1:1183232-1193919 GCF_001890085.2 Hipposideros armiger | reverse complement strand
GCCGCCCGTGTCTCCACTCGCCTCGCCGCCCAACTCCCGAACCCGCCGGGTCTGCCCACCTCTAAGTAGTCCGCGTGGGAGTCCCTTTGCTGCTCAGCGTGTCCCGCAGAGTTGTGTTTTCGCTGCCGTGGTTTGCGCGAGCTAATTCAGTGACTTCCTTACCGCGGCCATTTTCTTCCTCCGAAGTTTTTTTTTTTTTAATTGGGGAACAGTGTGATTTTCCAGGACCCGTCAGCTCCAAGTCAAGTAGCTGTTTCAATCTAGTTGTGGAGGGCACAACTCAGCAGCCCATGTGGGGATTGAACCAGCAACCTTGGTGTTATGAGCACTGTGCTCTAACTAACTGAGCTGACTGGCTGCCCCACTCATAAGAATATTTTAATGTCCCCATTTGCTCATGATGTGTGCCTTTTATATTACGCTGGGCTGCACTCTTTATCCTGCTTTTGTTCCCTGATTTTTGGGTGACACTGGAATCAGTCATGGATACAACAGCAAGAGCCTGTACTAAAACCAAATATAAAATCCTTATAAATACAGCATGGAATCCTGAAATACCGTGAAATATGGTATGAAAAACACCTTCTCAAATATCTAGGAAGACAATTATTAAATTCCAGCTCCAGTTTCATCCTCCTTGTACAGCTTTATAGATACCCAATTCCTTCCCTTGGATTTCCACAGAGCAGGAGGCAGTGGGGAAAAGGAGGAACTGTGTGGTAATATATGGAGAGGGAAGGAATCGGCCATAGTAAAGAACAGACAGAAGCATCAAGAGGTGTAGTATGAAAATTGGAAGATGCAAAAATATATTTCTCAGGGTTTCAAGATAATTGGGAAAAGAAAAAGGGACTGCCAATATAGTTAAAGCTACTATTATTTCTGCTTGACTAGAAGCCTCCTTCATCTAGAAACATGATTTTTCTCTGAGAAATGTCCCATTCTCTGTGACATGGGTGAGAGTCTCAATCACTGTGCCGTGTCCTCTCCTGGCCTAGAGTATAGATTTGGTCCAACCAAGGAAAATCAGATACTCCATGGAACATGAACTGAGTGACACAAAAATTGAAGATTTTTCAAATTGATTTATCTCAACCATGGCGTTCTGAAGAGACTTTTTCATCAGTCTCTGCTCCCCAGCTATCCCTAGTTGACTCCTGATACTGTTCTTTTCGAAGCCTTGTTCTTTCATCTTGCTGATGTCTGTTGCTTACAATGTTACAACCCTAACTGATACATCCAGACCAAGGAGTTGGGTCTCTTTAGTGATCTGGCGAAGGAAGAAAGACAACTCTAACTTTGATAAAGGGTGGAGTGGATTAAAGAATGGAGACTTTCTGCAAAATAGTAGAGAAGGACTCAGTCCAGAAACAGACTTGGACTCTGGTCCACTTTGAGATAAGAATACTAAGCCAGAATATAAATCAATGCTCTGCTTCCTTAGATAAAGCCATACAATAAAAATGTCAGCTGCACTAACCAGTGTGCTTAGTGAGGTGTTTGGATTTACAAGATGTGGACAGTTCTGTTTCAGAATTTCTGATCTAAACTAGTTTGTTTTAATCTAAAGATTGTGCTGATTCAGACCATTTTTTTGTACTATCTAGAACTCAATAATATGATTTACATAAGTATAGAAGATTCTGGGTAATATATAAACCAATGGAAAAAATAGTGATTTTTTTTTCTAGCTAAAAAAAATTTACAACAATGGACAGTTTCTTAACTTCACATTAAAAGATATAAATTCACACACCTTTGCCTTTTTGATATGCTCAATGTTGCTGCTTATGAGTTTTGAATGTAAATTTAATACAAATTTGACTTGGCTTCTTGACCTTGATTAAATTGCAACTCCAATGTTTGTAAAATTTTTAACATATATTTTCTGTTGTCAAAGAATAAATATGGCTACTTGACTATAGAACATGCTCTGTTTTTCAGAGTCAATGAGTTCAAGTTCAGCTGGAGCCTATAAATTTGGGTAGACTTTATCTTGAAGGCTACATGGTAAACAAAGTCAGTTTCAGGATAAACCATCAGTTGACTTAGAAAAGTGTCTGGATAGGCGAGGGCTTCTCAACTTGGCGCTACTGACATTTGGAGCTGGATAATTCTTTGCTGTGTGTGGCTGTCCTGTGCATTGTAGGGTGTTTGTCAGCGTCCCTGATCTGTACCCACTAGATGCCAGCAGCAACCCTCTCAGTTGTCAAATGTGCCCGGTGGGGGGAGGGCAAAATCATTCCCGGTTGAGAAACACTGGTACATCTCAGTGAGGTTAAGGGCATTGGTTTTAGAGCCTGACAAACCTGAGCTCAGCTCTCAGGTCTGCCACTTTCTCACCGCTGACTTGGGAAATTACTCATTTTTCTTACCTGTGAAATGTTGGTTTTTAGTATGGCTTACCTCCTAGGATTCTTGGAGACATGAGATGAGATGATGCACTTAGCTTGGTGACTCATCCATAGTAAAAACCCAATAAAAGTAATCATTGTTAAAAATAGTAATAGTATCATTGTTCCTAAATCCTAAATGCAAATTCCCTGACTCAAATCTGCAAAACAATGACTAATCACATTTCCCATTGTGTTATTGTATTTTACAAAGGTATAATAAACTAAAACTCTAATATAAGTGAAGTAAACTAAGGTTTAAATATGGTAAGTCCTAAGTGAGACATGCACTTTGTAGTTAACTCTTTGAACTTGAAAGAGAAATGACTGGAATGATTGCTTTCCATATATGACTGCTGAGGACAAGTGCAGGCAGGAGAGGAAAAACTGAGTAAGAGTTATATATCTAAGTCTCTAGGACCTAAGAAGAGAACTTTGACTTCCTCCTTTTTCCTCCAAATCCTTAGATGTTAGCAGTAAAGATATGATGAAAATGAAGAACTAGAATGTGGAATATTGTCACATGGAAGTCACATAAGAAGTACAACTAAAGATGAAATTTAAATGAAGGAATTTCATATGTGTTCATTCCAAATGCTCTCAACCGCAAAATTAGAGAAATGACAGATGAATACACGGATTGTCAAACCACTTGCTGTACAAAAATAAACTTCTGAACTTTCCTGTTTTGCTTAATAGAAAATCCTTTCTTTCTTGACTCAATTATGACCTCAGACATTCATCAGAACTTAATGCACATGAAAAAACAATTTCATGCCGAAGTTTGAGGCTGTGAAAAAAAAATCACATGGGTAGAATGACATTTTAAAATGCTGATTGAAATCCCTTAGCATAAAATTCAACCATCTGGGAATTTTCTGAGCATTTCCCCTGGATTCTGGTGCACATTCAGGTGAGTGCAGCTCTTAACCATAAACAAACAGGTGTTCTGAAGGGGCATTTTTATAGCTGTTTTAATTCCAAATTCACTTTGTCTAGGGATGTTCAGATAGTGCTTTCATTTAGGGCAGTGTGGAAAGGGTGAGATACGAAAAGCTCAAAATATTCTCTTAGGCGATTCTGCTACGAAGAGGAATCCTGATTGCTGCTTTGTACCTGCAAGTGTATCTGTAATAGGCCCCCTTAGAAGTCAGTCACCTGAGAGTCTGGATCACACTGAATAACCTTAGAAATACTCTGTATGAAAGTACATTGCATCCAAGTTATACGCTTACTCTCCTTAGAGCCATGCCATGATTAAAATCACTTTACTGCTAAATTGCACAAGGGTGCCTGGTAAATAGAAGATGTGCAACAAATAATTCTTGATGACAGCCCCATCTCCCCTCATTTCAGCAAATTAAAATGAAGTTGCAAAGGCTTTAAAGAAGTCACGCTAGTTAATTGCAGCGTTTGACCAGGAAACACACTCCTGAATTCCACTCCCACTCTGGTTTGGATGATTAAATCATGAACATGATTGTTTTGATGAGAGAAGTTTACATGTTCATTTAATCTAAGACATCCTTCACCTAACATACACCACCCACACATGTCTTTATTTAACCTTTGAATGAGATGAAGTGTTGAAGAGTTAAAGCCCTTGGTCATTGTTCTTTAAGATATCATTCCTGAACAAAATAAGCTTTCTATTATATTATACTCTGGCTTTTGCGTGGTTGACAGTATCTGAAGCAACACTTGAGGACAACACTGTGGACTATATTCCCTGGGATCCAAAAAGATCATCAGTGAAATTTCCAGTCTGGAAACTTAAGCCACAGCAAGGAAAATTAAACTATCATAAAAGTATTTATTCTTTGTCAACAAATTTTGATAGTAGTGCATAGCATTCAGCCATAATGAATCTTTTCAAGCTTTTCTAAAGCAACACCCCAAAAACTGAGTTCCAAAAAATGATTTACACAAAGTAAACTTTTAGGAAAAAGCATTTATCTCCCCAAGGTAACTACTTTTAAGGCATATGCATGTTTTAAACATCAGTTGGTTTGTTTAAAAATGCTTCATCATATTATAGTGATTCTTTGAGGTAGATTGCATTTTCCAAAGATAGTTACAATATTTCCTATTCCATATGTTCTTCTAGAATCTTGCAAATTTCCCATTAGGAAGTAGAGCCTATCTCCTGTCCTCTTACATTTGAATATGTCTGTGACTTGCTTGTAATGATAGTACACAATTTCCCTAGCTAGGTCAGAAAATGCAGTGAAACTTCCTTTTTTACACTTGAATACTCAGGCCATTCCCAGCCTCTCCAGATGTCAAACAATTATCTAACTAAAAAAGAGCCGGAAGCCAAAGATTAAACCTAGGTGGGACTGCAAGACTGGTTGGCAAGGCTTCAGAAAGATCTAAGGCTGTACCTCACAGAATATTTAAGACATACAAAAGGCCCTTGAGTATCTTAAAGGCATGCCTCATAGGTCCTCTCTGTTAAACTATATAGGGATTTTAAGTATCTTAAGAATGCTGTCCTTCAGCAGACTCACAGGGAGCCCAAAGTAGAGAAGAGATTATTTTGAAGAGATTTGTCGCTGTAACTTGTCTAGTAGAATGACAGCCGATAAGATTTATAGAAAACCCACAAAGTTTTTAAGAATTACATTGGTGAAAACAATGCCAGTTTAAAAATAAAAGGAACAGAAATAGTACAAAATGAAAGGAAGTCTTTGGATGCTAGAACTAGTATGGGCAAGAATCAAACTGAGATCATTTAGTTTTATACATAGGTCACTTATTATACAAAGGACGGATGACTCAGAGGGGATAAGGCCCCGGAGGGCAGAGCCACGAGCCATGGAAAGCAACTCTCAGAGGGTAGACTGAGCCCTACTCACAGAACTGGCAACATGTGCCTCACCGGAATTCAGACTTTCTATGGACGATGACTTTTCCATCTCTCTTTAATGGAAGATTTTATTGTAATTAATCTATGCTTATCGGATTATATGGAAAATATGTGAATGGCAGGTCATCTGTCTCTTCAGTTCACAGGACTTCTGACTAAGGGGAATGGTTCTCAGGTGCTTTGCTTAAGGCACCTTGCCGTGGGAGGCTCCACAGCACCTGGACTAATTAAATGATGAGCCTCAAGCCTGAGGCTGATGTGAAATGATGTCTTTTGAAGAATCTTGGGGAGAGGTGAGCACACTTTGCCTGTGGTAGGGATGTCAATTGTTGGGCTACAGGAAGTTTGTATTTTATAGAGGTAGCTACAATTCTATATCCTAATCCCACATGTTCTTCTAGAATCTTACCACTCCCCCAGCATGAAGTAGAGTCTAACATCCCTCCTATTGAATGTAGGTGGATTAATGACTCACTTATAGCCAATAAAATGTGGCAGAAGTGATGCTGTGTGACTTCTGAGGCTAGGTCAGGAAGGCAATGCTACTTCCCTATTGCATCTGGAACACTGGCAATGGAGCCCTGCATCACCATGCAAGTAGCTGAGCTGCCCTGAGACCAACACACCTCGAGGAAACCCAAGCAAGCCTGTGCATGGAGACCGCATGGAGGAAGCCAGGGAAAAGAAAGATACATGGCCAGTCTCCAGCGTCTCCTCCAGCCCCACACCGTTCTAGCTCCAGCTATACCATCTGACTACAACTGCATAAGAACCCTGAGACACTACCAACCAGGAATCCTGAATTCCTGAGTCATGGAAACTATAAGACAATATAATTATTCCTGTTGTTTTAATCTATTAAGTTTTGGGATGAGTTGTTGCACAGCAATAGTAATATGTCTTCTAAATTAAAAAGAGACTTCACACTTAATTCCTTTTTTTTTTTTTTAACAAGAGAACACACAGATTCTGGACCTTCATTACTCAGCTTTATTTTGGCCTGTACATAAGATTAAAAAAAAAATAGCTAGCTTCCACCAGGAGGTCTAAATTTGAGGTCAAAATTGGTTTGAATCGTTTTTAATTATCATTTATTACCATGGACCATGGAAAGTTACTTAATCCTTTTGCTTTCCCATCTGTTAACTGGTGAAAATACCTATGAGAGAATTAGCATATGGATTAAGTTGAATGAGTTGCTAATAAGAACGACCCCTGCATATTGTCTAACACATAACTGCCTGACTTAGTTTAATGGTCTACCTGGTGACAATAGGGATATTGCTACGCAAAAATTTTGCACATGGCCATCAGATACTGTATGCAGTGGAGGGAGATGGCTAGGAGCAATGGCATTTCATCAGAGAGCTGGCATTTCACCTAATCATTAACCACCATACATGTCTTCCCTTCCCTTGTCAGCAACAAGCTGGAGACTTTGATGCACTGCTGTCCCAGCCCTCAGCCAGTGCCAGGCACACCCTAAGTGTTCAACAAACACTTGTTGAATCAGCAAATGGAGAACCTGTGAACCTGAACTCACCAGTAAAAAACAAAAAGACAACGAAGATAAAGACACTATTTGATCTCTCCTTCCATTAAGCAAAACTTCTTGGACTTTGAGTTCTTTTAAGGTAAGGGCTGAAAGTTTCATGTCTGTGTCTCGGTGCCCAACAGTGACTGGAGCAAAAGAAGTGCTTCATAAATACTGGCTGAATAAAGGAAAAGAGTAGTTCTCTAACATTCTTCCTAAATACAAAGAGATACTGCCAGCATTGGGGGGCATCAGAACAAGAAAAGTGTGCTTCTCTAGATTCACTTACATGCTTCAGAATTCTGAAATCAGGGATCCAGTGTATGTGAATTAATAACAATTAAAATAAGTGAAAGTTGTATGTACTTCCTAAAGTATTTTACAAATATGATGTAAGATGATTGAGAGACAGGATAACATGGTGGTTAAGAGCACAGACTCCAAGTCAGAATGTATAGAAAAAAGTCGCATTTCCACTCTTCCATCCATATGAATGTGGGCAAGTCAGTTAAAGGCTCTGTGCTTCCATTCTCCACCTGAAAATCACAGGTGAGGGTACTACCTACCAAGGTGCTATCGTTGTAAAGATCAAATGAGTTAATATGTACCAAACATGTAGACCATTTCTTAATAATAATACAGATGATTTTCCCACAAACATCTAATTGAAAATGGCAATTTTTATTGCTTAAATGAAGAAAACTGTGTTAATTACTCTAAAATTATTCAGAGTTAAAAAATGAATCTTGTTGAGTGAAGAAAAGTTCTTCATAAGGCTTTAGAAGTGGTTACATAAGTACCTAGAGGCCCCACACAATACGGGAATGCTAGAATATTCTGCTTTGAATTTGTCAAAATGAACTAAAAATAGATGAAGAATAACAAATACTGAGCTGTGAGTGCTAGTGTCGACTAGGATAATTTAATGACAATAAATCTAAGCAGACCCACTGGGCTATGCCAAAACATGTTCCTAACTAAATCTAATTTGGTTGACTTTTTCTGTTTAATTAGTGAATTTTATGTGTTCTGAAAGTTGTGCAGATTTAATAACACCAAGTAGCACTAAAGCCAAGTAGAGCAAAATACTAACACTTAGAACTTTGTTTGAGGACTTGCCTTCTTGTAAAGAACGCAATTAACGGCCTAGAGCAGCGGTTCTCAACCAGTGAGTCACGACCCCTTTGGGGGTCGAACGACCCTTTCCCAGGGGTTGCCTAAGACCACTGGAAAACAAAAAGATATTTACATTACNATTCATAACAGTAGCAAAATTACAGTTATAGAGTAGCAATGAAAATAATTTTATGGTTGGGGGTCACCACAACATGAAGAACTGTACTAAGGGGTCATGGCATTAGGAAGGTTGAGAACCGCTGGCCTAGAGGAATCTTTATTAGCCTGCATGATGAATGCTGTGAGAAAGGGAGGCACTTCCACTTTTCTTCTCATCAACACCTGTATGAACTAGTCTGATTGAGTTAAACCTAGGGCATTTCCAATGATGACAAGCACAGGGCCTGCCACAGGCCTTCTCATGGGAGAAAAGTTATTAACATTGGCAAAACAGACACAGCACTACATGTCTGATCCCTTCTAAGCTCTTGGTTACCTAACTATTCATTCAGAGCTTTCACCAGCTATGCATGTAGAGAGGCCTACATCTTTCACAAAGTAAGCAGATATAAATTATTGTACAATCGATGCTTTCTTTCATTCTTTCAGAGTGACATCTGGAGATGTTTTGTTAGGGTATAGGTTTTATTCCCTTTCTCTCCCTCTCTCTCTCTCTCTCTCTCTCTCTCTCTCTCTCTCTCTCTCTCTCTGTCTCTCTGTTTTTGTGATTAGAATGCTAGTTATTGCTTAATTTTGTCCTTTTTAGAGATATGTTCAAGAAATATTTGGGCAACAATGCCATATCATGTAATATCAACAAAAGCAGGTACTTTTTTTCATTAATAAAGGAGGGGGTAAAAGAGCCAGTTATGAAATGAGCAGTAGGGAACATAATTGTATTTCTTAGCATCTACAGAACAATGGATTGTTGCTACAATAGAGATGGTTTTGAATGAGCTTAAAATAAGATTTGACTGATTCTTAATGCATTTTGGTATTATTAACTAGAAAAAAATCACATTTGGCCACATTTTAAAAACTTGTACTTAAACTTACTTTGGCTTGCTTAGCATTTTTTTCCGATCAGTTCTTGTTGATTAATTGCTTTACTTCTATCCTTCATCCTCCTCTTTAGTAAATATTTATTAGGCAATGATTCATTTACTGACACTGTATTAGGTGCCAGAGATTCCACTAGAAAGGCATAACCTCTGTAATCATTCAGCTTATAATACAATAGAAACAAAACAAATAAAGGCACTTAGGGTGGGCCCCCAATCCAGTGACTGCTGCGTTTATAAGAAAAGGAAAGGACATAAAGACAGAGAACACAGCCATGAGAAGACGGAAGCAGGGATTGGCGTTATGCTGCCACCTGCCAAAGGATACCTGGAAGCTTCAGAGGCAAAGAAGGTGTCTTCCTGAGAGCCATGAGAGCTCGAACGTTCCTGCTTACACCTTGACTTCACATGTCTAGCATCCAGAACTGTGAGAACATAAATTTCTATTGTTTTAAGCCACCCAGTTTGTGGCACCCCTCAGAAACTAACACAGACATTGACTTTGAAGGACCTGTGGGACATCTAAGTGGGGAGAGGTCAAGGAGAAAGATGAATTTAGAGGTTTTGAACTCCAGTTTGGGTTGGAGACAAAACTCTCAGGAACATCAGCCTATGATTAAGAAATAAAGCCATATAAGTGGCTGAGATCAGCCAGGGGGCAGGCTGTGGAGTGAGAGGAGAAGAGGAACTAGTCTAGAGCTCTGAAGAATAGTAAACTGGTAGGAGAGAGCGGAGATAGGGATACTCACAAAGGGATACAAAGATGGAGACTGGGGAGGCAGACGGAAGGCCGGGAGAGTGTGGTGTCACAGAACCACATGCAAAGAGTGTTTCACGGGTCAAGTGAAGCAAATTGGTCAAGAAACATAAAGATTTCATCCATTATATTTAGGAAGAGACAATCCTGGGGGCCTAAGATTTCAGTGCAATAGTGGAACAGTTTTGAGGAAGTGGCCAACAGATGAGAAAGTGAGTCCAGGAAGTAGAGACAACTCTTTCCAGGAGGTTGAATGAGAACGGATAGAAACCTACTGTAACTAGAGGCAGAGAAAAGATTATAACTTAATCATCAGTATTTGAATTTACTTTCAGATGATTGTGTTTTTATCTAAGGAGGCACTGCTGATGTTTAGACAATGATGATAAAACAACACAGTACCTTATTGTTGGCTATAAAGCTGCTGACTAAATTATAGAAAAACAGCAAGAACATGTTTTACAGATACAAATCTGAAAAGTCAGTAAATGAGAATCTGTTGTTGATAGAAGTTTTCTGCATAATTTATAAAGAGGATAAATTGTAGGCAGGATAATGTTTTGAAATGCAAAACATCTGACTCATAGCAGAGATGAGGAGCACTGAATGACCTATGAAACAATATCTTATTGTCACGTACAGGGCATAGAAAATTCAAAACTGATAAGCTATCAGTCATCTCAAAGTAAAACGACTTTAATGAAGGTGAGTCATGGTGCCACCCAGGGAAATGAATCAGGTGCCCACATGCCCAATCTTCTTCACAGTTACAGTTTTTTCCCCTTTTAAATGAAAACTAAAGTCAGGTAACAACTAATGCCCTTGTAGAACCAATTTAGCCAAATGGAAATATACAATGGCCTAAGAAGTGAAATGAAAACATCAAAGGGATGCAGCCTTTCCAGCAAGGAAGAAAAGGAAGAGGAGAGGAGGGGAGAGGAGAGGAAAGGAGGGGAG
>NW_017731413.1:1098276-1183196 GCF_001890085.2 Hipposideros armiger | reverse complement strand
AAAAAATTATCTGGAGAGAAGGAGAAAGGAGGGGAGGGGAGGGGAGGGGAGGGGAGGGGTGGGAAGAAGAGAGAAAGGAAGGGAAAGAGGAAAGGGAATGATTACTTTAAATGTAATGTCATGCCTGCTGGCCCCGAGGACTTCCAAATGCTTTTACTGTGTCCTCTGTTTCAGCTGACTTTGACCTTCCCATCATGGAATAACTCCAGTAGCTTTTTGTCAACATTAAAGTCTTAGATATTATACCCGAGGCTCCTTTGGTTTTCTGCTCAAGCCCATAAAGCGAGGAACATCCTGTCTCCTCCCATCCGCCCCCCCTCTAGCATCCATAGTCAATCGTAAGTCCTGTAAATTCTACATCTTAAATATCTTACTTCTCGTTTTCTGCAGAGCTACAGCCCTGGTCTAAGCCGCCACTGACTCACTTATGCAAAGCCTCACTTATACTGTCTCCTCCCCTCCAAGAGAAGCTACAGCACAGATGCAGTGAACTTGGCAAAATGCAAATCAGTGATTCTACTGCTTAGAGCCTCGGTTTCTCACTAGGGCCACAGCAAGCCTGTTGGAGCCTTTGAGATATTTGTAAGAAAGGTAACCCTCCCCTCAAGCAAAGAATGAATCAGGTTTCAGACCCAATTCTCCTCTGGTCTGGCTTTTTACATACCCTTTGCCCTTAGAATAAAATCCAGGCTCTTTAAGATGGCGTGCACAGCCCTCTACAACCTTGTCTCTGCCACTCTCTGTAGGATCTCCTCTTGCCATTCCTTCACTCATGTTCCCTGATCCTGCTGTCCTGGACCAGTTTCAGTTCCTTGAACATATCATGTTCTCACTTACCTCTTTGCCAAACCTCCTGCTGCTTAGAAAAATCTTCTCCCTGTCCAGATAACTCCTTCTCACTCTTTAAGTCTTTATGGAAATATTACTTCCCGTCACAGGATGTCCCAGATGTCCTCGATTCGAGTAAGTCTTCTTGCCACACATGCCCCCAGAGCACCTAGATGCGCCCTTGCACAACACTTATTAGAACATGTGGAAATTGCTGATATAAAGTCTGCCTTCTCTAAGGCCTCTCAGCTCAATGAGGGCAGACTTGATCTATTTGTTCCCCCACTGTATCATCTCTGAACAATAACATGTCTGACACTTAGTAGATGCTCAGGAAATATTTGTTGGCTGAATAAATAATGCAATGCATGGAAGAGCCTGGAATCCTTGTTGCAGCATAGTGGGAAAAGCTTTGTCAGAAGATGGAGCTTCTAGGCCTACTTCCACCACTAACTTACTAGTCGTGGGGCCCTAAGCAAGTTTCATTAACCACCGTGAACCTACTTTCCTCACCTTGAAAATGGGGATAATACTATCAGTCCTATTCACCTACAAGGTTGTGGGGCTCAAAATCGGTGAGAAGGGACAATATTGATTGATTGCCTACCAGGCACAAAGCTCTATGCTAGGTGTGGCCATCCACATTCTCTCAAAAGAAATAAGAAAAGTCTCTGAAAGGCTATCATGCACCTAAATATCACAGTAAGTGGCAAAACAAGGACTTAAGTCCAAATGTCTCTGGTTCCAAAGGCTCTGCTTTCTCTACCTCTTTCTCTATTCCTTTCCTTCCTCACCATATTGCTTCAATATCCATTTGATACATTCTTCGAGTCATGGGACAAGTATTGCTTATTCGGTGAAACCATCTCTGACTCTCCTAGGAGGATTTATATGCTCCCATGTCTAAGTTCATATTGTTCTAAAGTAATAACATTGGGCTTTAATTATTTGCTTACCACAGAGTTTTCTGGAGAAGGAACCGTCCGTGTCTTAACATTCTTATACGTCCAGTATCTCACTGGGGCGTTAGCACTTTGTAAGTACTAAGTGAGTATTTGTTAAATGAATAAATAAAACTTCTCTAACTCATGTTATTCATAAATTTGATAATATAACTAATTTTTATTTATTACTTATATATAGCCAACCAGTAATTAAGGGCTCAATCACAATGGCTCATGTGCTTGAAGTTGCTAAGACAGTATAATGAACAGCTCTTATCCAATAACAAACCTCCGATTTTAAATAAATATATTAAAGATGAATTTTAAAAAACAGCTAATAATTGCCTGAAAGGGAATATGTCACATATGAAGTATGGGGAAATGGTTCAGGTTTATTTTGAATTTGATATTCTAGCTTTAATTTTCTCTATGGCAACTTAAGAGAACAAATATATTGTTAGTAAATAGCAAGCTACTTAGCCTAGAGAACTTGACATATTATTTATTGTAGCGTTATACTGTTCCAGAGGATTATAATTAATAGTAGAAATAAAACCTAGTTGCAGTATAATGGCCTACAGCACACCAATGGACTAGAAGACTAAAATAGAGCTGAAGGTTTCCTTTACATTTAAATGAAAGTGAATCGTACTGTCTTGATACTCAAATCAAGAAAAGAATATATAAAAATACTTGGAAGTTATGTAATATAAGATCTAAATCCTTCATTTAAGACAACAGCTTGTCAAAATGCTAATTATTAGGAACTGAAAGATCTGTTTAGGTAATAATCCTTCCTTTCACATGTGCTAAGTGCCTTCCGAAGGAACTTTGAAATCTATCATTATCTTTACATAGTCAACTCTTGATTATTTGAGGTAATAAAGAGAACACAGACATCTGTCCTAATAGAAAGAACACACATATACAATAGACTTGTTTCAGATTAAAAAAAATGGATAATACAAAAATTACATCTTTCACTCTGGAATAAATGTTGACTCTTTGCAGCATATTTGTCTTCCTACTATGCTCCATTAGTTCTTCTAGGGAAGGAGAACAATGCTATGGAAAACGCATACATGTGGGAGTGAGAGTTCACTCCAGGTCCTGTGAACTGCTTGCCAGAGGGGTTAGGATTCAGTCAGGGTGTTCCTTCTACACATTTTCAAGCCTCCAGGCTCTAATACACCATTCTCAACCTAACAGTTGGCTAATGCAGAAATTAGCAAAAGCAGTGGTAAAGAAGATGCCTGACCAATGTACTATACGTCTGAAGCTGAACTAGAATAACACTGAATGTCACCTATAACTAAATATATAGACACATATAGTCACGGGATGCGGAGTACAACATAGGGAAGATAGTGGATGGTATTGTAACAGCTACATAAGATGTCAGAGGGGTAGTAGCTTGGGGCTGGGTTATCACTTTATGAGGGGTTTAAATGTCTAACTATTACATTGCTTTGTATACCTGAAACTAATAAAAAAAATTAAAAAAAAAGAAATTCTGGGAAAGAAAAAAAAAAGTCATAATATGCCTTGCTTTGACCTTGTGAAAGAACAGAGATCATTAGAGTTTCTCCTGTTATTTTTTTAAATTAAGACTTAGATATTGGTCCACTAAAATAAACAAGGGAAGGAAATTAGAAATTAGTGCACACTGCAGATATATTGCTTTTTAGAGTGATATGAATGATTCTGGCAATGCTAGGTCAACTACTTTATAATTATCTACACAAACTGAATAGCCTCCCACTGTAAATTACTGCTATCTTTTCATCTGTGAAATCAGATCAATTATGTAACAAAAATTTACATTAAAAATGACATTTGCCTCTGAGGTATTTTATGAAATCACCAATGAAAGATGGGCTCCTTGACTTAGAAGGAAGCAATGCAGTTAAGAGAAAAGCTGGTACGGCCTTATTGTATAGGTAGAAAGAAGCACACAGTAGGTGACAGAATTCCAACAAAGCAAATATTTATTCAGTTATTCACTCATTGACCATTTATTGAGCATCCATTGTAAGTCAGTTGCTGTGCTGTGCTGGGGATACATATTAACTGAGAAATGGTCTCTGTATTTAAAGAGCTTACAGACACATACACAAATATTTTTTTACATAAAATAATGAATAGTAAAGGTGTGTGAAGAGTGTTGAGGGGGCACACGGATGAAGGAATTGTTGGAGTTAGACAAGGCTTCACAAAGGAGATTATCCTTAGCTACATTCCATACCAGAACTGAAGTTTACCAGGTGAATTAGAGGGAAAGGAGGCCAAGCAGACAGAAGCATACTCTAAATCAAGAACCATGAACTCTAAGAACAATGTCCTTAGGGGTACACGGTGTATTTGGGTAAAAGTAAATTAAAAGTCACAGTCAGATAATTAAGGATTTCATTGGGCGTGCTAAAGCATTTAGACATTCCCATACAGATAGAGACAAGACATAAAAGGTGTTAAACACTGGAGGGGCATGGTCAGATATCTGCTTGAAAAAAATCAACTCTGCTTTCTTTCAGAAAATGCCAAGTCCTGGAGGAGGGAGGCCTCGTTGGGGAGCATCAATCATTTAGGGATTTCAGGGCTGTGTGATCCCTGATATAGTTTCCTGCCCTCCGGTTTCTATCTTAGGATTTTACTATTAGAGCTTTAGCTTCACAATTTACTGTAGTACCTATTAAAATAAAAACTAATCTTTTGGAAAAAACTGGTGTGATGGATATGTGTAAGTGCATTAACTGAGCTGGGCTTGGGATGTGGGGTGAAGGAGGCAGTTTCCCAATTCTTCACTCTCAATCATGTCTATAATCTCAATGACAGCAAGGGGCTAACTAGTGTGATCAGGGAGGTTCCTCCAGGATAAAGCAGGTGAAGAAAGTCTCCCTTTCTGTCAGATTAAGGGAATATGAGACATTGTATTCATTTCCTATCTCTGCAAAACAAATCACAATAAACTTAGTGGCTTACCACAACATCCATCTATTATCTCTCAGTTTACATGAGTCGGGAGTCTGGGCATATCTTAACTGGATCCTCAATGAGGGGTCTCACCATTTGGCACTCCAGGTGTCAGCCAGGGCTGCGACCTTGAGTGAGCCCCGGGGTGCAGCCCTGGCGCTCCTGGTGGTTTACTTCTCCAAGGCCAGCATGTTGCTAAACATGATCAGAGACCTGATCTTCAGAATTCCTTCACCTTTGCCATAAAATGTATCGTAATTATGGGAGTCATACCCCCATCACCTTTGCTATCGGCTAGTAGCAAGTTACAGGTCCCACACACACTCAAAGGTGGGGTGGCACAAGGGCACCATACAAAGGTGTAGGTACAGGGGAGCGTGAATCATGGGGCCATCTTAGAATTCTGCCTATCACAGATGCCAAGAGTCAAGTAGAAGAGTTGAAATCACTACAACCTAGAGCCAGGTAGGCAGAGAACAAGTGGTTTATCAAGTAGGAAGGAAGTCAAGTGGGGGATATCTGGAACAAGTTCTGTCATGGCTGGCTCACTACAGGAGGCTCACTACACTCGCAGGAGCCTGCATTTAAAGGGCCAGGGCACCAGCCCAGCAGAGACAGATCTACAGAAAAGAGGGGAACATGTTCTCCCAAAAGAAGACTGCAGAGATAGAAGATGTGAACAGAGAAAAAGGCCTAGCATTTTGGAAACTGTTTTCAACTAACAGTAGAGAGGGGATTGTTCCATAGCGTAGTCCTGGAAACACCAAGCCTTTTCCCCCCCCAATTAAAAAAAATATATATATATATAGATAGATAGATATAGATATAGATATACACACATACATACATACACACACACACACACACACACACACACATATATATATATATATATGCACAGTAATACCTTGGTTTGCGAGCATAATTTGTTCCAGAAACAAACTACTCATATTGCAAGATATCGCTCATTTACCATGTTAAAATGTATTAGAAATGTTTGCTCGTCTTGCAGAATACTCACAAACCCAGGTACTTGCAATCCAAGGTTTTACCATGTGTATACACACACACACACACACACACACACATGCACATACATATTCTCTCTGTCTCTGTCTCTCTCTCTCTTTATATATATATATATATATATATATATATATATTCAGATTTTCTTCTACCATTTTACATTTAGCTATAATGATCATACATATATCACACAAATATAAGTGATAGGGAGGTTTTTCAAGAGATATAAGCAGTCTGGTAGAGAAAATCAGGGGAGAAAAACTATGGAGCAAACTAAAGTAGACAAGATAATTAGAGAGAAGATATATGCAGCAGTGAATTTAAATCGCAAAGAAAATTCAAAGCAGTTATATTTTCACACAAATTAACAGAAGGTAAAAGCAAGAGAAAATTGAGTTAATAAAAGATTAAATGGAAAAAAAAAAAGGATTTCAACACAAAAACTCCCTGAAACAGCTCCTCTCTTGCCTGTGCTGTAATTTGATGGATTAGCACTTGTGGGAGTCTGGCATCCCCAGCAGCGACACAGATCCCAGGCTCTGCCACCCTCCCACCCCAGGACACACAACACTGGAGCAGAGAACAATTGGAAATTCCGGCCCGCTTGTCAGCAGGTCCACCTGCCTGTCCTAAGCCACTCTATGGATCGAAGGTTCTGATTGCCTGGCTGGACGCCTGGCATCCGGCTGCTCTGCATTCGGACTGGATTCTGGGAGTCTAGGCTCTGCTGTCTGCCTAGACCTATAGTAACAATGGTCACAGTGACTAAGCATTTACGGAGCTACATTAATGAAGCATGCGTTACGTTCATGTATTTCTCATCTGTGGCAGTGGCTCAATGTAATAGGGATGGTATTTTTCTTCATTTTAAATTAAATTTACTGGGGTGGCATTGGTTAGTAAAATTATATAGGTTTCTATAATACATCATCTCTATATTGCATTGTGTGTTCACCACCCAGAGTCAGTTCTCCTTCCATCACCATATATTTGAGCCCCCTTTTCCCTCTTCTACCATGCCCCCTCCCCCCTTACCCTCTGGTAACCACTAACCTGTTGTCTGTGTCTGTGAGTTTTTGTTTCTTTGTTTATCTTGTTCCTTTGTCGCTTTCAGCATTGTAAGGGATGGTATGTTTCAAAGAAGATATTGATATATTTCCATTCTTATATTGAGTTCCACTGGAAACCTCTCTTCCCCAAGATCTATGCTAGAGCCCTAATGCCCAAAAGAGGAAGGACAGACAAGCCTCTGTGAAACTTTATTCGGGAGGACAGGGAAATAGCTCTGCCTGTGTGTCCTGAACTTTCCTTTCTGCACTTTGGCCTGAAGAGGCTATTGTGTAATACACAGGCAATGGGAGAATAGAAGGAAAAAGGGACCCGGGCTCCAAATCCCATCTAGTTTCTGGCCGTGGCCACTTCTGAGTAAACTTGGTAGTTCTACATGGTGTGGACTGGCAGGATCTTGAGGATTCATTTTTCTGAGGCCTGTGTGATTTCCTTATGAATGAGACCCAGGGGTTCCTGCAGCCTCCAGAAGGAGGCCTCAGGGGTATCTGGGCCGAAAGCCAAGTAGGCAGCCATGAGGCCGGCTTGGCAAGGAGAGGAGGAACTGCAGCAGGGGCCAGGGTGGACAGATGGCAGATGTGGCAGATTGAGAGGGTCCAATTTACCAGTGAGAGACGAGCTGAAATGAGTCGGCCAAACAGAGCTGGCTCTGGCTGGAATGATCTCAGCCTAACATCACCCACAGGCCACAGGTGTACTGGGAGGGATGCCCACCTCCTGCTATCCCTTCTGCCCTGCTCACCTCAGACCCCACACACTAACCATTTGTTAGGAGTTTAATGACATGCTAATTCAAACTTTTCCCACTCTCCATAATTGTCTGACCTCTGCCCTCCTTGGTCACTCTCCAAGGAAGACGTTGGCTTTCATTCACAGAAAAAGTAGAAGCCATCAGACAGTTAAATGAAATTATATAATTTCTCTGCTTACAAACCTGCCAGTGAATTCTCACTGCTCTTAGGTCTCTTTTGGTCTTAGGATAAATACCAGAATTCTGAACGTAGCTTCCCCAGTCCTGCACCATTGGTCTTTTACTCCCTCTGTGGCCTCACTGTGGCCATATTCGGACAAATAAAGTCTTACCTGGAAGCTTCACAGACCCCTGCATGAGATCACTCACACTATTCTCACAGCACCGCACGTTCTCAAACATCACACACTGAGTATGCTCGTATTTATTTTACACTGCCCAAATAGACCAATAGTCTTATTTCAACTAATTTCACTCAGAATACGAAGATTCCAAGCGACTGTTTGCACTAACCAAACCACATTGCTCCAACCGATGTCTAACTGTTGAAGATATTCTGATATTTGTAAGTATTGAAAAGCAGTGAATATTTTGTTTATCTTGCCTTCTGTGGGATGCAAGTGTGCACAGAAAAGTGTGGAAGAACAGTCACATGATACCAGAGGGGGAAACAGGAAAAGTATAGAAGGGGCATTTCATGATTTACCAAGAAGGGATAAGAATATAGTTTTACCATTACATATATATTACATTTGATATAAAAATGCTTTCCTTTTGGCTACCTAAAACCCTGGTCAACTTAAAGTATTGAATTTAACAATCAATAATTCAGATAATTTGTTTAATGCATATTTTTTTAAGGAAAATAAACCTCAAAGATATACTTACATATCATTGGCACTAACCCCTAACTTCCTCCATGTCAGCTCACCCTGAATCCCAGCTTGGAGTTTAAAGATCACGTCACCGACAGGAGGCCAAAGCTCCCCTCAGTTACCCGTGTCCAGTGGCTGCTGGAATAACACTGTCTCGGCTTCAGGAGGCCTATTTCCAGTCTGTGTGAACTAATTAAAAGGCAGGCCTTTGTTTGCCTTTCTGCAAATCCCTGAGCAGCGCGCAAGGTCCATGCTACCTTCTCCGTTCTAATTTTAGTCCTCTAATGTTTCTCCTCCCTTGCAGAAAAGCATTCTCTGCTACTAAGCACTTAAAAGTTTTGTTTTTGTTATTTCTCCCATTTGGAAAGAAGTACTTTTCTACCACTCTTGGTCTAGATTGCCTCACTTCCATTGGTTTTCTCCAGTAGGAAGTGATGGCTTGAAACTACTAACTAAACTGGGAATAATTATTTACCCAGGGCAGTTCACTTTGTTAGCAGGTGCCCAAAGGTGCTAGCCCACAAAATTCTTCATCTACATAGAGCTTTCTGGAATCAACTTTCTATGAAGAGGAAGCATCTTCTGTTACTGGTGATTCTCAGTTTCTTTTCCTTCAGTAATTCTCAACACACCCGTTCAGGACATTTTCATTGAGGAGCTCAGACTCATAGGTCACTCATTGTGGGTTAAGGCACTGTCTCTCTTTTAAAACTGTTACCTTTACTTTTGAGAAACATACAATTATCACATAGCTTCCTCCCACTCTGTCCTATTCCCCTCCACCCTTCACACACACACACACACACACACACACACACACACACACACACACACAAAATGCACTGTCTCAGCTACTTCTTTAGCTTATCTACTGGATATCCAATAGTGTTTCCATTAAATGTCCAAAACTGAACTTCTTCATCTCAATTAATATCAAATCCATCCTTCCAAAGGCCAAAAGGGCCCCAAATCCTTCAGTTACACCTTTGGTGTCTTTCATTTTCTCATGCCCTTTCATCCAGTCCATCCAAATAATATGTTGCCTCTACCTTTAAAATAGATCCAGAATTCCACCACCTCTATTAAAAAAAAATGTTACCTAACGAAAAAGAACACCTTGGAAACCACTAAGGTACCAAATAGACTGTAACACTTTATCAGGTAGCCTCTCAGGTCACTTAAAAGTTTCACATGAGAAGGAAATGAATGGTGGTCAAGATCAGAGACAGCCCCGTGAGGGCGTGACCCTGAATGGAACGCCACTCTCACAGGGCCCTTGGCAGCCAGGGAAGAGTAGACAAAGCATAGAAGAGGTAACCTTAGCTGAAGTTCATCTAGATCATAATTTGTTAAAATGCAAAGATTAATTTAAATATTATGAATGGAGATCAATATAGACATAAATGTGGTTCTTTACATCAAACATTTCTTCTAAATATTGTACTTATTTAACTACAGTATTTAAGGCTAATTTGTGTGGGGAGAGGCTAACTCAGCTGCTCACTCCCATGGTCTTAAAACCCTGTGATTACCAATAATTATAATTGTTCCTAGACTCATGTGTATCCCCCTCTCTGAATCTATCTCCTATCATCCCAGCCTAGTTCTTTAGTACCTTGATGCCAGGAATCCTTTGACCCCAAAGGAAATTCCAATCTAATGATATTATTGATTTGTCACTGTTACTTGCTCCCTTGTTATCCTCTTTCACTTATTCCCCCATCTTAAATTATATGGTAAAACATTACTCTCATTCTCTTGCATTCATATTTCCTTGCCCTTTAATCACTTCAATATACCCAATGGGCAAAACCACAACCTAGGTAAAATTCAGCTCTCTGAACTTCATTCTGCACCTATGGCCCCCTCCCCCCATATGAACTGGGCTGAAGGAAATCACAGAACTACATTGGAGAATCTAATGTTAAGCTTCTGGACATAAACCTCAAATGGACCTGTAATGCTGCCAGGCAATTACAACATACCTCCCTTGTCCATTCACTGTCTCTTTATCCTAAACAATTTTCATTGTTTTTTGCTTTCCTAAACTGCCACATCTCCTCTGCCATCTTTGTTCTCAATGGGTGCTGCTGCTTTCTACTTAATAGAGAAAATGAAAACTATCAGAACAGATCTTCCACAGATGATTCTCACCACGTGGATTCCTTCCCAGCATGTGTACTCTCACCGGAAACATCTTGCCTTTTTCCCATGCTCCTGTCTCAACCCAATCTCTCCTCTCAGTTCACAGAGCTCATTCTCTCTTTCTCCTTATTGTAACTTTATAATTCTCCTTAGACGAAATTTTTGTAAAGGTAGTTTATATTTGCTCTAAGTTTTCTCCTCCCATTCTCTCTTAAACTCATTATGTTGGGTTTTTGCTCCATCAATTTCAACCAAATGGCTCTTGTCAAGGTCAGCGGTGACCTTCACATTGTTAAACCCGCTAGTCAACTCTAACTCAGTCCTCATCCTACTCAACTTCCAGCTACATTTAACAAAGTTATCACTTCCTCCTCCTTAATAACTTTCTCATACTAATTCAGATTTCACCAGCATTCACCAGAAGATGTCCTCACAGGTTGTTCCTTCTCAGTTTCTTTTGCTGGTACTGCCTTTTATCCCCTCATCAAGCTCAGATTTTGGTCCTCCATCTGCACTCACTCCATATTGTCTATATAGTGATGATGTTCACATTTGTATCTTCCGACTGGACCTTCAGCTGCCTACTTGATACATCTTTTCGGACACTTAGTAGGCCTCTCAAATTTAAAATTAACTCCTGGTGTTTCTTCCTGTTCACCGAATCTGCTCTTCTGACTACCTCTCCCATGTCAGATGAGAGTAAATCCATTCTGACAGTTGTTTAGAAAAAAGATCTGGCAGTTTTCCTTAATTCTTCTTTTTTTCCTCATATACGATATCCACTCCAACATGCAATTTTATTACACCTACCTTAAAAAATGCATCTATCCATTTTTCTATGCCACCATTATTTCATGTTTGCGCTGAGCTGCCTTCGCCTCTCCTCTTACTGCAACGTGGAATAGCCTTCTTTCTAACTGCCCTTCCTGCTTCCACTCTCACTCCCCTTCTCCAGGCCATTCTCAGAACAACAGAGTAATTGTTATCAAATAGAAGCTGCATCATGTCACGTTTCTTCCAAAAGACCTTCACTGGCTCTTTATTTCATGTGAGTACAAGTCAAAGTCCTTTTAATGGCCTGTGAGGTCCTGTATGATCTAGCTGCCCCTCCCTCCTTCTTACTTAAAAATATTCCATAGTTCAGGGAATAACATTCTGATTTGACTCATCTGATTAAACCAGAAACTTTAGAGCCTTCTTTGAACTATTCTTCTTCACCGTCATACATCCAATCAGCTGTCATAACGTGTTGATTACTCTTTCCATGTATCTCTCAAATCTATTTACATGTTTTCACTGGTTATGACACTGTTTCTCCCCGTCTCCAATTTGACCTCATCTCCATTCTGTCTATTACATATTGATACTAGAATGAGCTTTCTAGTTAAATGCAAACTCATTTATAACATTCCCAAGTCTATCCAACCCCAAAGGCCTTCCCCTTTAACCACCTTTTTGGTAATTCATAAATTGATACTTGGATTACATAATATAGTGTCTTCCAAATAGGAAGCTTTGATTACAATTCAGGCTACTTTTGAAATGGCCCTCTGTTATAATAAATTCTTTGGGTCACTTATTTAAAGTGTTATTATTAGTCTTTGTTCTATTAAATGACATTTTGTCAAGATTAATGTTTTTGTGCATGCAATCATTTTTAAAATGAATGGCAGATTTATGTGTTAATTTAGATTATACTTTTAATTCAAGAAAATATCAGCTACTTTAAGTACAGACCCATAGTAAGCTCTTTCTAGCTAAAGTACTAACGATTTCAAATAATATTAAAGAAAAGTAATTATATTAAACAATAATGATGATAATGTTAAAGAAGGTTATTAGTTTTTATAGTTTACAAAAAGCATTCACATAAAGAAGGTCACTTATTACCACAACTTCCCAAAGAGTCGCTGTTATTTTCCTTTTTCGGAGAAGCAAACTGGAAATCAGAGAAGTTAAGTGATTTGATGGAAAATATCTAGGCAATCAGTGACAGAACTCACCCCAGAGTTCATTCTCTTTCAATACAGACGAGGGGGTGGTGCCAGCATATGGAGGTTCTTACATTCCAAGAATAGCAAAACATCATTGTGTAAGATAATGAAATGCTACTTTTTCAAGTAGATAAATGCCTGCCTTAAAAGTTTTACTTGTACAACTAAAAGTTTTACTTTTTTAATGTAAAACAAATCAGCATTGTCCTTCCACATTATTACTAAATATCAGTCTGCCCTAACATTTTTTATGTATAACATGGAAGTGACATATTATATATTAGGAAACCATAGTAACATGGTATTCGAATCTATTTAGACCGTTAAAGTTTAGCTTTTGGTTTTATTCCAAAGCCAGAGACAATAAATAAATAAACAAGTGAACAATATAATTTTACATGGTAAATAAGCCCTGGAAAAAAATGATGATTTGACAAAAGAAACTAGAGCGATGTTGAAAAGTGGTTAAGCACATGAACTCGACCACCAACTCTGAATCCCCAGCTCTAGTATTATGGGCTGTTATTTAGTTATTTATCTTCTTTCTGTGCTTCCTTGTCTACAAATAATAATACCTAATTCATATAACAGTTACGAGGTTTAAATGAGTTACTATGAATAAAATGCCTAAAACAGTATATGCCTAAAACAGTATATGACGCAAAGTGTTAAGTATTTGCTTAAATACTTATTGCTTATTAATATTAAAGGTATTAAATTCAATATATTATTTAAAATTGTATAAATTAAATATTAAAATATTTAAGCATTTGCTTACTGTTATTATTGGTCTTTGCACAACTTTGTTATTATAATTATCATCATAGTGAGTGTTCTACTTAAGATAGGGTGATCTGAGAAGGCCTCTCTGAGGAGGTGCATTTGAGCCAAAATCCACATGACATTCAGTCACATCAGAATTTGAAGATCGAGGTTCCAGGCAGCAGGAATCCAAGTACAAATCCCCAGGGACAGAGCGCTAGCTAGGAAGGCCACAGTGAGCCAGGATGAGTTTGCTGAAGGTTAGATTAAAGAGCTAGTCAGAAGTCTATATTGAAATTCACGGCCATGATGAGGAGTTAGATTTTAGTCTAAATTCAACAAGAAGCCATTGAGCATTTTATACATGATAATGGCATACTTTGATTTACATTTTATAAATATCACCAGGTTGCCATGGAAAGATTGGATTATAGCTTCCACAGACTGTCAATCTCACCACTTCCATTAATCATTTGACTAAAAATCTTACGTTTGTTTTTTTTTTCCCTGAGGGGAAAATAATTATTTGGCTGTATTTTTGAAGTTTGTATTGGTGCTCTTAAAAGTAGAGTCAGAGTAAAGCACTTAAATAGGTACATGTGTATACACTCATATAGTCATACACACACTCATTTTGAACTAAGATTACATGCAACACCACACAGACAATATTTTATGATTCTAAAATTCATATTAATCATATTTAATGGATTTTAAAATTACATAATTACATCTCTTTGAAGAAAAGTAGCTGAATAGTTCATTTACTTTAAATTAGATATAAAGAGAAGGTATTCTTCAGGTCCCACATCCCCTATTTCTGTCCTTTGTTCTTACCAGTTACGAGCTCCTTGACCCCAAAGAAGGGAAGCGTTGCAAACCTGATTGGGTGGAACCAGATCTGTTTTACCAGTGGGTGTGGTTACTTTCCCTAATCTTCCCCTTCCTCCCAGCCTTATTTCTCCACGCTCCTCTTCTCTAAATTCACCTTGGATTGAGCAGCTTGACAGCCCACCTAGACCACACTATCCAGCTCAGTCTTATCAGATAACCTTCAAACAGGTTCTCTAGCCTCAGAGCAGCTGTCAATAAAGTCACATATTGATGAATTGATACCACTGTGTGGAGAGGGGTAAATAGCAGTGGAAGGAGGGCATTTCTAGGTCTCTGGTATTTCACTATCATAATAGCATTAAATCATCAACTTTGTTATCTAATACCTAAACGGCCATTAATATAGTCGAAAAGAATATTATATCCACACTGACAAAAATCATAATGCCCCACATGCCACACATGTAGGTGAAAGAAGAATGCAGCGCAATTTGTTTTAATGATTCCTCTGAATTCCTCTCACTCATAAAGGCTTTAGCTTAAAAGTTCAAAAACAGAGCTGCATGAAAATGAACTGCTTACCTGTTCGGCCGGTTCCCTCATTCTTGACTTCCGTGATTCCCGCAGAAGAGGTATGTGGACTAGCAGGAGGGCTGGAAGGAAAGCTTGAACACCCTGTAGATGTGTTGATTTCAAAATATTCTTGGTTGTGATTCATTCGATGAAAATCCAGAGAAGACACAATAGATGTTCGTTGTTTAGGCTAAAATAAATGAGCGTGATGACAGCATTAATATGATCATGTTCATCTTCAGCCTCATCTCCCCATCAATTTAATCTAAGGGGTGATTTTTTTCAGGTAAACTATCTGGTTTTTATACTTAAAATATAACTGTGCTTTACAGAGAGACACTAAATAATTCCTTGATGAATTAAATAATGAACAAAAATTGTTTAATGAAAAAATATTAAGGCATAGTTGATCAAATAATTTAGACTTTTTGTTAGATTTCCCTGGAAGACTATAAAAATATATTGCACAGAATGTCTCCTAATGATCAATTTGGAAAGTTGCAATTTTAAGTCAACTTTCACTCAACTAACGTTTATTAAACATCTGGCATTTGCCAGACCCTGAGGGTATAGAATCTAATAATAAAAGGGCCCTTACAACACTGAAGCACTATTAAGCCAGTTTCGTTTTTTTTAATTCTTTTTATAGTCCAGGAAATTGGTGACATTAGATATTGTCCACAAGTACCATATGCTGAAATTTTATCATCAGAATTTTAAGTGAAGTAGTACAGAACATTTTCTAGGATCTAAGAATCTGGCTGGTATTTGTAACAAATTTTGATTTTCTTTTTAAAGAAGTTTAATTAATCCTCAAACAGCAAGAAAACTCAGTTTAAACATAAAAGTTAAATCATAAGTATTGGCAGATATAATCTATACCCTGTGTCAGTAACAAATTATTCCATATAGCAGTTTTGGGGGGTTTTCATCCATAGTTTTAATTATGTTCACTCATTTTCCTGCCTAGCAGAGCTTCTAACATAGTCCTTCAAAAAAACTGCCATCTTTTTGGCTCTCAGAATTGTTTACATTTCTAAAGAATCAATCCAACTATTTTTACTTTTTACTCTTCTCATTCATATTACTTAAATATTAACAATCTCATAATAATAAACAAGAGGTTAACTGCAATCTCTTTACAATAAAGTTTATAGTACTCTACTTTTCCCGAAGTACAATAAACTGTTGGTTTAATAACATTTCCATTGCCCTCAAATTCTTGTTAATTTAATCTCAGTACTTTACAGATTATTTTCCTGCATAATATTCAAGTTACCCTGTGTCTTCTAGCTCATCATGTTTTTAAAGTAGATATCATTTAGTCTATAATCTAAAACATACAATGATACTGAAAATGTATATATTTTAGGTTTTTTTTATATAAAGGGTGCAAACTATCACAATACACTTTATTCTTTCACCATTGAAATATTTTTTATAAAAGAGGTTGAGAGGCATAAATATTGTTATACAAGAAAGTGCCAGTTATTTATCATATTATTATGACACATCAACTCAGTAATGGAATTCAAATTAGTACCCATATAGGACTCAGTTGCCTTTGAAGTATAAAAGATCAGGGTTCAATGTCAGGTTTGGTTTCTCCTGAAATACCTATCCTTGGGGCTACTGAATTTCAATTTCACATTCAATGTTCTTTCCACTGGACTATATAACAGCAATTAAAAGTCATTAAATATGACACTGGCTTCAATGAAAACACAGGTGTGTCCATCGTCTTTGTTTTGTTCTATTGTATTGTATTGTGTTTTTGTTTCACTTTGTATATAGGCCATCAACCAAATTTATATAATGTTCCTTCTCATAAACTTTTTAAAGATCAAGCGAACTAATGAATATGACTCCTTTACTTCCAAATGTTTCTTAAATACATCTTTCTGAACCCTGACCACCCAAAGTTTTAATTACATTAAAAACACATTTGTCATGTAATGATGAAAGCAAACAGGTGATTTTTTGCTACAATTTAATTCATTCTACAAATACTTGCTGAGTGACTAAATTGCAGATAGCATGGTAAACACCATGATAGGAATAGGTAAGGAAGACATTGTCTCTGTTTTCCAGGTGATAATAGACTGTATAGTGGAGAAGGGATGGTGCATGAAGGAAGAGACAGCATCTCCAGGATCATGCTTCAGTGCAGTATAAGCACAGTGAAAGGGGCTGATAAGTCGAGGCACAGCCTATAAAGGGAGTCCAATGGTGGGTCTGTACTCTAGGGAAGGACTCAAGAAAAGCTTTCATTAGCAGGTGATTGATGGCTGAGTTGAATCTTGATGAAGCAGAGGTGGTAGGCAGACAAAAGAGGGCGGGGAGAAGGAAAGTACAAACGGCAAATACTTCAGGATGTTTATAGTGCAGTCTGTGAAAGCAGTGGTGGGTTCAGGGAGTGAGATATTGTAAGTTGCAGAGGCCAAATCATAAAGAGCTCTAAATGCCACGTTAAGGAGTTTGGTCTTTAACTTGAATATTTTAGGAACCCACTGAATGATTTCCAAGCAAGGGTGTTTCATAGTTGGCTTTGCATTTTACTCAACTCACTTTAGCATGTTAGAGACTGAGAATGGTCAGGGCCAGACTTGAGGAAAGAAGACTAATTAGATAGATTTTATAGAATTCCAGCCAAGACATGATAAGTTCCTGAAGTTAGAGCAGGGCCAATAGGGTTGGAGACGGCAGATGTTTTTCAGAGATGCTAATGAGGTTAGCTCTTTAGGTCTTGGCATCTGATTGGATGTGAAGGTTGATTTTAAGGGAAGAGAAAAGGGTGATTCAGATTTCTTACTTGGGTAGATGCCAGAAGATAAGTATTTTGTGGACAACACAAATGTATATACGGTCTTATACCAGAAGTATACGATGTATGCCAGATATTATCGGGACTCAGTATAAACTGCTTAGAACATGGTGATGAAAATCTGCATGATATTTCCCCTTCTTTCCGTGAGCAGAGTGCTATCATCTCACTATAGCATGGCTTCAAATAAAATATCTGGAGGAAGGGAGACAGGCTCATGGAAATTTCAAAGGAAAGAAACCATTGATCAGTAATCATCTGACCTCATTCTTATTTGCTCCTTCCGAACTGTCTATTGGTTATTATTAGCCAGCTAAGGCACATTGAGGGGACAGTCATTGCTCAAGCTCTCCGAGCACCTGAGGTGAAGAAAAACGAGAATCACTCTATGTTAGTTATGCTCTAAGAAAGGGATCAGTAAACTATGGCCTGTGGCCCAAATCTGGCCTGCCTCCTGTTTCTCAAAATAAAGTTTTATTGGAACATGGCTACGTTCATTCATTTCCTTATTGTCCATGGCTGCTCTCACATTACAATGGCAGAGTTGAGAAGTTGTGACAGAGGCCATATTATGCCCAACACTTAACATATTTATTGTGTTTTCCTTTAGAGAAAACATCAGCCAACCCTTGTTCTAAGAGATCATTTTACACCTAGTTTTAATGCCCAACAAAACCATGAGCATAGGCTTTTCATTGCCCAGCCTTACGGGCATTTAGGTTGGGGACATGTTACTAATTCTGACCAACTAACCATTAATAGAAGTGGCTCTCCTCCACCCCTCTATTACTCTCCAGATGATGTAGTTGCTAGATGAAGGAGAGCTATCCAACCCACACTGGACTTAATGAAAAGTTGAAATAAATCTCCTTTATGTTCAACCCCTGAGGCTGAGGTTCTGGTTTTGCCTATTATGGCTCCTGGCACTACCTAGCCTAACTAGCGCAGAATGCAGTGGCTTGGAAAGGTTACATGATTTATTTCAGATCACATAAGTAGTTAGCAGAAGGGCTTAGATGAGAAGGAAGGGTCATGTGTTTGAATCTAGAGTGAATGGTGCCACAAAACTCAAAGGATGCAGGATTAAACAAAGACATCTATAGGGAGACATGAAATAATAGCAAAGAGAGAAAAAAAATAAAGAGATGGTGGTGATATTAAAAACGGAGATGTAAATGCTGGGTCTGGAATATTCACTTAATTTCTGATTTTAATACATTCTTTAAAAAACAACAACAAACTATTCTGATGGAATCCTGCTAAGCCATCCAGTATAAGAAAGAAAAAGTGTTGTCACAAATTCCTTGAAATTACAAGTGGAATTTACCAAGTTTTAATGTGTAAAATGAGTTGTACTTGTGTTCAGTGTGGCTCCTCCTTTAAAACATCTCCCTCGCCTGCGGGCCAGCATTCATTATCTCCCTAGTTTCCAAAGGACTCGCTTCCATACATATTTACTTAACTGAGTCAATAAACCACAGATCATTGGCCAAATCCAGCCTCCTGATTACTTTTGTGAAGCCTGTAAACTAAGAATGGTTTTTACATATTTTGATAGTTAAAAAAAAAAGGCAAAGGAAAAATAATATTAGCGACAGGTGAAAATTATATGAAACCCAAATTTCAGTATTCATAAAGTTTTATTGGAATATACCGAGGGTGCCAAAAAAATGTATACAAGTGGACACTTTGATCAATGTTGCTCAAGCAGTAGTTCGCCATAATCAGAAGTGTCTGGACGCTGATGGTAACCACTTTGAGCACCTCTTATAATTGCAGAAGTCAAACATGATTTGTATTCATCTTTTGTTATCTCAAATATATTTGAGCAATTTTGAATATTACAATTTTAATACAGTTTTCCTTTCTTAAAATGTGTATACATTTTTTTTGCACCCTCTGTATATATGCTAATTCATTTATATATGGTCTATGGCTGCTTTCACGCTATCACAGCAGGGTTGAGTAGTTACAACACAGACCACATGACCCACAAAGTCTGAACTATTTTATTCTCTGGTCCTTTACAGAAAAAGTTGCTGACTCCTGTGATAGAGTGATTAGATAATGTCTCCGAGGAGCTGAAATTGAACAGGTCCATGAATGACGGTGAAAGAGTCAGAGCCAGCTACATAGAGTTGTTGCAACCAGTGCAACATGAAAATGTGGGCCCCTTTGTTCTGAAAACAGGAATAAACCCAAGTTTTCCTTTTATTCTGTGGTCTCTCTCTAGATCTGTCCTGGTGGTTTTATTTGCTACTTAATGTCTCATTCCCTTGGGCAAAGGGACATTCACTGGATAAAAGCAGACTCTCACAGGCATCCTCTGCCCACCACCCTAGCCCGTGCAACAGCCCTCTACCCTGGTCATGCTCAAGGTCTCACTGCTGTGTCAGCAGTTGCTGGGCTGGTTGGGAGCACGAGGGTTGGGAGACCAGGTGGCCAAGAATACCACCTAGTAAGGTGGGGAAATGGTGGGAGGTGGAACCACAGAGGAGCCAAGGCTCCAAGCCCCAGCACATGCTCCATTTCCCAAGACTTCACTTACAAAACAGTGATAAAAATCATTAAGAAATTTAGATAGCTACCCAAGAGTATTAACCCCCAAGCATGAGGCCCTTGTGAGCGTGGGGTCCATTGAGGCTACACTGCTCCGACATCCATGAAGCCAGCACCATCTTAAGTTATTACCTTAAATGGACTAATATGTGAATTTCCTGGTTTCACATACAGAATGGCATACATTCCCTACCCTAATTTTGGATTGTCTTCATCAGAACCTATTATTATAAGAATATCTTTATGGTCTGTAAAGATATAAATGAAATAATATATCCTGATGCAACAGTAAGAATCCCATGGTGTTTCTGCAACCCACATAGATATGATTCATATATGAGTAAAATGAGAACACAACCGTTTTTCCCCGTGTATAAGACACACTCTTTTTCGAAAAATTTGGCGTCTAAAAACGGTGCATCTTATACAGTGGTTGTAGATTTTTTTATTTGCATTTCCCGCAAGTGATGAGGAGTTGTATGAATTTTATGATGAATAAAACGAGTTCAATAACTTTATGTAATACATTTTTTTCAAATTTCAGGCCCCAAAATTAAGGTGCACCTTATACATGGAATGTCTTATACATGGGGAAATATGGTAATTCCTGACTTGGATGAGATCTAGGTAATGTGTATTTTTACTTCCAAACTTTCTCTGGATTAAAATTGTTTCAAATACTTTTATGCTTCCTCCTTTGTTATTTTCAAATTATTTAAACTAATGAACATTTTAAAAATCCACTTACTTGGATTTAAGTGGATTTTAAATCATTTGAATTCACTTAATTGAATTATAAAGGGACCTCATCAACCTCCTAATAAAATGTCAAGTAGGACTAGAGGGATACTCTGGTGTCAGAACAAAGAAAAAGTGGTGCTAGCAAAAGTCAATGGTGGTATTTAATTATTCATGCAAAACCCAAGTTCAAAACGAGTTCCCAGAGAAGATGGCTGAATGTCAGAAAATTAGCGAGCGACATGGAGTATGGAGATGACAGACTTGACCAACACTGGCCCATTGATAAATTATATCACTATTAAAACAATGTCCTGTCAAATCAGTGATAATAAATTAGATGCCTTCTCAAATACTTTCAAAAACAGGAATGGAGATGGGTTGGTAAAAAATGGGAAGCTAGACCAGTAGTATTTTCTTCTAGAACTTTAATCAATGTGGATTATTTTGTGTAGCTGGTATAGAGTAAAAAAATGTAATTCTCAGTATTTTTCCCCAGAATGATACCCTATCGCCCCAATGCCAAAATATCTTCACTAATTTGAAATTCCAAATTTATCATACACTAAATTTCCACATATGGCCTGGCTTTATATTTTTGGGCTCTACTACATTCCCATCAACCTACTTGTCTATTTCTGTGCTAGTACCACACTCTCTCAATTACTGTTGTGGTTTCTCCTCCTATGTATAGAGCTCCTAGTAAATGGATATTGGATCTCTGATCCTTCTTGTTTTATATTCCGGGGGTATTCTACAATTTGGTGTCCTAAAGCACTTTCATTAATTTGTACAAAAAATACTCTTGACCATCAGCCATGTGTCAGACACTGTTTTAGGCTCTGGGGACACATCAGTGAACAGATAAGATAAAACACAACATTTTCAGGCATTTCATTTTGACTTTAGGTCTGATGATCCATTTTTAATTTTCAAAAACTTTTCTTGTTTTCTAAGCATTCCATTTTAAAAATAGACTGTTTTTAATTGTATGAATTCAATAACCTCTGAGCTCTTCCTGAGGATACTGAGCACAATCTTTTGCTTGCATTAACTCTGTTTTCTTAGGGGTTATTTACTTTGTTCATTGAGCTTGGTCCCTCTCTTTTTGGTTGCTAGGTATCCTCAAATATCTGATGTTCTTGGTTAACCATTTTTGGTTACCTAGGACACTGCCCCATTTCTCTCTCCGGCCCCAATTCCCACACTAATTGCTTCAGTAGACTCTTTACCTTGCTTAGACAATTATTCCCATCTGGAAGGAAAAACAAAGTCAACTGCTCCATGTATAAGATGCTGAGGTTCTTTAGTTGCCCTGACCAATCCCTGTCTAAATCCAATACCATTTGTTATTAGTGTAGTTTTTAGTTGAGAGGTATTTTTACTTTTTATTATTCTTTTCAATTACAATTGACATTCAATACTATTTTATATTAGTTTCAGGTGTACAGCATAGTGGTTAGACATTTATATAATTTGCAAAGTGATTCCCTGATTACTAGTACCCACCTGGCACTATACATAGTTATTACCATATTACTGGCAATATTCCCTATGCTTTGCTTTACATCCCCATGACTATTTTGTAACTGCCAATTTGTACTTCTTAATCCCTTCACCTTTTTCACCCAGTCCCACAACCCCCTCCCATCTGGCAACCATCAGCTTGTTCTCTGTATCTATGAGTCTATTTCTGTTTTGTTTCTTCATTTATTTTGTTCTTTATACTCCACATGTAAGTGAGATCATACGGTATTTGTCTTTCTCTGTCTGACTTATTTCACTTAGCATAATACCCTCTAGGTCCATCCATGTTGTCACAAATGGTAAGGTCCCATTCCTTTTTATGGCCGAGTAATATTCCATTGTATATATGTAGATCTTTTTTACCTAATCATCTATTGATCAGCACTTAGATTGCTTCCATATCTTGGTTATTGTAAATAGTACTGCAGAGAACATAGGGGTGCATGTATCTTTTCAAATTAGTGCTTTGGATTTCTTCAGAAAAACGCCCAGAAGTGGAAGTGCTGGTTCTAAGACAGTTCTGTTTTTAATTTTTTGAGGAACCCCCAAACCATTTCCATAGTGGCTGCACCAATTTGCAATCCCACTAACAGTGCACAAGGGTTCGTTTTTCTCCACAACCTCGCCAACACTTGTTTGTTGATTTATTGATGACAGCCATTCTGACAGGTGTGAGGTGATATCTCATTGTGGTTTTTATTTGCATTTCTCTGATAATTAGTGACATTGAGCATCTTTTCATATGTCTATCGGTCATTTGTATGTCCTCTTTGGAGAAGTGTCTATTTAGGTCCTCTGTTTTTAAATTGGATTCTTTTTTTGGTGTTGAGTCATATGGATTGTTCATAAATTTTGGATACTAAGTCCTTATCAGATGGCAAATATCTTCTCCCATTTAGTAGGTTGTCTCTTCATTTTGTTGATGGTTTCCTTTGCTGTGCAAAAAGTTTTTATTTTGATGTAGTCCCATTCGTTTATTTTTTTCTTTTGTTTCCTTTGCCCAAAGAGATACATCAGAAAAAATATTACTAAGAGCAATGTTTGAGAGTTTACTGCCTATGTTTTCTTCTAGGAGTTTAAGGGTTTCAGGTTTCACATTTAAGTGTTCAATCCATTTTGAGTTTATTCTTGTATATGGTATAAGAAGGTGGCCCAGTTTCATTTTTTTGAATCTGTCCAGTTTTCCCAACATCATTTATTGAATAGACTGTCTTTACTCCACTGTTTAGTCTTGCTTCCTTTGTCATAGATTACATATCATAGATTAAAAGGTGTGGGTTTATTTCTATTCTGTTTCATTGATCAATGTGTCTGTTTTTATGCCAGTACCATGCTGTTTTGATTACTATAGCCTTGTAGTATAGTTTGATATCAGGTAGTGTGATACCTCCAAATTTGTTCTTTCTCAAGATTGCTGTGGCTATTCGGGGTCTTTTGTGGTTGCATATCAATTTTAGGATTATTTGTTCTAGTTCTGTGAAAAATGACATTGGCATGTTGATAGGGATTGCACTGAATCTATAGATTGCTTTGGGTAGTATGGGCATTTTAAGATGTTAATTCTTTCTATCCATGAGCATGGTATATGCTTCCATTTATTTGTATACTCTTCAATTTCTTTCTTCGGTGTCTTATAGTTTTCCAAGTATAGGTCTTTTACCTCCTTAGTTAAATTTATTACTACAATACCATGTGTTATCTTTCAGAAGTTCCCAAATGCCTCTGATGATACCACTCTCTGCTTTTAATCACTGTATGGATTTATTATTTTATTTATTTTACCATTTTAATTGCACATCAAGAGGGAGAAGATGTAAACAGTTGGAACTAGTTCACCATCTTGAGTGAGAATTCTTATATTTCTCATCATGATCACTTTTAAAACAGTATAGAGAAGGGAGGGATCTGAGAGAGTCCAGAAAAGAACTCATTAGGGGTAAATATTACTCAACTTTTTATTACAGATGTTATACGAATTGAAAACAATTTATATTTCTTCCTTTTCAGTTAAAGGGAAAAAAAACCCTTTAATATGGGGTACATTTTTTTTTTTGGCCACAAATATAATCGTTAACGTGATTAAGACTTGTTCTAAAGATGTAAAACTTATCTTCCAGTAAGCAAAATACCATTCCTCTGCTGTATAGGTTATGGACACACACAGACAGGAAAAGAAATGTATTACTACCACAAGGGAATTAAACCACTTTAACTTACTTAAGCCTATATTGTTGGTATTAAAAGTAGCTATTACTATTTCCATTTTATAATGAACTTGAGATTTAGAGATGGTCTCACAGTTAACAAATGGGAGAGCTGAAATGAAACATAGTTCTATGGAATTCTAAATTGCATTTTCCCCCCTAGGACACCACACTACAGATGAAATAAAGAGAAGTAACATAAAATACAGGTAGAGGTTGAATTTCTCATATTTATATCAATGAGCAATTTTCCTACTTTTCAGTCTATCGACAGCATTGATTTAAAACAAAAAAAAATCTTGTTTTAAAGGGTGTTGAAGAAAATACAAGTAGATGGAAAACAGGAACAAATGGAAACTAATTCTGCTACATACTAAACCCTATAGTCAGTTGGTGTTTCATTAAAAGAAAGGCAGAAATTTATAAAAATCTTTATATTTTCTACTTTTATCTCTTAATTCATTTCATTTTTATATAGATATACTTGGCTGTGGATTAACACATATAATCATCTTCTATTAAAACAGACAAATTATAAAACTGTTGTATTTTCCTAAATTTTAACATATATAAGCATGAATGTAAAGTTTTAAAAATGGAAAATCTCTAATATATGTTTCTTCATGTGAGTTAATTTCTTCAAATGATTTATTCAAACCTGAATTAGAAAGACTACATATAACCATGAGAGGGTTATGAAAGCTTTGGTTTTTATTATAGTTTTATTTGATAAAAGTGTAAGTAGCTCTGGACTCAATGCAGATTTTAAAGACCTAGAGAGCATTTTTACCTCCAAACCATGAAGTTTATTTTCATAGAAACTTCTCTCAGCATTAAAATAGTCATGACTTTCTTATAAAAATTTTTTTTGAATTACGCATTTGAAATATTTATGCATTAATATATCAAAGATGCTCATGTAAAATTCAAATGTGTCCAAAATTAAAAATAAGACCTCTTGATTTCCCACATTTAAGTTCTTTTAAAAAAAAGAAATTTGAAATGATTTGTTTCAGTTTAAGAATAGCAGGAAGTAGTTATGCAATGGGTTATAGAAGATATGTTCTGAGCAGCCCAAATCGGAAGCTCATATCACCGTGTGGGTGAAAGATAGCCCATTTTACAAATAAAGGTGCATGTTGCTTTTTTTTCTTTTAAACTTAATTTTTTAATTAATTAAAAAAAATTTTGAGACAATTGTAGATTTACATGCAGTGGTAAGAAATAATATAGAGAAATCTCATGTGTACTTTTCCAAGTGTTCCTGAATGGTAAATGTTGCATAATTATAGTACATCACAACCAGGGTATTGACATTGATACAGCCAAAAAAAAAAAAAAAAGAATTCCATCACACCCGGATCCCTCCTTGCACTTTTATAGCCACACCTACTTCTCTCCTGCCCCCACCTCCTCCCAGCAACCACTAATCTGTTTTCTATTTATACCGTTTTCTCATGTCAAGAATGATAAATAGGCTGACACAGTCTTTGATGTGAAGCAGAAATGTATAATGCTATATTTATTTTAATCCTTATTCAAGAATGATATTTAAGCAAAGCTCTACAACATACATTAATAAATGTCAGGAAAATAACATTCTAAAAAAAGAGCATATAAAATTTAACTTTATAATTTTAATAATTTCTAGAGATTCTTGATTTTTCAGAAGGTAAAATAACCTATGTGAAATTGGGCCTAGGTTCACTATTTTTTACTGACTATGTGTTCTTCTAATGCTTATGATAGGATTAGCCATGGAGACTTTGATGTACCTTATGCTTTGAGTAATTGGATATAAGCTTGTACTAAAAAATAGAACAGTCAGGAAAAAAAAAGAATGAAACATAAGAGAATCATACCGTATATAATCTTTTGAGAGAGGCTTTTCTCACTCTACAGATTCTGTGTATAATTCTCCGCAGATTCATCCAAGCTGTTGCGTGTGTCAGTAGCTTGTTCCTTTTTATGCTTGGTCGTATTCAATAGTGTATGGATGTACCACATCTTGTTTAACCATTCACCCATAGAGGGACATCGGGGTTGTTTCCAGTTTTCAGCTCTTATGAATAATGCTGCTATAAATATTGATGTACATGTTTGGATGAACGTAAGTTTTCTCTTAGCTGGGATAAATATCCAGGAGTGCAAATGTTGGGTGGTATGCTAGTAAATTGTTTAATGTTTTAAGAATTTGCCACACTGTGTTTCCAGGGTTGCTGTACCAGTTTACATTTCCACCAGCAAGGTATGAGCTTCTCCATATCCTGGACAGCATTTAGTTTTGTCACTACTTTTTATTTTAGTCATCTTGATCGGTGTGCAGTGACATCTCATTGTGGTTTTAATTTGCATTTCTCTAGTTGTTAGTGATGCTGAACATCTTTTCATGTGCTTATTTGCCATTTGTTTCTCTAGAAGATTCTCTAGTGAAATGTCTCTTCATATCTTTTGCCCATTTTCTAATTGGATTTTTTTTTGTTTTTTATACTGTTTAGTTTTGCATGTTCTTTGTATGTTCTAGATACTCATTCTTTATCAGTATGAGGTTCACAAATATTTTCTCCAGTCTGCACTTGTCCTTTCATCTCTTAACAGAGTTCTTAGGAGAACATTTTTTAAATTTTGATAAAGCACAGTTTATCAATTTTTCCTTTTATAGGTCATGCTTTTGGTATCAAGTATAAGAGCTCTTTGCCTAGCTCTAAATCATGAAGATTTTCTCCTATGTTTTTTCCTAAAAGTTTTATAGTTTTACATTTTACATTTAAGTCAGTTATCCATTTGAGTTAAATTTTGTATAAGGTGTGAGACTTAGGACAAATTTCAATTTTTTGCCTATGGATGTCCAATTGCTCCAACACCTTTTGTTGAAAAGGCAATTTTTCCTCCATTGAATTGCTTTTGCATCTTTGTCAAATACCAGTTGAGCATATTTGTGTGGGTCTATTTCTGGGTTCTCTCTTTTGTTCCATTGAACCATGTGTCCATCCCTTTGCTAATAATACCACACAGTCTTAAGTACTGCAACTACAAAATAGGTCTTGAAATTGGGTACACTGATTCTTCCCAGTTTATTCATATTTCCAAATTGTTTTAATTATCCTAGTTCCTTTATATTTCCACGTAAATTCTAGAATAATCTTATATATCTCTTCAAACAATCTTGGCTGGGATTGTGATAGTAATTACATTAAACTTGTATATCAATTAGGGGAGAATTTACATCTTTACTATATTGAGCCTTCCAATTTTTTGTTTTTGCATCCTGTGACTTTGCTGAATTTATTTATTAGCTGTGGGAGGTTTTTTGTAGGTTCCTTGGGGTTTCCTACATTAGTCAATTATGTCATCTGCAAATGGAACAGTTTTATTTTTTTCCTTTCCCATCTGTAGCCTTTTATTTCCTTTTTTTTTTTTTAATTGCACAGGCTAGGACTTCCAGCATTATGTTGAATAACAGTGGTGAGGACAGCAGACATCTTCACTTTGTTCCCAATCTTAGGAGAAAGCATTCAGATTTTCCCCATTCAATATAAACTGTAGGGTTTTTTTCTTTGTTTTTTATTAGCTGAGCCATCCTGCCACCTGTTGGCAGCTCAGCTGCAGCTCAGCTTGGGCCGGGAATTGAACCGTTGTTGTTCAGAGTTCAAACTCTTGAGCGAGCTCTTAACCAACTGAGCCACTCGTCCGGCCCAACTCTAGGTTTTTACACATGTTCTTTATCAAGTTGAGGAAGTTCTGTGTTTCTATTTTTCTGAGTTTTTAAAAACTATAATGAATGAGTGTCAATTTTGTTGAATACTTTTTCTGCTTCAGCTCTGCTTCAATGATGTGGTTTGTCTTCATTAATTTTCAAACATGTAACTAGTCTCATATCCCTGGAATAAACACCACTTGGTCTTGGTGTATAAGTCTTTGTATATATTGCTAAATTTTATTTATTAACATTGTGTTAAGGAATTTTGTGTCTCTATTCATGAGAGATATTGTTGTGTGGTTTTCGCTTTTTGTGTTTTTCTTTTTAATTTTAATTTTTAGTTACTTTTTTTTTTGGACTGTCTGGTTTTGGTATTGGGAATACTAACTTCATAAAATGAATTGGGAAGTTCGTCTTCTGTTTCAGGAAAAGATTGTTTAGAATCAGGCTTAAACCTTCTTTAAATGTTTGTTGTAATTCTCCAGCAAAACCATGCTGGCTTAAAGATTTCTTTTCTGAAAGATTTATAAACTATGAACTCAATTTCCTTCATAGTTTGGGACTGTTCATGTTATCTTTTTCATATTGGGTGAATGTGGTAGTTTGTGATTCACTTAAGCTGAGCTGTCAAATTTATGTGGGTGGAGTGGTTTACAATATTCCTTTATTAACCTTGTGATGTTAACAGAGTATGTAGTGATATTCCCTGTTTAATTCCTGATATAGGTAGTTTGTGTCTTTTTCTCTTTTTTTTCAGTTTCTGTCTAAGAACAGCAGGAGGTAATCATATTATGATTGATAGAAGATATGTTCTGAGCAGTCAAAGCAGAAAGCATAAGGTCAGCAACTTACAAATAGTTCTAGGAAAAAAAGATCTTTACTTTTTTTTCTAACTTTGCTATAACTTTATTGTTTCAAAATATAAAATAATAATAATAATAATAATAATAATAATAATAATAATGACATGAAGATCACTATGTGAGAAATGTAGAAGATAAATTAGAAGCAGATGAGAATGACATCAAGGGAGCCATTATGGGGGCTACCTCAATAATCAAATCAAGAGAAGGTGAATTAGGACATTTCCAGTGGGAGCAGATGAAAGAGGGAAACTTAGGGAGATATTGAGGAAACAGAATTGACATGATTTGATGGTATTATGATTTAGGGAGAGAAGGAAAGGGAAGAGTTCAGAGCAACTCAAATGTCTGGTCTGGGAAACTGAGTGAGATGGTAGGTAGTGCCATTAATTAATATAAGGAAGAAAGAGCAGACTTTTGGGGGTAAGATGATATAAGGCAAGTAAGTAGAGTGAGTCTTATTATCCACATACTCTAGGCTACTTGACCAAATGCAGTATATTTTATTATTGTGTCATTAAGCTGAATTTGTACTCTCTAGACTCATATTTCCACAAGAAGGGGAATTCCATTAGAGCAACATTCTTGGCCTATTCTCCTACCCTTCACTCATTTCTCCCCTAAGGAGTTAGAGCTGCTCAGCTGGAAAATGACTTTGGGGAAAGAACGAAGCATGATTATCTCTGCCCCTTCTGGGTTTCTCCTCGTCAGAACCAACATGTCAGCACATTCTATGCACTCTGCTCTTCTGTGGGAAAATCACCTTGTAAATGGCTGTGACGTGCGTTTAATTCAGGGGCAAAGTTACAGAAAGCACATTTGGCCACATACCTAGAATCACATTGTCCAGTCAGTTCTACCAGTAATAATAAAAAATCATGAGATTTGATTTTAATTTGTCTAACTCCTATATCCTATCTCTCAACTAGTTCTGAATCCGGGAGAGAAAGAAAGCAGTGTAGTTAATTTGTCTCCCAAACCCAAACAATTATATAAACTTGTTTATTCCTTATAGTGCCTAACATAATGCTTGAAACCAACTTACTGAATTGAATTCAATCAATATAAAATAGAATGAATGCTAAAATAATACTCTATTAATAGTGAAAAAATATAGATCCTTTTGATTACTTGTTTTTCATTTTTAGGCATTTAACCCCACTGATTTAAAACTTGTTTTTTAAAATGGTGCAATGTACAATATACTTATTTCATTTTTCCTTATACATAAAATAGGAATCATAATGGCCCTATTATCTCACAGTTGCTCAGAGGATTTAGGTAGACAATATATAGATACCACTCGGTAACGTACTAAATGAATGACACATATTTATTGCTTAGCCATCATGTCCCCTCTCTCAACAGTGTGAATTTGTGCAGAATGAGTGGAAAAATCAAACCAGAATGGAATTGCTAGGGTCAGCTGTAAGGAAGCGTATCAAATGACCTAGATTATGTGTCCCAAATTGTGTTCTGTGGATCCCTGGTTGTGAAAAGTATTAATGGGTTTCTGGGGTGGTAGTGGGGGAAGGCTGTGAAAAATCCTTCAGTGAAGAAAAGTATTTAAACCTGTATTTCCTCAGTACATTTGACCATGAAAACATTTATTCCCCCTAAGAACACTGCTCAGAATGAGTAGTCTATAGAGATTAAGATGTTCTGATTGAGGGGAAGAGGGCAGACTATCTGGCTGACCTCTTGATTTATTAGAATATCCTATGGTGAATTTGGTATAGTATTAAGTTAAAAACTAGTAAATGCCTTATTCATCCTATCCTGCTCCCTGGACTGTATATCTAGAACTTCATCTAGCTAATCCCTATTCAAATATAAAGCTCAATTTGAGTACCTCGTCCCTAGAATAGTCTTCCTTGCCTTTTTCTAGCTATACTCAATTAATTCAAATATTAATAATACTTATTGAGCACCAATTATTTATTACTACTAATAATTTACTATTAATAATCATAATAATATGACACAGTCCTCATTCACTTGGAACATCCATTGAAGTGGGAAAGAAAGACACCGAACAAATCAACACATAAATGTTAATGCAAAAATAAAAATGCTACAGAGAAAAAAATAGCATAAAGGACATAGAAAGTGAAGTGGCGGCTACTTTATATTCAGCGGTCAGAGAAGGCCTCTCTCATAAGGTGACATCTGAATAATAACCTAAAGGAAGAAAGGTAATGAGCCATGTAAGTCTTGGGAGAACCACATTTCAGACAAGTCAATGATGAGTAGAAAAAAACCTAAGGCAGGAGTAGTTTGGCTTATCTGAGGTAATGCAGGGAAGATGGTATGGATGGAGTGAAATGGGTTAGACGGAGAAGGACAGGAGACAGGTTAAGAGGTTAAAGAGAATTAAATTATATAGGGTATTGTATGCCTTTACTCTGAGTGAGATGCGAAGACACTGGAAGGTTGAGCAGATGAATAACACGACCTGGTTGGTGTAAGTGTACCCGCTGATTTGCAAAAGGACAATGAAGCACAACAGTCAGTGCCAGGAAACAGGGTAAAGGCTTTTCCCAAAGCCGAGGCAAGAGATGTTAACGGCTTACATGAGACTGACAGAGGAGCGATGGGAAGAGGGTCCCGATTCAAGATCTATTTTGAAAGGAAAGCAAGAGGAAATGTTTTTAAACTATTTGATCTCAGGACCCTTTCACACCCTTAAGAATTATTGGTAACACTAAAGAGTTTGTTCATGCAGGTCATAGCTAAATATTTAGTAAATTAAAAACTAAAACTGAGATACTTTTAAAACATAAGAATACAAGTACACATTTGTTTCATTAGCCACTAGAGCTGTGGTGTCATTGCACATCATAGTGCAATGAAGGAAAACTCCATCAAATACTGATGTAAAAATGCGAGTGAAAAAGGCAAAATGTCTCTGCATTATCGTGAAAATAGTTTTGACCTCACAGACCTCCATGGACATGGCCAAAGGATCCCAAACCACACTTTGAGAATTGCTGGCCTAGAGGGTTTTCTAACGGATTAGATGTGGAGGCATGAGAAAGAAAAGAATCAAAGACAAGGTCAAATCCTTTGCCTGAGCCATTAATTGAAATATGAAGTTCAATTCTACACACGTTAAGCTTAAGATGCATCTTAGACATTCAATTGAGATTTAGAGTAGTGGGCTGAATATGAGCCAGGAGTCCAGGGAAGTGGTGGGGGCTGGAGATGAAAATTTAGGAGTCATCGGTGTATAGATAGCACTTGAAGCTCTGGAACTATCGATAGATGTGAGCACATAGGGAGTAAATGTAAACTGAGAGAAGAAGGCTGAGGGTGACCTCTGCGGCATTCAATCAATGAATTCCTTCAGTGAAATTCTAAATGTTATCTTCTGTTTAGAGCACAATCTCCCTCAATTGATTAAACGTTCTTTTTTAGGTCATTTTTTATATTCAAATCTGTCATGATGCCCAGCATACAGTAGGCACTCAACTGTGTTCACCGAATACATGAATAAATAAAGTAACAGTGCGTTCTGTGGTACTTTCATGACTAAATTCCATAATTTTAGAACAGGCAAGATTAGGAAGTTAAAGTGAGTAGCTTCAGATTCATTCATACATTAGGTCTACTATTCATCATGTGGACAAACAGGTGTCCATGAATTTAGAGGCAGAGGTAATCGGGGGCTTTTACCTCCATCCCATGCAAGTCAATAACAAGTGACCAGTAGGAAGGATGAGATTAGATTTCAAATTCTAGTCTGCAACTTAATACATGTGAAACAATGCCAACTCTACTTTCTGGACATTTCATTTTTTAAAGAATGTTTTTCCCAGAGAAACTTGCATCTCTGCATTCTTTTTCAGACTGCCTAGAGATGCTCGAGGGGGAGAGACATGCCAAAGAATGGCATCCACTGAGAGTTTTATGTATGTGGAACAACAACCAAAAAATCTGAATAACACACAAGAAAAACACCATTTTAATAAGTTCTCCTGCTGCTAATGGCAATGTGAGCACAAAATTCAGAGAATCATATTTTATGCTTAGAAAAGGAGATGACTTTTTTTTTTACACGTAGAAAGTGGCATTAACAAATAATTCCCCCTTATCCTGAAAGATAAATCCAGCTGGAGTTTCAACAAAAGACGAGGAATGAGGATGAATAATATTCCACTGCCTATGATTGGCATGCCCTCTATAACAAATGATGGTGAATTTATTCATTAATGAAAAATGGCATTCATACTGAGGACATTTTTTTAAAAGCTTCCCAGGAAATTCTAATTTGCTGAGGACTACTGGTGGATTGTTGGGGCCATTGACTTCTTTCTCGATTTTTTTTTCCTTTCCAAGTTGTTCTTTGTTTCACCTATTTCCTACTATTTTGCTATCATTCTGTTTTTCGTCTTCACATGTCGCTTTAGTTACAAGACTCCAAATTACTGAATGCAGTCTCCTTTGGTTCCCTCCTTTTGGAAATAAACTGTCCATCTATGTTTCTTCTCTTCTTCTTTGTTCCAATCTATTATTCTCCTCTCAAACTTCATCATCCCTCTGGGATATAAATATTCCATCTTGATGATTTTCTTCCTGATTTAATAGACTACTGGAGTTAGGAGGGCAGAGTCCTTCCAGTCAGTGGCTGTATTACACTAGGAAAATTATTCAACCTCTTTAAGTCTCAGACCCAATCGGTGAAAGAAAAAAAATAGCTGCCTTGTAGGGTTTTTATAAGAAGTAAATAAACACAGGCTCAATAATAGAAACTATTGGCTCAATACTCAGTGATAAAGATGTTTTTTAAACATCATCTCTTTGAAGATCTTTTTATTCCTTACCTATTTTTTGTTGCAACCCAATATAATTTTTTCTACTGTTTCTGAGTTACATGTCTTTGCTTTTTAGATACCCACTCTCATTTCTAATTTTAAATTTTAGCATATGTAGTCTATAACCCCACAGTGCCCAGTAAAATGTTATTCTAGATTTGGCAAGAATTTTATATAATCCCAGTTCTGCACTCTTAATATAGGAAGGGAGAGGTGGTTTGGTTTATTATTAAATTACTTTATTATTAGATCCTTAAGCTTTTGAGTGGGGTTATACCTACATACACACTTGTCAAAATTCATCAAATTGTATTCTATTTTTTAATTAGGAAGAAGTAAAGATGCTTCACTAGAAATACATTAAAAAACAAAAGTCACTGCAAGTAACATATAATTATTTAGTAGCAAGAAGAAAACTGGTATGTCAATAGGCCTATCTAAAATTTTGTGTCAAAGATAATATTTTTTTCAAGTTTAAAAATAATTTTATTGTCAAGTATAAGTAAATGAACCCAGCCTTGAGAATTCATCCTAATAGGGAAACAGGCTTGTGGGTCAATATACATGGGAAAAAAAAGAGGAACCAGTAGTATATAAATATTTCAGTCCCTATGAATTGAAAATAGAATTTTCTAATCTCAGAGACACAGAGGAAAAACTGAGGGTTGCCAGTTGGGAGGGGGTGGGGATGAAGGAGAAGGGGAAGGGACGAGACAATGCAAATTGGTAACTACAATATGGCCTCAGGGATAGAAAAGACAGCCTGGGGAATATAATCATTAATGTTGTAAATATTTTTTAGGGGGCCAGATGGACTCATGTCTTGTTAGGGAGACCACTTCATAGATGATGTAGAAGACTGACCACTGTGCTGTATTTCTGAAGCTGATGTTGAATAACATTGTATGTCAACTATAATTATATATACATATAGTCACGGGATGTGGAGTAGAGTGTGGGAATGGAGTCAATGGAATTGTAATAGGTAAGTATGATATCAGGGGTGGGAGGGTAGTGGATGGGGAGAGGGGATTGTTACTTTGTGAGGGGTGTAAAGGATAACTATTGCATTGTTCTGTACACCTGAAATTAATAATAAAAAAAGAAAAAGAAAAAAAAGAAAATAGAATGTTTCACAATCTGGAGAATTTTAAGACATGGAAGAGCCCAAAGAAGTCAAGGTAAAAGGTCAAACACATGATGTAGAACTAACAGCTGTACTTAGTGAGTTAATAAATATGCCGAATAAAATCAAACTCAACAAAATACTGCAAAATTTGCAGCTTCCAAGTAATTTACACAGTAATCAGAAACACATGCAATGTATAACCGCCCTGCCTCATATTGAAAGCAAGGACTCTTTGGTTACAATGAATATTCTCCATATACAGGCAGAGCTATGGAAAGTAGACCAGATAATAGCTACATAAACAAAGGGGAAGTAACCTATCTATTTGCAGTGAATGAGACGAAAGTTCTGTTTTAACTCTGTCATTCTCACAGTAAGACAGCTGTGCCAATGCCCAGGCAAAGAAATGTAAATTCATGAATACAGGTAGCATTTATACTCTTATTGTCAAGGCTCATCACCAGTTTTAAGAGTCAAATGATCATTTCAACCATGCTATTAATTTCTAATTAGTAAATTTAAAAGGTGTTTTAATACCCACAAGTCAATCTAACTTCATATTTCTTGCATTTCCAGACAGAAAGTCAGAGTTAGCAAACATGTTAGCAGATTAAACCTGTGATCAAAATATAAGCTAACCAATAATTATGTTTTCTTTGGAACAGTTAGCTCTTGACAAGGCTCCATCCTTGACACACCTGTGACTTGTCAGAACACATCAGGGAGTCCCATGCTGTACCCATCCGTCTCCCATCTACATACTTTAGTCTCCAAACCTTTTCGTGAAATCATGTCCTACCCTAATACTCCCTCATAATTACTTCCGCTTGAATTTTTTATTCCCCACTCTCTACAATAAATGAGGAGCCCCAGGGGATCAGAACTCATAAGGAGAAATTAGTAATGCACCAAAGTCTCCGAGGTGAAAAGAAAGGTAGCCCAACTGAGGTTAAATTGTTTCCTAATTATATGCCTTAGCTGTTATTATTCTATCACATATATACCTACAGGCTACATTGGTTCTAATTTAAATATCATAATTCTTAGTTTCCTGACTTTCTTTATTTTGTTCCTTCTTAAATCATCAGTATAACATCTAAGAAAGGAAGGTGGAGTTAGTTACCTTCGCAAGCATTTAATAACGGACAGAACCAAGGAATCGAGTCAACATGGAATTTCTGGCTTTACTACAACCTCTAGTTTTCTTCAAACTTTACCAAAATAAACTAATCTGAAAGAAAATGGAATACATAAAGAAGGATTTATGGGGTGAGTTTCCTTAGTGTTGCTTAGATTACAGATATGCAGAAAGGAATCTTTCATTCATTGAATGATCAAATGCATTTACATTAAAGAATTTACATTGGTATTAAAGTAAACATGGTTAGTAATGAATTTTATTAACTTATTATGGAACAAGCTCCCACCTAAAATTTTTAAAATGCTGGAAATGTAATAGCTGCACAATTACACCAGAAACAGCTTCTTATAATGAAAGAACCAATGACAATAAATGTGGCATTTAGCATCTCAATCTGGGGTTAATGAGGTTATTTCTTGAAGCAAATGAACTAGCTCAAATTTCCCTAGAGAAGGAAAAAAAAATCTTTTAAGACCTTTTCCTCCTCTGCATATTGGGACACTGTGTAAAATGTTACCTGTGCCTAACTGACCCTGAACCGGAAAGTTCCTCATAAAAATATGTCAAGTTGTACAAGCTCATGAGGATTTTTCCAACCTCTGAGCAGGACTGGAGGAGACAATTTTACTAAAGAAAGGGAAAGGGACTTCAAAAAATCAGTTGTACCACTTGTCCTCTTTGAAGTGCCAACATCCTTATCTATAACACTAGAAAATCCATTCTCTTGGAAATGATGAAGTTTCAATGAAACTATTTATATGAAAGTGTTCTATAAACTGCAGTGGATATGTAAAGTTTGCATGACATTTTATCTATGAGGATGATGATTATAATGAAAATAATCCCAAAGAAGTTATATTAAAGCAAATAAGACATTAAGCAATGCATTGCTCATTCAAACCAAAACAATCTTAAAAGGCACATTGGTCCTACGAGTTAGCTCAAAGGATTTGTTCAGACTATATAACTAAGGCAATGGTGAATGGCATTGATTGGATCCAAAGTCCCCCCTTTTGGATTTTATGAGGCCCATTCAGAATGAGCCAGGTTGAGAACACCACCAATTCCATGTTCTGAGTTCATCTGTTGGCAAAAATATAATGCAAACAGCTTTATAAGTGCTATTTTCAATGAAATATCACAGAACAGCTTGTCCCAATGATATTTCTAAAGCTTGCCTGCAAACCGCCTACTGGGGAATCCAACTGAAAGAGAAGAGAGAAAAGAAACCCATATAGACAAATTCCAGGAATGGAAGAAAAGAACAAAGGGGAAAGACAGGCTAGAGGGCAGTGAGCACTACAGGAAAATAAGGAGCGATGAGATGTACAGGCAAAATTAGCTCGAAACCATAAGGAAGAGAATTTAGAGAAAATACATAAAGACAACTGGGGTTGGAAGACAGAGAAGTGATCACGAATAACGCAGCATGTCCAGGGCAACGAAGACAAAAGGTGCAGGCAACGCCAGAAAACATGTTAACGGCTCAATAATTGGAGTGTACTTATTAGAATGTTGTGAAAGGAAGATGACGTGAAATAGCCCTTTTTCTAAGCTTCACTTGTTTTTTCATGTAAAATACAAATTCATTTGTCCAAAAGCTAATACAGGTTTCAATGTCCATCATCAACTCCAAGGGAGAACACACCCTCTTCCAAGTTCGTTTTTTTAAACCTAAAAATCAATTCACATATCACAAAATAGGCCAGCCGTTGCAATAGAAGTTGCGCATGCGCTGTTTCAAAAACAAAATACAGTCTAGTGCAGATAATGTCATTCTGTGCACTTACCTGGGGTCGAATAACTTTTACAATATTTTTGAGGGCAGTGTCGGGGGATGGAGGTGAGCAGTCAGGTGTTGGGCCTGTCGAGCTGTTTCTATGGTTACTAGTCCCTGGAGCAGTAATTGCTACCTCAGAGGTATTATCTGTGAATAAAAATAGAACTGCCATGAACCTAATCACTCAGTTTACCTTTTAAAACTTGAAATTACTTTCATGAACATGAATTGATTTTTCACCTTAAAACTGGTATCAATTACAAGATCATAATGAGGAATATACTCAGCAGTATATTTTAAGGATAATGTTTATTGAATGTGTTTTCTTTTAGAATGGTATCACCCCCTGTAGTATTATTCCAAGAAGGAAGGGTATTACTATTCAATTCATAATGATTATCCAGCAGGGCTGTTAAGGCTGCCACTATTTATTATATGAATGACTAAAACCTTACCTTAACTGAAAAGAACATGATTTTTTATATGACTGGGCTAAGTTGTCTCCATAACCTTTTAAATGGGTATTGATCTTTGTTAAAGTAGAAGGTTTATAGCTCCCTGATTCATCAAACCCAAATTCAAGCCTCCTCAAGGCACTTTTCCCAGAAATCCCTCAAGCTATAGAGAAGCAAGAATCCCAGTGAATTAACCTTGATGAAAAAATGACATTTGTGCAAAATGGTTTTATAACGTAGATATAAAATTATTACCCCCAGATAAACATATCCTCCTTTATGGTCAAAACTAAATGAACAAAATTTCAAAAATCCAAATGAATCTTCCCTTATGTTGACTATTTGGGTGCGGGGAGAAAATAGTGACTTGAAAATCAGCAACATGTGTAACATTTTGTTCTTAACTTTATAGCAAAATAAAATAACATCAAATATACAGTTTGGGGATGTTAAAAATACTTGGAAAAGGATGGTAAATGTTGTATAAGTAACTTCTGTTACCACAAAGAAAGTTATATTATTTTAACAACAATTTGGCAATCCTCTATGGCTTTTATGGAAACTTTTGGAAGCTCAAATCTGCAAAAAAATTTACTTCCCTATTATATTTTTAATTAGTTCCCAATAATTTTCTGTCCTAGACAGCCGAAGTGATGTAAGAGAGACAGACTGTGAATTTTTTATAGACCAGTAAGTTTCTCTGTTCCATGGCCATTATCTATAATTCCAAGTAAAAAGCAATAATTTATGAAGGTACCTCTTGCTCATTAAAAGCAAGGGGGTGAAAACTCTACCCATCACATAAAAATATAATTCAATCTCCTGGGGAACCCAGACATAGGCTTGTGAAATAAAAAAATATAAATGTGACACATGGAACTAAATAGATCATTCATAAAATAAGTCTTAAAAGCAGCCAGAGCTCATCCTTGACTTGGGTATAATGGATAAGGTGGGATTTGAATTAGCACCACAATAATAGTCAGGGGTATGGAAGACAGTAGTTTGTGGGTGGTCTTTGAATAGACTAGAACAGGAGGAGTAACTATGGAAACCAAGACACAATGTTAGTCAGCAGGCAGTGACAAAGACACTTGTGTCCAGTTTGTCCCTTCCTCCTCTTATTCATTCAACCATACATCTAAAAACATTTATTTGGGGGCAAGTATGTGTCAGGTATTATGTCATGTTCTAAGGATAAATTAAAATGACTCTCTAGCTGAGGGAATGGGGTAAGGAGGGATAAATAGGTAAAGCACAGAGGATTTTTAGGACAGTAAAACTATTTTGTATGATACTATCATGGTGGATACATATCATTCTCATTTGTCCCAAACCCATAGTAAACACAACACCAAGAGTGAGCTCTAATGTAAACTATGGACTTTGGGTGGTAATGATGTGTCAGTGCAGGTTCATCGATTGTAACAAACGTACCACTTGGGTGGGGAGATGTTTAGGAAAGGGAGGCTATGCCCATGTGGGGGCAAAGGGTATATAACTCTCTGTATTTCTACTCAATTTTGCTGTGAACCTAAAACTGCTCTAAAAATGAACTCCTGTTAAAATTTTTTTTTTAAATCTCTTCCCTGGAGAAGCATACAATCAAATGTGGCATCAAAGATGCCATTTATAATGCAATATAACTTGAGACTTGATAACAGATAAATGAAGCACCATGAAACAGCAGGAAGAGAACCGGGGCTGAAGAGGAAGATGGTTGTGAAAGGCTTCAGTTTTCAGGCAAAAAAGCTGGAATAGAACATAAAACATAAGGGCATGAAGATAGAAAGAGAGTGTAGAAGAAGCTGTTGTTTTATATTAGGAAGGAGTTGGGGATAACTTTAGATTAGTAGGAAGCATATTAGTATAAAAAGTTTATAATTAATTCTGTAAGCAATGTGAAATATTGAAGATATTTAAGCAGAAAGCGACATAGTAATAAAACAGCTACTGTGTATTGGGCTCCAATGAAATGGTGTTAGACTTTATTTTCCTTATCATTTATCTTTTATCCTCTCTTTTGTACTTTTCATTGCTGTCTCTCTGCTTTTGCATTCTGAGTAGTTTCTTATATTCATTTTCCAGTTTATTGGTTCTTTCTTCAGCTGTGTCTAGTCTGCTATCAAGCCATTTTCTTAATTTCAATTATACTTTTCAGTTCTAACATTTCTATTGGATTCTTTTTCAAATATACTGTCACCATTTGGCATTTTTCAGTTCCCTAACTTTTATTTATTGGAAACTGTCAAGTACGGTTGTTTTGTGTTTTAAATCTGAGTCTGATAATTCCAATATCTGAATTCTTCATGAATCTGCTCCATTATCTATGTCATCTTCAATTCTTTGTTACATATTATTGAACTTTTGCTTAGAATAAGATATACAACATTAACTATAATTCTGTCTTTTAGTAAATGTTACTTCAAAAAGCATCTGAACTTATATTCTAATACCAGATGCTGAAATCTGTGGAAAAATTGCCTGTTCAATGTTAACCAATTTATTAATATTTTACCTGTCTGAATTCCAGTTTTATTAACTTTAAAAATGGGAATGCTTAATAACTATTATGATAGGGTTTATGTGTGCAGATAAAACGAGAGACCACACATAAGAAATAACTAGCATGCTATCAGGCAGAGCATATACATTTAATAATTTGTGTTCCATTTTCCCTATCAAACCAAATATCAGAATTAAATAAAATGTGGAAGAGGAAAAAAAAAATCCAGAGGGAAAGGCAAGAAAATAATTAGTAATGCTTTGTACATAATATATCTAGAATAATGACTCTTGAGTAATTCGAGGCCAGTATCTTTTAGCTATTAAAACAAATTGGTGGAGACAGAATTTCATTCCAGGAATAAGGGACGATCCTGTGAGAAACGGTGCACAGCCAGGGACGGCCCTGTTAACTGTCGTTGCATCAAGACCAGAAAAACTGCTGGGCACTCCATGCAGGCTGTAAGAGAAAAGCTTACTGATGTTGTTTTAATAAGTGATTTAATACACAGGACAGGACACTGGGTAATCAAGTACCATATTATTTAGAAAAGACTGTAAGTGCCTCCATTTTCAGAATCTATGATCTGCTTACCCTGATAATTTGATTTTATACTACCTTGCATTGCTCATTATCTCTTCCAGACTAGGTTATATTTTTTCAGAGACTTGCATTTCCCTTATCCCCGCCGTAGCTCTTAGTTCAGTGCAATCCTTTAAAAATGCTAAGTGAAATAAAGTGAATAAAAGCAAAACCTGTGTGTCAATGAAAACCATCACAAGGCCCCTCATTACATGGAGAAAGGTGATACGGCTTTTATAATTCCATCGTCCTTTCAGAGAAAATCCAAATGAAAAGCATATTCTAGAATGTCCGTAAGAGTCTTAGGAAATTGATTTATTCCAAAAATAACCTTTATTATATAATTTATTAAAAATGCCATTTGTCCAGTGGACTTTGTCAAACGACAGCTTATGTCCAAGACAGTTTTACATGATCAACCTATATTTCACACCTGCAACTACAAAACATTGCCAATGAAAATGAATGAGGTGTGTGAAAACTGCTTAGAGAAAATTACTGAATATTTCAGATTGAAATAAGAAACTGATCGTCTAGTCAGATTCCCTTGCTATGCATTATGATTGTGTTTCTGCTATAATAATAAGCTTAGGGAAAAAACACTTCTAGTTTACTTGAGCTTTTAGAAGGAAAGTATCCTATGAATATAAAATAATTCATGTGCAATGTTGCAGTATAGAATTTTAACATCATTCTCTAGCATGTACTAAGCAGTTAAAGTGCACCAGGGACCATGTTAGTGGCTATGCAGCTGACAAATAGGACTGAGATTTACCTCTGGCTGAGGATTCAGGAAAGGTATCATGGAAGATGTGGTGATTAAGGAGGTATCTGACAGATTAGAAAAATGTAGACATGAGGAATTGGGTGGCAAGTGTATTCTGAGAGTTGGAAAAGGGTTGAGAAAATGGTAGAGGGATGGAAAAGAGTTAGGCACATTGGCGGAATAAGAAAGAGTTCAGTTTGAATAAAATATGATATTCATGGAAGTAATACTAAGAAATGGAGGGGCCATATACTATGAATTTGGGCTTTGGAATCATATAAACCTTAACTGGCGTATTTAATACTTTTCTCATAGTGTTGTTGTAAGGATACATGAAGTATGTGTGTATGTATATGCATGTTTAAATATTGCCTGGCACATAGTAAGTGCTCAATAAAAGTAGCTATTGCTACTTGTATTTATCATTCTTATGATAAATATAAGTAGAGAGGTGGCTTGAGGTATAAAGTCTTCAGGGCAACACTAAGTAATCATCAAGTAAGTATTTAACAGTTATTAGTCTAGCAATTAATGAAGTTCAATTTTTAATTGTGCTTCATTGGCCTCAAGTCAGGGATTGGCAAACTTTCTGCAAAGGGCCAGATAGTTAATGTTTTAAGCTTTGTAGACTATAAGGTCTCTTTCATGACTACTAACTCTGCTGTTGTAACACAAAAGCAGCCACAGACACTATGTCAGCAAATGGGTATGGCTGAGTTCCAAGAAAACTTTATTTTCAAAAACAAGCATAGAACAGGTAGCTTGTAGACTGCCGTCATAAGTACTTCCCATGGGACTGTTTCCCCTATTAATGGAGAAACCTTCAAGAATGTATTAGTAAATATTTACTTTTCCATACTCACTATATATGAACATTCTGCTCACTCTGCAATGAAAAACTAAGGTTTTCATTATGAAATAAGAAATGTTTCTATCATTTATGCTAAAAATCATATTACATAGAACACAAGGGTTATGCTTTGTACGTAAGTGTTCAATAGATGTTCATTGGATGGATAAATAAAAAATGAATAAGACTAATTGAATCTTTTTATTCTAAAGTAACTTTTTTCTTTTTCTTTTTTTTTTTCTTTTTAGTGATGGGACATGACCATCATTTCTGGGAGAGACAGTATAAAAATCCTAAGTAAAATAGTCCAAATATATTCTGTTTCAATATTTTCAGTGAGAAAGTATTCACTATGTACTAGTTGAGGAAGTTAAAATTTAACAATTGTTTTAGAGAATTATTCAATATTCCAAATAGTTGTTACATTTTCACTTGCTCCAGCAATTTTTTTCTTTAATAATTAGTAATTCTTTTAAATATACTGAAAACTGAAACACTTGGTCCTTCATTCCTGTCACCACCAACAGCTTCACATGCTCCATAGGCTTGGTCAAGCAGCTAGTCTACCAGGTAAAATGCGGGGTAGGCAGCCTCTAAGATGACTCTGATCAATCCCTCCCTCACCCAGGGTATTCAAGTGTTTGTTCTATTCTCACCCCTAGAGTGTGAGTTGAACTTGTTGATGAGCTTCTAACAAATAAATCCAGAAGTGATGAGATACCACTTGTAGGACTAAGTTAGAAACAGACTGCAGCTTCTGTCTTGAGTGTATCATCCGGTGTTCTCACTCTCTCAGATCTTTCATACCGAGGAAAGCAAGGAACCATGTTGTAAACAGCCTTTTGGAGAGGCCCACATGGTTCAGTGGTCCACCAGGAACCGAAACTGGTCAACAACCTTGGGAATTCACTTGGAAGTGGATCCTTGAAACCCAGTCAAGCCTTGAAATGACTGCAGTTCTGGCCAACAGCTTGATGGTAACCTCAGAAAGACCCTGAGCCAGACCCATCCGCCGCTGTTCCTCCTGGATTCCTGACCCACAACAACTAGGACATAATACGTATTTGTAGTTTTCAGCCACAAGTTTTGGGTTAATTTGCTATGCAGCAACAGATAATTAATATGTTAGGTGTTTGGCTAGCATTTATAACATGGCCAACATTTTAGATGTTTGAGCTGCAATGATAAATAGATTCTCTCAGCCTTATTTTTAAGTTGCTAACTACTTAATGGAAAATATAGAAGGGCAAACATAGTATTAAAAAACTGTGCTACATGCTACATATCAGGCATTGTGAGTGTACACTAACTAAATAAGAAGACCAGGGCAGGGAGTTAGGTTAAGGGTAAAAAAAGAAAGTTAAAAGACACGTTTAATCATAGCCTTGAGGAATGAGTGCCTCAAGAACTTAAGGAGGGAGAAGCACTCCAAACACTAAAGAATATGGAATGAGGCAGAAGCATGAAAGTGCAGTGTGCCTTTGGGCAACTATAAACGGCTTGGTCTGCCTGGAGCACAGGACGTGTGTGGCAACGTAATGGAGATGATGTTCGCAATAGAAAGCTTTAAGATGAAAAATGGAAAGGTGTACGAAACAAAAACAAAATCGGTGAAAGATTGAATTTTTCTATTTCAAAATAAGTCAGCAACAAGGCATTGCTAAAATTGCTTTTCTTGAGGTTACGGTCAAATGCCACTTTCACCTCTAAGAAGAACAGGTTACAAGGCTATCAATCACTCTAAAAATCTCTACATGGAAGAGGCCACATTTGTGGGCTAACAGGTGGTATGATTGGCCAGCCACATCAAACTGACATTCAGTGTTTGAACATCTCCAACCTGTAAAGACCTTTGGTCATACCTACACCAGAGAAGTTTTTCTGAAGAGCCAACTCCAGAGCCAAGAGAACAACGAAGAGCCCAAGGCTTCAACTCCGCAGTGTAAAGTCGCCCCAGAGATAGACCATGGTGGGACAGGAACCTCTATCCGCTTGTCCCCTCATTCTTACTCCTTCTCATTCCTCAGTCATGGCAGGGACAGGGTCTTTTAGCACAATTATAATAATTATATAATCGTTTTGTAATTTGTGAGCAAAATGGTCTTGTTTATCTTACTCATAGATTCTCTACTCTGAAGAAACTCAAGGATTTAGGAGGAATGGGGGCAGTCACTGAGAGTAGAATTTCACCGCCCTCCCGCCAGGATGGTGCCAAGAATGACAATTCCTTGGCCTTGAGTAGCAAGCTGGAATAGATTCCTGAGGCAATGCACAGAAAAGAAAATCGAAGCCAGAGGGATACTGGGGAACATGGGTCCCCTTCCAAGGCTGACTCTTATGGGCTGGATTGTAAGCAAATGAAGAATATAAAAAATTAACATATTTTACCTCACACTTGCAATTCATGGATTCTCTTGCTTTGCTAATATATTTGTGCTTCAATTCTCACCAAGATTTTTGTTCCCTAGGATCTGGTAGCTTTGGCCCCACTTGGGATCTCGACCTTCCCCTTTGACTTTGATAAATTCTTTTTCCCAGTTTTACTCTCAGTGGTCCATGGTATTCATCTCCTGTATCTTTCTGCTCCTTCTAAAATTGTGTTTATGCCAAGCTGACCAAGCCACACCTTAGCACTATCTCGCCAGACCAGAGCCCCTCCTAAGTAGGTACCAACTCCCCATTAAGGGAAATTAGAACATGAACTTGCTAAGACCCCAGATGAAAGTTATCATAGTAATGGAGGTGAAAATGACATTCATTCCTCCATACCACAGGCCTAAATTCCAGGATTCTTTCACTCTCATGTAAAAATGAGTCTAATATCATCAGACCCTGCAATAGTCTGTACTGACTCATATATATCATTTATTGAACTTGTATTTACTCTCTTAATATCCTCAAAGCCTTTTCACATGTTTCCCAGTCTTGCTTTCCACCCCAAGCCTGCCATCAGCTTGGAACCTTCAGTTTCCTTGTAGATGTTCAAGCAATCACCTAAGCCCAAGGGTGTTCTGATTTCTACTCATGTGATCTTTTGCCTTACCTCTATTCAGGTCCCCATGTCCAAGGCTAACCCATGTATTAATACTTTCTTATGAATATCAACTGCTTCATATGGGCATCTTAATCTCTAAAGACCTATTCCATGGACACAATAGCCAATCATTTTAACTCTATTTCCGCTACACCTATTGTTCAACCCCAGTGAGACTGCTAATCCTCTAATCCCATCTATTTTCATTCAATCTATCATCCCTTTCAATGTCACTTGTTTACTTATTCGGCTGAGACACAATGGTCCATCATGTAATAACTCTTTTGCCAATAACTACATCCATTCCCCTCATTTTACCACAGGCTCTGAGCAAAACCATAATCCTATTTGCAGGTGACACCAAAATGTACCACCCAGATTCCCCTTCATATCTGAAAAGGGAGTGTTGGAAGAAGTTGTTGGAAGTGTTTCTGGCAGACAGTCTTCACCTGTCAGCCTCTTTGGGAATTGTCTCAGCTGAAGAGAACTCCCTATCCAAGGGTAATGTCCCCTTCCAGGAGCAGCCTCCTTCCAACATCTGCTTAATAGAGCACAATAAAGGCCCTACTAGTCACTGACTTGGGATGACTTTGAAGGACTATCCCAGTTTTAGAGTTTCCTTGGGAGTCTGTGGAGGCCTGTGATGAGACTCCACTGCAAGCTAACTTCTCCTTCCATCTAATCCTACTTTCATTGCTTCCAAAAGCACTCTTAACTGATCTCCTCTACGCCAATCTCCACCTCAAAGTCTGCCTCCTGGTGAATCTATCCTGCACTGGACTCAGTCTGATTGTTCGCAGCGATCCCCCTTCTGCAATTTTTTTCAACAAGGAGGTACTAATCACTGTGAGAGAAAACCATTTAACTGCCATATATTAATGTTATCAAATGATTTGATATGATCTTAGAAATCATTTCATGCGGTTAAAAAAAACAACACTCCAATAGAAAAATAGAAATGTAGGCCAAAAACCACCAACAGGCACTTCACAAAAGAAAATTACAAGTAAATGTCTAAACCATTTTCTCAACCTTTGCTCAAAACATTTTACAGGAATGTATAGGTGGCACACAATCTGGTTTTGTGTTGCTTTAATTAACGTGGAAAAAAAATATTCACATGATTAAACGTTTGAACAAAATAATGTGGCATACTATAAGTGAGCCTGATTCCATCCTAAGGTACCACACCAAACTACCATTTTGTTGTAAGTTCTTGCAGGAATTCATATGAAAAGATTAGAAAATCATATGCATTTGTGTATGTATGTGTATCATACATATATCATCTTCTTACACAAATGGAAGCATATGCATTTATGATTACAGTTTGCATCGGTCTTATCCAAGCTTCATTCTATGTCCCTACCTTAGTTTCCCTTTTTCTTTACCTTGCCTTCAAATTTTTGTTAGGAAGTTGGGTTTTATGTTTCCTCATTAATTAAGTAATTGAGCTGCAATTAATATAAAACTTCCCTCTAACTCAGTGGTTCTCAACCTGTGGGTCGCGACCCCTTTGGGGGTCAAACGACCCTTTCACAGGGGTCGCCTAAGACCATCGGAAAACAAAAAGATATTTACATTACGATTCATAACAGTAGCAAAATTACAGTTATAGAGTAGCAACGAAAATAATTTTATGGTTGGGGGTCACCACAACATGAGGAACTGTATGAAGGGGTCGCGGCATTAGGAAGGTTGAGAACCGCTGCTTTAACTAGATTAAGCAATGAGGACACTGATTATTCCCCTTAACAGGAGCCTAGAATCAGGGCAGCTCCAGGTGCTGAACGTCCGAGCTCTGATGCCTCTTCTCTGTGGCTCTCGGCTCTGCTCTCTTCCCTGTGATGCTTCATCCCCACGCTGGAACCAAGATGGCTGCATCAGCTCCCAGCATCGGATCACATATGATAATATCAAAATGAAGAGAAGGGCCATCTGGTATTTTGGCACAAAATGTGTCTACAAATTAGTGTTACTCTTATTATTAACTGAACATATATTTCCTTTGATATGCTTTCATGCACTTCAAGTTATGTGGATATTCATGATGACAGACTTCATGTATTATAAGAGACGTGTTGCATGGAATTGTAGTCTATTTAGATATTCTTTGGAAAAAGTTAGATTGCCTTTCATATGCTTTCATAAGTCAGATTGAAATGTCCCCAGGTTTCCAGAAAATAAATGTGTTATTTAATCCTAACTCATGACTCTTTCTGTTTTATACTCACAGCAGGAGTAATACTTAACTGGGAGCAAAGATTTCCCTTTTTTCCTATTCTAGAAATAATTCTATGTTCATACGGCCGTCCTCATTTCTTCCTTATTGAAGAGTCTCTCTATCTAGATGATAGTATCAAGAACAGAGAGAAATTTTCTTCGGTCCCATTGCCTACTTACTTTCAAATACCATTAATCGCAACACTGTTAAGCTCCTTTAAAGGCTGCTTTCCTATATATATTCCTTTCTCTAAACTTTATAGATTCAATAAATTGTTAATATGTCCCTGTAAAATCAGTGATGGCTTTGCAACACATGATACAAAATTTTGGTTGAAACTTAAGGGCGTTTTTTGTTAACAAAATACTGCTTAAAAGCTAGCTACAAAGCCATATGTATTTATAGGTGCCAAAGTATCTAATGATTAAAACTTTAGAAGCCCAGAAGTCTTGCTTTTTTAAAAGAAAAAATTAGGTGTCACAAAAGGTCTCAGAGCTTCTAATGAATGTGTTATAAATTGTATGAACATCTTAAGAGACTTCTTTCACAAGCAACCAGAAGTCCTTTTGTAATTGCTTAGGCTCAACACCAATATACTTAAAACTCCAAGGCGTAATAGGATTCTCTATAATCTGAGAAATCCCTGCTTTCCCTCAAAAAAAAAAAGAGAAAAACCAAACACCATCATTCTAGTAAAAGTAGAGACAACTTACATAAAAGAATAGGCTAGCATGAAGTCCTGCTTTCACTGTTGCCACAATCCATTACTAAAGTGATCAGTGGTCCCTATAATAAAATGCCCTTAGAATTGATGGTGCAAAATTTTTTACATGAATGAGAGTGCTATATGACAAATGTTAATGTCATTAATTCAACTAATTGCACAAACCTAACCATCACAATAAATTATAATCTGACCTTAATAAAAAATATGTCATGAGCTGAGGCAAATTTATCTTTATCCCTGAAATATCAGGAGCTTATTCTTAAAGAAGTTTCTCCCTTCTTTCTTTATAAACCTATTCAAGAATGCATAAGGTGATATTTCCTGTTACTTTGCTAAAATAGGTATCTGATTACTGCAGTCCTGGTCTTATACTCCACGGGCTCCCCAATACCCTCAGCATGGGAGACAGGCCTCATCAGAACTTATACTCAACTACCTGTCACCTCCCTCATCTTGTCCAACTGCCCCTTACTCATCTTCCACAACAGTCACAAAATACTGGTACTCAGAACACATCTACTTTTCCTGACGTGTAGGTCCTTTTATCCTTCATATGACTATTCACTAAATATCCTACCAGGCTCAACTGAAATGCTCACTTCTCACTGAGGTTTTCTCTGGCTCTGTCAGTCAGTATCTCTGATACTTCCTTCCTGCATCATTTCCTCGCATGGCTAAGATTAAGCTCCTCACATTATAATTATTCATGTATAAATCTCCCCATAAAGATTGTGAAGTCCATGAACACTAGAACCTCTTCTCACTCTTCTTTATACTCACAGACCTAATTTCTAGATGTTAAATTCATAACACATGATAATATCAATTGATTGGATGCTTCAAAATAATAAAGGAGTAAATAGGCTTAGTCCCATATTTTGAGTGAAAAGGATTTCAAAATGCACTTTAGGATTTCTTAAAAAGGCATCCAGATACTAATAAATCACTGAATGAGAGTAACATGGCCATCATTACAACCTCCTCGACAACCAACTTTCCTGTAACATTAAAGAAAGTTTCTGCATTGATTAGAATTACAATAAGACATAAATTTGACTTGAACAATGTAAAATTGTGCATGAAAATAAAATACTAGAAGGCAGCACACCAAATATTAATAATACTCATGTCTGGCTGGTAAGATTATGCATTATAGTTTTCCTACTTCTCAAATATTCTTCAATGAGAACATATTACTTTTATGTATTTATATCTGTTTCATACACTGAATATTTTTTAAAATAGCATTACAGATGCATTTAAAATCTCACTCTTACTCTATCGGAAACCTATCCCCCTGCTTCTATCTCAAGAGTTAATCTCCATTCCAAAGTTGATATGTATTCTCTATCAGTACCTTTATAATTTTATTATTTATATACATACTTATTATCTATCTATTCATGATATATTAGACATTGTTTTACATTTATATAAATATCATATTGTGTGCATAATTCTGAATCTTACTTTTTTCACTTAATATTGTTTTCAAGATACAGCCAAGCCGGTATTTGTAAACCTGGTATTTTCATTTTAATTTGTGCATAGTGTTCCATTTTACCAAAACTTACTCTTCGATTCTCTTACTTATGGACATTTCACTTTTTCCCAATTGTGTATTCTTACAAACAATGTTGCAATGACTATTCTTCAGAGTCTTCGAGTTTTCTTATAAAGAACTGACCTAGAATTGCTGGAAAGGGGAGTATGTGCATTTCAAACTTTTAAAAAATATTGAATTGCCTTCCAATGTGGAGTCTCAATTTACAATCCAATCAGTTGTGTACAAGTTCCTGTTTTTCTATATATTTACAATACTTGATATTGGCAGAACTTTTGTTTCATTCTGGTGGATAGATATAAACTGGTATTTCACAGTGGTCTTAATTTAAATTTCTCTCTTACTGGTGTTAACTATGTTTATTGACTGTTCAAAATTCATCTTCATTTAACTGCCTTTGCCAATTGTTTCAATGTTTCTGGGGGTTTTTTTCCTTTGTTTTTTGCTTTGTCTTTTTCTTATTTTGTAGAACTAATCCCTTTTCAGTGTTATACATTACCAACATCTCTCCCGTTTGTGGCTCTTTAAATGTATTTTGTGGCATTTTATTCTAAGCATGAATTTTATTTTTAATTTTAATGTATTGTATTTTTGCCATGTGTAATGCACATTTTTTTGCCCAAATTTGGGAAAAATAAGGATGCTTATTACACATGGATAGTACTAATTCCGTACTCTATAAATGTTTTAATTCTTTTATCTTTTATTTATGCTTATGAGTTAAAAGTGTACTCTAGAAATCAATAATGATACCTGTATGTAAAATAATACCCAGGAATACCGATAATTGGTTTTGTTGAACTTATGACGAACTTGCAATGACAAAGAGTTCTTGGCCTTCTAGGATGCATAAATATCGTAAATATGTTAATGGTACATAAAATTTCTTGTACCTTGTATCCATTCTTGTGTTTTGTAATTATTTGTTACATAAACTTTCTTGTACCTAACATATTAAAAAATAAATGCTAAAATTCCTTTGTAACACAAAAAACAAATACCTAAATGTAAATGAATAAAAATTTGAATTAAGAAATTAAAACAAAAGATTTTTTCCCCTGAAAGTTTGGGCCCAAAACATGGGTGTGCATTATACATGGCAAAAGATGGTAGTCAGTTTTACCAATCTTTTCCTTAATGGTCTTATACTTTCTGTCTTGATTAAGAAATACTTCCCTTTACTAAGATGGTCACGAAAATGATCTCCCTTAATTTGTTAAATTGAGGAAATATATTGAAAGATTTTTCTGATGGCTGAAATATCCTTCAAATTGTGAGGTAAATCCTACTTAGTCATGAGGTATTTTTAATAAATTGTTGAATTCAATATGGTAATGTTTTGTTTAGAAATTTGTTTCTATTTTATTTATTTTCATACCAGAGGTTAATGCATATGTATTTCTTACACTCACCCTTTCCAGTTTTGTATCTAAGTCAGACAAGTACAAAGTTGGTAGTTTACCTCTTTGTGCATTCTATTAAAAATTTGTACAGCCTTGAGATTATCTGTTCATCAAGGTTTGGTAAAACTATCCTATCAAACCATCTTGACCATCTATTTTTGGTACCTCTTCTGTTAATGTCTATCAGGGTATTGAGTTGTGATTAGTAATTTATATTTTTTCACAAAACTGTACATTTGATCTACGTCTTCAAAATTTTTGGAAGAAAATCATTCATAGTATCATCTTATGTTTTCTTAAAACCTCTCCCGAGTGTTTGGTTATATCTTCTTTATTTTTTTCTCATAAACAACTATTTTTACCTTCTTTCTTTTCTCTTGGTCCATCTTGCTAGGAGTATATTTCTATTATTAGCCTTTTCAAATACTGATTAACTTCCATTATGATTTTGTCTTGATTCTTGAGTTACTTTGAAATGTATTCCCTTTTAGCTTCCAAACTTACGGGTGAGGGCTCTGGCAAGATGGTAGCCTAGGTGTGCTTCCTTAAATCACTACAACACATCTAGCTAGCCCAAGCCCTGAAGCTCCTGGAGCCAACTGGCAAAACTGTGTCTTGAAGGAAGAACAACAAGGCAATTATAGGGCTGTTTCCCCTCTAGGAGAGGTGAGAGTCCTAGAACTAGTGTAGGAATGCCCACAGGCAAGGTGCAGAATGCCATAATCCCAGAGAAAATTTGTCCAGCAGAGAACGTGGTACCCCAAGGGAAGTGCTGGCATTGGCCTGCCTACACTGTATACATGGACACATGCACCATCACCATGACCCCCAAGGAACAAAGGACTTGTTGACCAGGTGTTCTAAGCTGACTTCACCTACAATGCTGGGAACATTTACAAACTGGCTTTCTCCTAATGTCCTGACAGGTAATCAATCTGCTTATTGCTATTCTGCTGACCCTAATAGTCGGAGAATTCTAAATGTTCCACTATTCTAGAGGCTGCCATTCTTTAAGGCACTGAAGCCCTAAGGAATAGACCAACTAATCAATAAACAAACAAACACAAACAAACATGAAACAAGCAAATACCGAAGAGGGCCCAGTAACCAGAGGAAAAAAAGAACAAAAAGAAAATCGAAACTGAATCTCTAACAAAATAGAGCTGCTAGTAGAGACATAAGAATTTTTAACACAAATAATATATATTCAACGTATAAAAACTACTTTGTGAAAAATAAAAGCAACCAGTCTAAAAAATTCAAATGACTTGAAGATAAGGATGGTTTATTGGTGAAAACTGAATTCCTGCCTTTAGAATACAAAATGGAATAAATATCTCAAGCTACAAGCAAAAAACAAAACAAAACAAAAGATGGAATTTATGAAGGCAGAGATCCAGTAGACTTATTATGCAAATAATAGGAATTCCAGAAAAAGAAAAAGAAAAAGAAACAGATGGAGACATCGTAATAATAAAAAGTGCAGTTAAAAATTCCCTTAGTTAATAAAATCTTTAGTCTGCATGTTAAGTTCCAGGCAAGATTAATGAAAAAGACTTACATATATACATATACTGGAAAAAAAATCTCTGTGTGCCAAGGATAAAATGGTTATCATATAAGCTTCCAGAGGAAAATAACACATTGTTTACAATAGACAAAGACACTGGCATTAAACTTTTCATCTGAAACACTGAAAACTAGAAGATCATTTACTATCATCTAAGGAAAATACTTAAGAAAGAACTCTGGACAGAACAGGAACTTCAAGATAGATGATGTATAAAAGGAAAAAATAGTGATGAATAAAAAATATATATTTAACTATAACTATCTAACTGTAACTATATCCATCTATCTATCTATCTATCTGATAGACTCTCTAATAATGGTTAAATAATTAAAATAAGGATTCTAAAGAAATAATCTTGAAATATATATATGAGAAATGCTGTAATAAATATTCTATTAAAATTCCAAAAGTTGGGTGTTTGGAAAAGAGAAAGAAGAAATAGAATCATTCTACATCTACTTCTGAGAAGAGTTAAAAGTAGGGAATTAAAATTACTGTAGAAGTTCCACGTCACAGGGAAATGTGAGAGGCTGCTAGGTGTCTCCCAACATCTGCTCTTCCCTTATGTATTCTACAATAACTGAGCCCTCGGTTTTTAGCTAGACTCAAGTCTACCCCTGATCCCTAGCTTCCTCTGAAGCCAGTGTGGATCATGTGACTAAGTTCTGGCTAAACAAAAAGGATGTGTGCAACTTTGAGATTATGCCCTTAGGATCAAGGTGTGTCTCTCCTTTCCCTTAATTCCGATGCCCTCCAGCTGGAATGTGACGCAATGAAGGTAAGACATGAGTGAGAATAACCAACCGAGGCTGCCGAAGGAGCAATGAGGAAGCCTGGGTCCTGGAGCCTCTGGAGCCCCTAAGCCAGCCCTGGACTGCTTATGCCTAGAATGTTACATGAGAGATAAACAATATTCTCTCTTGTTTAAGCCATATTTATTTTGGATAGCTGTTTATCAAAAGGAATATCTCTTATGGCAGTGAAACCGATATCCTAATTAACGCATGGGGCAAGCGACCTCTATGTGGGGGGAGTAGACTGTCTCAGGGTAAACATTTGGTATATTGTTTTCATCTGATTCTAGAGAAATATATATTTGATTATGAGATTGTGATAGGGGAGGGAATTATCATTGTTATAATAAAGAACAGTACAATTCCTAAATGATCAAGGGTGAAAAATTACTAGTAACTCAATGAAACCAGAAAAAGAAAAACAAAGGAGAAAAAATGAACTAAAACAAATAAGAAAAATAAAATGAACGTATAAAATCAAGGATATCAGTTGTTACACTAAATATATAGAGAAAAAATTACCCCCCAATGAAAACATAGATGGCTGTAATTGAGGTGTCAGCTGGGTCTGTGGTCTCATCTGAGGTTTGACTGGAGCAATTGGCTCCGCTCACATGGTTTTTGGAAGCATTGGGTTTTCCCAGAACTGTTGGACTGAGGGCCTCAGTTTCTCACTGGCTGCTGACCAGAAGCTTCCCTCAGTCCCTTGTCATGTGGGCCTCTCCACAAAGCAGCTCACAAGTGCAGACAGTGGCTTCCATCAGAGTGAGTAAGCCAGAGCGCAAGAGAGAGGTAGCGAGATGGAAGCCAGAGCTTCCTTGTAACCCCATTGTGGAAGTGACACCCATTATTTTTGCCATATTCTATCCATTAGAAACCATTCACTGGTCCAGTCCACACACAAGGGGATGGGACTGCACAAGGGCATAAACACCAGGAGATGGGATAATTAGGAGTCATCTTAGAGACTTAGTATCATAGTTGTGCAGGAAAATGCTACTCTCAAACTACGGTTGGCAACAGAAATGGAGAAAGCCATTTTGGAAAACAATAAGATCAGTGCCTCTGGACAGGGTGACCAACTTACCTGGGTTTTCTAGGTTCTTTCTCAGTTTTAAAACTGGAAGTCCTATATCCTGGGAACCCCTTCAGTCCTGGTGCTTGGTTAGCCACCCTACTCGGGAGCCAGGCTGTGGGTTTAAAGCATGACTCCACACTTACTACCAATGTGACCTTGGTAAGTTACTTAATTTCTCTGTGTCTCAGTTTCCTTATCTGTAAAATAAGAATAATAATAGCATGTTTGTGGAAACTAAATTAGATAATACATGCAGAATGCATAAAGCAATGTCTGGCACATAAAAAGTGCCCCATGATATTAGCTATTATTGATATTAAAATATACATATCCTTTCAGTAGGGTATGCACACAATTATAATCCAAACTGGGACACTTCAAGAGTGCAACGGCATGTTAGTAACAATTATGCTAGGTCAGCAAGCATAAACGGGAATATTCCAGGGAAACTGAGATGTATGATCCTTACATTTCACCCACATCATAAAAATATAATGTAAATTTAAGTGAACTCCCATTAATAGAGGTAGGATAAATCATAATACCATCAAACGTTATGCAACCTTTAAAAGAACAAATTATAATGACACCAACTGACTTGAAGGAAGTCCTTTGAAATCTTGTTGAGTAACAAAAATAATATTCAGGAAATACATATGATTCCGTTTCTTAAAAACAAAAGGTTTCCACTCAGAGGCAAACACTGAAGCTGAAGCTTCAGGGTCCAGCCCTTTCATGGGCCCATTCCAAGGGGCCGGGAGGGGCTCTGGAAATATTTTCATAAATTTTGTAAAAGTAAAACTTTTTAATTGCAATAAGTTAAAAATCTCTGTGTCTTTCCATTCCAGTTTTCCTGCTGTCATACTTCTGTTTTGGGTAGTATTAGAATGGCTATAGAGAATTTGGGGGTTTGGCTAAGAAGAAGATGAGTTTTAGATATGTTTAGTTTGGGTTTGATGGGATATATTTACGAGGTTTGAAGTCACTTCCATGTACAGTCCAGATATAAGAATGGCTTCTAGGAATACCCCTGCCACCTACTGTGCCAACTCACCTGGTATGTGATTGTAGGGTTTAGAACCATATTACAAGATGAGGCATGTTGTGATATAAGAGTGACTATGAGAGTGGAAATATTTGTGTACCAGAAATATTTATGTAGTGGGGAAGAAACATTTGAAATGTACAGAAGTCAGTGCATGGAAAATTCTTCCCTATCTTAACTTAGATATGAAACAGGAGTTTTATCAAATTTGACAAAAATCCTAAAATTTAGCATGGCAGTACCAATAACAGATTGAGAAGCTGAAAGAAAAAATTCTATAAACTAACAAAAACACTAATTTTGATCAACCATGCTAGAGGGAAGACTGAATTATTTTATTTTCTCTACAACAGTGTTGTCCAATGGAAATGTAATGTGAGCCCTAAATATAATTTTAATTTTGCTAGCAGCCACATTTTTAAGTTTTTAAATAGAGAAATTTAATTTTAATATATTTATTTAACCCAACTTATCCAAAATATTATCATTTCAATTACTAATGAAATATTTTACATTCCTTTTTTGTGAACTAAACCTTCATAATATGAAGTATAATTTACACTTTCAACATCTGTTAATTCAGACAGTAAAGTTTCATTGGGAATACATGATCTGTATTTATATTTTGTAAAACTACAGTTAAAAAGATAGATTCATATGACCAAGTTGTTCTAAACATACTTAAGTTTTCAAATAACTAAATTGTGTACCAAAAAATCATTTTCCTCTAATATTTGCATCCACATTGACAAAGTTGTTTCATCACTTTAGAAGAATTGATTTGACTTTGACATAAAATAATTGCAGCTTCAAAACTATGTCTGCCCAAGTTAAGTAAGTTCCCTGACTCAGAAACATTCATAGAAAAGCCAAAGAGGTATTGCATAAATTTAAATTACAAGCTTAGATCCTGCTAAAAACTGTTTTACAATATTTTTTGGACATTTACTTCTGATTTTAAGTAAATAATGTTCATTGATTCCTTTTTTAATTGCTGAGAGCAAACTTCTTATCCAATTTACTATGTATCTTAAACGAACTTCTTATTATTTTCCACTTGCTTATCTTAAACTTTTTTAGACAACAAACAGCTTTTTCAGTTTGCTCTGCCATGGCAAATTACAACTGCCATCATCATGAAATTTGTGACACATCGTAATCCGGTCTTTCATTTTTTTCCTTACTGTTCCAGTCATTAAGTGTGTGCAAGGTGGAAAAGGCAGTGGGGGTGGAAGGTGGGGGTGCCCCGGTCATTTTAGGAGAGGCCCAGGCCTTCCTCAGTCCACTGGGATTCATGTATGCTGGTGGCCCTCTCAAACTGTATGACTGCATAGAGAGGACCGACAAGTTCCACAGCTGATTAACAGCTAGAGGACAGTCTTTGCTTGCAGATAACTGTAATCTCTATGAACGGTTACAATGAAAGGAAAAAATACAGTTGCAAACTAGTAGGTATGCTATGATTCTACTTTGGTAAAAAGAAATGCAACACCCAGGTTTTAGACCTCAAATTTTTCGAAAAAGTGTGCATCTCATACATGGGGAAATACGATATATTCTCTCTCTCTCTCTCTCTCCCTCTCTCTCTCTCTCTCTATATATATATGCTTTTCTATGCTTGTATGTGTGAGAAGACAGTTAAAGGATATATACTGAGCTGTTAGCATTGTTTAAATGAAGGTGGGTTAGGAAGTGGGGACAGCTGAGTCAGGTAGAATGGGGGAAACGATTAGCATTGCCTTTACTAAATTATGTAGTTTTATAGGCTTTAATTCAGTATTATGAGCATATATTTATTTTAATTTGTAAGCCATCTAATACAGGGGAAAAAACTTTTAAAAATATAGTATGATTTATATTTTTTGATTCATAATTTCATTACATTATGAGATTGGGGCCTGAGGCTCTGATGGCTGAGACTGCCTCTGTGACCTGGTAAGTGCTTTATGTGTGCATGAAGAGAACATATGTATTCTCTACTGATGGATACTGCATTCTAGATCTATTAAATCAAGCTTGTTAACTGTATTATTCAACATTCTATGTTCTTACGTTTCTTCATTTATCAGTATTCTAAATGAAATACAGTATATAAAAATGTACTAATTGTGAGTGTCAATATTTCTTCAAAGTCCTATCAGTTCTGACTTTTAATATTTCAAGGCAATGTTATGTATAAAAATGTGTAAAAAATGTATGACTTTTATATATATCTTCTTTGTATTGTGTTTTATCCTTTTATTGTTATATAGTTCTCTTTGTGTATTTTGATGTTTTTAACTTTCAATTATATTTTGACTAATGTTATTGCCTCAATGCCTTTGTTTTGGTTTGTTTTGCTTGATCATTGTTTTTTAACCCTTTTGCATCATTTTGATTTAGGTTTGACTCCTATAACAAGCATATAGCAAGATTTTAAAGAATTGCATCCAATATGATAATCTTTGTCATTCATTAATTACTTTCTATTTTGTGTTTTTGGTTTGCTATGCTTATTCTTTGCTTCACTGCTTCACTTTTTTTTTAGATCTATGGACATTTTAATTAATAAAGATTACTTTAATCTTTTATTTTTCCACTCCTGGTTTGAGAGACATAAATTATGTTTCTAATTACTAGTGGTTTCTCTTAAAATTCTTACTAGAAATGTTTTTTTAACAACAAAAAAATCAAGTCACCAAGTATCTTTGTTTCTCTAGTTCTCTAGCCCACTTTATTTACCTTCTGAACACAAACCTCTATTTTCCTTGTTTGTATTTTCTGAAAGTTTACCACCCAGGCTGCACATTTTCAGCAGAAGACCTGACTCTGGCTCACTCCAAGTGAAGCTCTTTGAGACTCCACTGTCCTGAAGGATGTGATCTCCCTACGGATAACGGCCCATTTCCGGCCCAGTCGCCAGCTGGACTGCCATTTAGATTTCACTTTCTCTTTTGTGTTTCTGATACAGTCGAGCATGAAGATATTTTCTTTGTTTTTCAGAAAACACAGGATTTATAATTTTCTCATTTTATATTTTATCCCTTAGCATTTTTTCTTTTTTTGATGCATTGGGAAATAGGGCAAAGGTCACTTTCAAATAAGCCTCACAGGCCTTGCCAAGACAACAGGTCATACTATACTTTCATAATCACAAAAATACATAATTTAAAAATCAATAAAATACAAATGTATATACACCAAATGTTCATTCTCAATTATGTAAAAGCTATGCACAGCAAAAAAAAAAAAAAAAAAAGAGGGGGGAAAGAAATAAACCATAGCGTTAACATAGTTACTTTGATAGGTAGAATTCAGGGAAAACATTTTATTATTTTCTACTAAATAAATTTATTCAACTTTATGAGAACATAAACCTATTTTTTAAAAGCTACTAGGAGAAAAAATAAATTATGTTAGTAGCTATATTAAAAATTATTATACTCTACTTAAAAATCACTCCAATCCAAAAGGATTTCCTAAGAGCAACAGTTATTGTTTAAACAAAAGATATTTACAATGAGCTCATCTTTCAGAAAGTTCTTTGTGTTGCTATGTCTCAGAATTTAAACAAACCACTCTTTCCCACACTTGGTTCGAGTAACTGAAGCAAGCTTCATTTGAAAGGCTGATCCAGGATGCTCTTCCTTGCCGGAGACTTAATGTTTGCTTACTTTTACATTTTCCAAGGAAAGGAATGCTACCTGGTTCACTGTTCTTGACTTGTTTATGGCACTGTTGTTAGCATTCTATTATTCTTTTCATTTCCTCTATTCATAGGTGAGAGATACAGAAGACACTAGATGACTATTTGGTAATCAATTGAATGGTTCCATAGAAATTAAATGCATAGAAAAACCTATATGATTAAATAGCACCTGCAGTTCCTTCTCTGGGCTCTGTGCGTAAACAGCAGAATAGGATTTCCCACAGAGAGATGTGACCAAAACATGGCCGAGTTTGGCAGTATAATATATAACTTTGGAAGCAATAATGGTCTATTTGAGCTCTCTTCACTTCCAGTACCTAGAATGCTTTAAACTTTTACTTAGCAATGCATTGTGGATAAAACCTCTCCATTGCTTTTCATGTTTTCTTTTTCTTTGTGTCTCATACACCTAAGGACTTGGAAAATAGTAAGTCCTCAATAAATAGTTGTGGAACAAATGACTCAATAAATGAATGGATGAATAAATGATCTTATGAAAAGAAAATGTTCTAAACTTTACAATGGAGCACTGAGGAAGAACTATGAATAAGACACTGAGAGTCACAGTGAAGTCACAATGCCAGGTCGGCTTTGAATTCTCATCTCTTTTAACAAACTATTCATCTATTTTGATTCTGTTTTCTCAATTGCAATAGAAGATTGGATGATAAATGTGATAAAATGATAGATCCGGAAATCTTTTGTGCATTAACTCTTGGGTGAGATTAAATAATGAAATTACTTTTAATTCTCTATTTTTCTTAACTATTCAAACTTAGTCTGCTAATACCCAAAAGTTAATACCTAAAATAAGCTATTTTTATCTTTTCCATTTTTTTAATAAATTGTCTCTGAGAGTCCAATGGAAAAACAATCTATTATGAGTTTCTCGAGTTTGTATATTCTAATATAAATGTAAAATGTAATATATTGGATAAAATATAGAATAAAATATACTAATGTATAATTTTACATTTAAAATGTATAGTGTAACTGTGGTTGGGTGTCAGTTAATTTTGCTAATGTTACTAATTAAGAGTGTAGGAGTACTTAAAGGGAAAACTAGTAGTCTTACTACAATAGTACATTAATAATGCAGCATCTCTGAAAAAGAATATAAAATAAATTAGTGAGCTTGCTAGTAGAGGTACAAGATATGTCTACAGTACAGGTAGAAAAAACAAAACGTGTTAAATATGAGACTATAAAAGCATTATGCAAGATTTCTTTAAGATTGTATTTTCAGCATGCTATTTACAATTTAGCGCTGTATGTAGCAGCCACTAAATAGAACAAAATTAATGAGCCTATGAAATAACAGCTTAATCATTAGAAGGGACTGAATTACACAACTGTAAATTCCCACAAGGGATAATGATATTGCCTCTTTTAGGAGCATTGAGAATAACTCTTGTCAAGTGTTCAACCAGTGCACCAAACAAGATAATCTAAATTAAAATATTCTGAAGTTTGAGCAAAAATGGAAGTAAAAAACATGTATCTTTAATAGATTAAAGGTTATTGCAGGGCCGGCTGAGTGGCGCGATGGTTAAGAACTGGCTTGGGACGCCAGAGAGCCCCGGTTCGGATCCCACATATGAGGGCCAGTGACACTGCCTTCCACAGCTAAGATGCTGAACAACAGCTCAACCTGGAGCTGGGCTGCCATGAGTCACCAGCTATGGCATAGGCTGCAGCCCCTGTGGCAGTGGGTTGCCATGGGCTACCGTGTGTAGCCAGCAGCCAGCGTGAGCGGCCAGCAGCTGCAGTGAGCGGCCGTCCAGAAGCCGGCGACTGATCTGCCTCGCCCGGAAAGAGCGCAATGATGGTGCCAACTTGGGCCAGTGAAGCAACGTCCTCCACAGCTAGACTGAAGAACAAAATGACAGCAACTTGTCTGTTCCCCTTCCCCCAATTCCCTAGCACTGTTCCCATCCCCAATAAAAATCTTTAAAAAAAAAAGGTTATTGCAGGAGAAGTTTCAGTATTTTAGACAGTACCTATCCTTAGTCTATTCAACTTTCTTTAAAGAGAGAAATCATCTACATTAGACAGATGTGAATTGTTTTTATATGATCTCTAGATCTAGGAATTTCTAGATGACTAAGTTATTTTTAATTTTCTAATTATGAAAATCAAGATGTGTTACTGTAAAAAAATGGACAAAACCAAAAAAGTATGAAAAAGAAAATAAATATCACATGTAATCCTAGCATCCAAAGATAATACTATTCATAATATATCTTTCTTGTCTATTCTTTCCATGTGTATACATGTAATATTAGTTTTCCACTAAATTTGTATCTAGTGGTAAATATATACTAATTCAGTTGACAGATATTTATTGAGGGGTAACTATGAGCCATGATAAAATTTTGAATAATTAGATATTATTTGAAAAGAAATATTTTCATGATTATAGATGGTTCTAACCTTTTAATGTATCATTACTACTCAATCATATATTTGCATTAATTTTGGGTTGTCTCCAATTCATCTACTTATTTTAGATTCATTAGAACATCCCCCTAGTATCGTGCCACAGATGGGTACAATGCAGATTTATCACAAACCATTATACAGGTTTCCAACTATTCTTATTTTATTTGAAAGAAAAAATTCAAGATTTATCCTGGCAAATTCAAAAGAATCTCAAAATTGCATGCTTACATAATTAAATAATTAGTTCATGAATTATAAATGTGGTTAAGAATTTGGTTCTAGAAAGAAGTCAGAAGCATGGCAGCATGACAGGTCCCCCTGGTCACTCCCCTTGAAGTTACAACAAGTTGAACAGCTATTCAACAAAGGACCTCCTGCTCAACACACAAACACACCTGAGAGATCAGTGCATTGAAACATCTAAAGGTGGGAGAGTTGGAGCAGACAGCGGAAGAGGGAAGAGAGAAGAGTAGAGACAGTTTCCATGGACACAGCCTGAGCTCAGAGCTCCTGTGGGTCTTGGGACAGGGGAGGAATCAGGTTGACTCTCTGTAACCCCAAGGAGCAGAGGGGTAGAATAAGTGTTCCTACCTGAGTGGTAAGCACATATTGAGGCTGAACCTAGTGATAGAGGTAGAGACAGAATACAGAAGTGTGGCAGTTGTGGACCAGCCACCACCATTGCCAGGCAGAAAACAAAGCCATGGAGCCTGGCTGCCTCCCCTTACCTTCCCAGAGCTAACAGAGGGCCCCAGAAAGCTGTAGCAGTGAGTGTTGGAATACAGAGCATACTATCAGCAGCCCTGAGAACTGTAGAGACAGGAGCATTTCTCCCTGAGCAGCAGATGCATGCTGCACCTAATTCCATTGACAGGGTTGGAACTACAGTGGCAAAGCAGCTGAGGTCTGGCAGGCACCATTACTGGGGGTAGAACAAAGCCATAAACACAGAACCCAGCCTCTTCCAGTCAATCCCATCCCCACCCATTGTGCTGATTCCAGTGAGAACACCTGGGACACCTGGGGCAGTGCAGCACTGCTAGTGGTGTCTGGTTGCAGGGGGCAGCATTGGAATTTCATAGACTCCAAAGCCTATTGCCCACCATATTCCCCCATGGGGGTGGTGCTCTGAGACCAAGGCAACCTTGTCAAAGTGGAGATGCCACCTCCCAAGGAACACAGGGCATTTTCCACCACCCTGCATAGATCCCAGGGGCCAGAGCAGTGTAAGAGAAAATTAAAAAGTTATGCTTCTGTAGCACCTACTGAAAAACAAAAGCAAGACTGCTTCTTATCAATCTGCTAAATAAAGGTATCACTCATTTAAAAAACAAACAAACAAAAACAAATTTCATTCCCATAAGTACCTAGGCAGAGAAATAATCCATCAAACCCCAGAAATAACCAAGGTAACAAGGCAGCTCAGAAAGAAAATGAAAAATCTCCAGAAAATAAACTTAAAGACATGGAAATATGTGATTTAAATGACAGAGAATTCAAGACTGCAGTTCTGAAAAAACTCAATGAGATACAAGAAAACTCAGGCGATTTTATAAACTCAGACATAAAATCAGTGAACAAAAGGAGTACTTTATCAAAAAGGTTGAAACTTTTAAAAATAACTAAATAGAAGTTCTGGAGCTGAAGAACTCAATAAAAGAGGTGAAGAATGAACTAGCAAGTTTAGAAAATAGAGCTGAACAAACAGAGGAAAGAATTAGTGATATCTTAGATAGATATCTAGAAATGATGAAGATCAAAGAAGAGAGAGACTTGAGAGTAAAAAGAAAATGAAAAAGCTCTATGAGAACTATGTGACTCCATCAGAAGGAGCACTACACAAACAATGAGAATACAAGGAGAAGAGAGAGAGAAAGGCACTGAGGCCTATTCAAACAAATAGATGAAAACTTTCCAAAACTATGGAAAGAACCAAATCCTTGAATTCAAAAAGCAAACAGAAAACTTAATTATCTCAATCCCAAAAGGTGTTCTCATAGGCATATTATAATAAAACTGTCAAAATTAATCACAAAGACAATCCCTCCTATTGATGTACAAACAGTAACAAAGGCTCAACTACAACAGGAAGGCAAAAACAATCCACACAAGGGACACACTTGCAGCACCCAGTTCAGGTGATCTGGTAGACTGCGCCACTGGGCCCTACAAGACACCTACTACATCAGGCCACTCTACTAAGACCAGGTGACATAGCAGCCCAACCTAATGCATAGAAACAAACACAGGAAGGCAGCCAAAATGAATAGAGAAAGAAACATGTCCCAAATGAAAGAACACAACAAAGCTCCAGAAAAAGAACTACACAAAATGGAGACAAGCAACCTACCAGATGCAGAATTAAAAACACTGGTTATAAGGATACTCAGTGATCTCAGTGAGAACTTCAGCAAAGAGATAGGAAATATAAAAATGGAGATAGAAAACATAAAAAAGAACCAGTCAGAAATGAAGAATACAATAACTGAAGTAAATACATTACAAGGAATCAACAATAGAATAGAGCAGATGTTTGAATGGGTGATTTGAAAGATAAGTATCAGAAAACACCCACTCATAACAGCGAAAAGAAAAACAAATTAAAAAAAAAAGGAGGATAGTTTAAGGGACCTTTGAAACAACATCAAGTGTAGCAACACTTACATCATAGAGGTACCATAAGAAGAAGAGAGAGAGCAAGGAATTGAAAACCTATTTGAAGAAATAATGACAGAAAACTTCCCTAACCTGGCAAAAGAAGTAGGCATATTAACCCAACAAGTAGAAAGAGTCCTAAACAAGATGAACTCAAACAGGCCCACATCAAGACACATCATAATTAAAATGCCAAAGGTTAAAGACAGACTCTTAAAAGCAGCAAGAGAAAGGCAGTTAGTTACCTACAAGGGAGCTCCCATACGAGTGTCAGCTGACTTCTCAAAGAAACTTTGCAGGCTAGAAGGGATTGACATGAAATACTCAAAGCCATGAAAAGCCAGAATCTACAAACAAGATTACTCTATCCAGCAAGGCTATCATTTAAAATTGAAGGACAGATAAAGAGCTTCCCAGACAAGAAAAAGCTAAAGGAGTTCATCACCACCAAACCGGTATTACAAGAAATGTTAGAGACTTCCATAAGAAAAAGAAAGAAAAAGAAGAAGATAAAAATTGAATACTAAAATGGCAATAACTATATATCTATCAAAAATTACTTTCAATATAAGTGAATTAAATGCTCCAATTAAAAGATATAGGGTGGCTGAATGGATAAGAAAACAAAACTCTTACATATGCTGCCTACAAGAGACTCCCTTCAGATCAAAAGACACAGAGACTGAAAGTAAAATGGATGAAAAAAGATATTTCATGAAAATTGAACTAAAAATATAAAAGCTGGGAGTAGCAATGCCAAACAAAATACACTTTAAAATAAAGGCTATAACAAGAGACAATGAAAGACCTAGTAATTCCATTTCTGGGTATTTATCATAAGAAACCCAAAATGCTACTTTGAAGGGATCTACACATCCACATGATCATTTCAGCATTGTTTACAATTGCCAAGATGTGGAGGCAGCCTGGGTGTCCATGAATGGATGAGTGGATAAAGAGGAGGTGATACATGTGTTGGCTCCATGGCTTAGCTGGTTAAAGTGCCTGTCTAGTAAGAAGAGGTAATACATATATACAATGGAATATTACTCAGCCATAAAAAAGAATGAAATCTTGCCATCTACAACAACATGGATGGACCTAGAGGGTATTGTGTTAAGTGGAGTAAGTCAGGCAGAGATAGACAAATGCCACATGATTTCACTTTTATGTGAAATCTAAAGAACAAAATAAATGAACAAACAAAACGAACAGACTCACAGATACAGAGAACATTTTGATGGTTGCCAGATGGGAGGAAGCCTGGGGGAATGGATGAAAAAGGTGAAGGGATTAAGTACAAATTGGTAGTTGCAGAAACAGTCATGGGGATGTAAAGTGCAGCATAAGGCACATAGTCAATATTGTAATAACTATGTATGGTTATCAGATGGGTACTAGACTTATTGGGTTGATCAGTTTGTAAGTTATATAAATGTCTAGTCACTATATTGTACACCTAAAACTAATATAATATTATATGGCAACTGCAATTGAAAAATTAAAATAACATTAAAATAAATTAATGACAAAAAAAGAATTCTCAAGGCAGCCAGGGAAAAGAAAACAGTAACCTATAAAGGAAATCCCATTAGATTATCATTAAATTTTTAGCAGAAACCCCAAAAGTTAGGAGTGTATGGAATCAAAACTCAAACTACTGAAAGAGAGAAATTACCAACTAAGAATAATATATACAGCAAAGTTATCCTTTAGATATGACGGAGATATAAAGACTTTGCCAGACATACAAAAGCTGAGAGAATTTACCACAAGACCTGCATTACAGGAAATATTGACGAGGGTTACTCTACATGAAACAAAAAAGACAAAGTATACAAAACTATGAGTAGGATTACAAAGACAGAAGCAGAAAATTACAATCCTTATTCAGAATAGGGCATATTATATACTTAAATATAACATAAAGGTTAAAGGAGTTAAAAACATTTTAAAAAAAGAGAGAAGACAATAGCTATTGCAATTTTAAAATGAACTCACAGCATAAGTAGAGAGAATTTGTGACAACAAAAACTTAAAATGGGACAGGGTAAAGGCCTGAACTTGCAAAGGGAAATGAAGATAAGAAGCATTCAGAAGAAAAGGACTACTGTATATATGAAACATTTTTTCACATAAACTTAATGGTAATCACACCCAAAAAATCCAGAACTGAAACACATAACATAAAAAAATGAAGAAAGAGAGGGAAAGAAAATCATAGAATACCATGAAACTAAAATAACAGACAGAAACACAAAGGCAAAGAAACAATGGAGACACTGAGATACCAAAAAACAAAAGACAGAATGGCCATAGGAAATCCTCAGACAACAATAATCACCCTAAATTTAAATGGACTGAACTCACCAATAAAAAGGCACAGAATAGAGGATTGGATCAAAAAACAAAACCCAACTGTATGCTGCCTTCAAGAGACACACCTCAGCTACAAGGACAAATATTGAGTCAAAGTGAAAGAGTGGAAAATGATACTCCAAGCAAATGGCATCCAGAGAAAAGTGGATGTAGATGTACTTATATCTGACATAATAAATTTCAAGATAAAGAGGTAACAAGAGAAAAAGATGGACATTTTATAATGATAAAAAGGACAAGACATCAAGAAGATAGAACATTTATCAATATATATGCATACATCAGGGAGTACTAAAGTATATAAAGCAACTATTAACAGAACTAAAGGGGAAAACTGACAAAAACACAATTACAGTAGAGGACCTAAGTATGCCATTGACCGCTATGGATAGATCATCCAAACACAAAATCAATAAGGAAATATCAGACTTAAATGACACGTTAGACCAAATAGATATAATCAACATTTACAGAGTCTTTCATCTCAGAACACCAGATTACATATTCTTCTCTAGCACACATGGAACATTCTCAAGGATAAACCGTATGCTGGGACATAAAACTAGCCTCAATAAATTTAAGAAAATTGAAATCACACCAAGCATATTCTCCAACCACAATGCTTTGAAATTTGAAATCAACTGCAAAAAGAAAGCAGGAAGAAATCTCAAATACGTGGAGATTAAACAACATGCTAATAAAGAACAACTGGGTAAAAGAAGAAATAAAAGGAGAGATCAAGAATACATAGAGACAAATGAAAATGACAATATGACATATCAAAACTTTTGGATACAGCAAAAGCAGTAATAAGAGGAAGGTTTATTATAGGCGTATATCAAGAAACAAGAAAAATCCCAATAAGCAACCTAACATTACACCTTAAAGAACAATAAAAAGAAAAACAAATGAAACCCAAAGTCAGCAAAAGGAAGGAAATAATAAAAATTGGAGTAGAATTAAATGGAATAGAGAACAAAAGAACAACAGAAAAAGTAATGCAACAAAGAGCTGGTACTTTGAAAAGATTAATAAAATTTACAAATCTCTGGCTAGACTCACTAAGGAGAAAAGCAAAGACTCAAACAAAATCAGAAATGAAAGAGAAGTTACGAGTTCATGTACTCATATTATGCATACCACAAAAATACAAAGGATCGTAAAGAATACTATGAAAGGCTATATACCACCAAATTCAATAACCTAAATGAAATGGACAACCTCTTAGAAATATTTAGCCTTCTTAGACTGAATCACAAAGAACTGGAAAATCTAAATAACCCGATCAACAATAAGAAAATTGAAATAATCATCAAAAACCTGCCAAAAAAGTAAAAGGCCAGGACTGAATTGCTTCACTAGTGAATTCTATCAAAAATTCGAAACATTTTAATATCTCTCCCTCTCCAACTCTTCCAAACAACTGAGGAAGAGGCAATACTTCCTAGCTCATTTAATGAGGACAACATTACCTTGATACCAAAAACCTGGCAAGGATAACACACACAAAAAACCTGCAGACCAATATCTCTGTAGAAAACAGAGGCCTCCATCTGCATACTTTAGTCTGGGGCACTGTGTGTGGGAGCCCACAAAGGGAGGCTTCCCTGAGGAAGAATACAAACTAAAGTCCTTGGGGGAAGGAGAAGGAAAGAGGATAGTAGGACCAGACATCTATCTGTTCAGGCCTATGAAGGCCCACAGGTAGGAAGGAGCTTGCCTTATTAAAGAACTAAGAGGAAGTAAAGAGCTAAGCGGGCCGGTTGGGAAGGTGGAGACTGGTGAGAGATGAGGCTAAATGTGAAGGGGGAAAAAGAACATCATTCATGGCCTTTTGAACCTTATGAGGGGTTTGGACCATTTTTCTAAGGGCAATGACAAAATAACAAGCCACTAAAAGTTTTTACTCAGAGGAATGACATGTTCAGATTTGTGATCTTAAGATTACTTTGGTTGCAACAGAAATAAATTCAAAGAAGGCAAACAGGACAGTTAATATTTTATTATTAAAGTAATACAGAAGAGTGGTTGGTGATGGTAGAGATTAAGAGAAGTGGATAGATTTGAGGGATAGTTGGGGGTAGACAGTAAGTTACAGAATTACCCTCACCCTACTACCTATTCCAGCTAAGAATCACAAGCCCTGGTGATTGTTGGATATAAAAGTTGATGGAGTGAAGGTGGCAAAAGTGACACCCAGGTTTCTGCAGTCAGGTGAGAAAGTCACTTGCTGGGATAAGGAACACTGCATGAAGAACAAATTTAAGGGGAAAGATAATGAGTTTCGTTTTCGAGATATTAGGATTGAGGTGCCTTTGAGACAAACAGGTGGAGAGATTCAGTGGATGGATGGATGGATGGATGGGTGGATAAGCTTGGAGTTGAGTTAAGTGATCTGGACTGAGAGTCCTTAGCATGTTGATTGTAACAGAAGCCATAGCATGGGTGAGATTATTTAGGAAGAGAAAAAAAGTAAAAAGAAAAGGGAGGACTTTGTCTGAACCTTAAGGAACACCCAACTTTCAGAACCATGCATGCAGAAAAATGTCAGCTGTCAACATAGAGAGAAAATAGTATCAGATGAAAATCTTCCTGGGACAACAAAGAAAAGGTATCAAGATGGAGATGTCGCTAACCTGCTGCTGAAAGGTTAAGAAAAATGAGGATTAAATGTCCCCTGAATTTTGTGACATCAAGGTCACTGGTACCTTCAGAAAGCACATTTCAACAGAGCAGTGTGGAAAGTGTGGAATGGAAACCAGACAAAGGGGCTACGAAGCGATAGGGAGGGACAAGAATAAACAAGCTGAGAATGTAGAGGGATAGAGAGAAGACTGGGAAGGCGGCTGAGGAGTCCAGTGGGATCAGGGAACTTTTTAGTTGTTGTTCATTTGTTGCTTTCATTATCAGTTGTTATTGTTTTTGTTTCACAGAAGAAAAAGACTTAAGCAGGTTTAAATGTTAATGTGCATGAGCCAGTGGAGAAGGACAATTAAAAACACGGAAGAGAGGGAAAAAATGAATGAAAGGGTCAAATTTCTGAGACGACAGAGGCATGGAACAGAGAGGACAGAGCTGACCTTCCATCAGCAGAAAGTCCTCTCTATTCAGGGACAAGCAAACAAAGTGCAGGGACAGTTGTATTTGTCGACTTCGTGGAGGGTGTTACCAAAGTTCCATCTAATGGTTTCAATGTTATTCATGAATTAAAACATGAGGCCATCTTCTGACAGTGAGGGACCAGGTAGGAAAAAGTACCTGAGGTTTGAGGAAAGTAAAGCAGAGAGAGAGTGGAATGGCATGCAGTGTGGAGGGCATGCCTGAATTCAGTGAGCATGAATTTATGAAGTGATGAAGGTTTATTCATTATTACACCCAGTCTGACATTGTGGGAGAAACTCTGTTCCATAGGATACCATAAATGACATCATAAAAAGCCTACAATCCCCCACATCATCACTTGAATAAGAGTTTGTTGTATTTTTAGAAATATTCTACAATTCATGTTATTCATGTATAATATAAGTAAAATTGATTTGAGGGGAAAAGAATACAATTTCTTTTTGTTTAGGATGTGGTTTTCCAAAATAGCCCAATTCCACCAATTTGAGCAAATTGAGATGATTACATTTTTCAAATCAGCACACTGTCCATGCGGATGAGATTTCACTGCAGGTGCTGTTGCCCTTGTTTCCTCTCTTTGCCCCTTTATGAACTATAGCATAGGGTTACAAATTTACCGTGTACCGATCTGCTTTAATAAATGGCTCAGACAGCAGTGAGCACAGAACAAATGCCAAAAAAATAATGGCTGTTTGATAAAAATGGTTCTTATCAGCAAAGCCTGTATTTGCATGTCAAAGAATGATTCCAAGGGGCTTAAAAATAGTTTGCTCTCTTAAATTGAGTTAAACATACCCACAGAAATCATGTTGACACCACCCACTTGCTTAGCAGAGATAAACATTAGTCCTAGTCCAGTCTGAGTTCTTTTAATTCCAAAATTTTGGCATTAAAATTCAAAAAGCTTCACCGTTACAAAAAATATTTTTGTGTAAGTGAGTTACAGAATGACCCTCACAACCACCTATTTCAGGGTACTTAGGGAGGTGCAGTGGGGTGTAGAGAATCATTCACTAGGTGACATTTTCATTTCAGATTGACCACAGCCGGTAAGCATATTAACAAATCGAATAGAGGTAACGAAGACCCACACTGCCCTGCCATGGAATTATTGATTATGTCCTTTTTCATTTTTTCAATCAGAGATCATCTATTCTCTTCCAACAAGACTGGAAACAGTCTTCACTGGTGTTGTAATTTGCTCATTAATGAAAATGGATTTATTGAGCATCCTCAGTGTGCAAAGCCTGTACTAAGTGATTCAAAATAACAGGTTGCTTAGTTACCATAAAATGAAAAAATTCCCCTGTGAAGGTTAAAATTAAATGAAAAGTCGATAAGAAAACATTATCTTTGATGGCATCTGACTATTTCATAAGGGCTTTTTTTTTTGCCATTACAGCCATTTTCTTTTAAAGATAATATTCATTCATTTGTTCACTCATTTAGTTATTCATTCATTTATATAATCACTATGATTATATAAGATTCTTTTTCCTGATTCAGTAAGGGGACAAACATGATTCAATATTGACTGCATAAACATGAGTGTCAGACAGCAAATTTATCAAGCAAGTACTGGACTTCCATTGATCTTTATTTAATGAGCCTAGTACCAAGGCAATACTATTATTTTCTCCATATGAAACCTATAGTCATTGAGGCAATAGTAAGGTGCTCTTTGGAAAGAATAGCCCTCATTTTCTGGTTCAATTTCAAAATGTTGTTGAATATAGATTCACTAATAAGCTGCTTCATATTTAAATTAAACCAGCAGATATGATGAATTTTTTTTCTTATGGTCAGGATGAGGTATATTTTGTCCTAGCTCATCTAGTTAACTAATAGAAGAGTCCACAGAAAGGTAACTAACATGCACAGTTAACTGTGATTTTCTGAGAAAATATATATTCCAGATGCATGAATGACACTGCCAGTCACAGCCGAGACTCTCGACCTGCTAGTCTCAGAGATCAGCAGGCCAGGCAGAGTCTGTCCTCACAGGCCCAGGTGTCCTCATTCGCCCCTCCCTTCTCTGTAGCACTGAGTTTGTGTACTGAGTTTCGGTCCCTGTATTCATTTCTTAGAGCTGCTGTACAAAGTACTACTAACTGGCTGTCTTAAAAATCAGAAATTTATTGTCTCACAGTTCTGGAAGCCAGACATCTGAAATCAAGGTTTCGGCAGGGTTGCTTCCTCCTGAGGGCTATGAGAGAAGACTGTTCTAGTGTAGGTCTCTCTCCTTGGCGTGTAGATGGTCGACTTCTCCCCATCTATCCACATCATCTTCCCTCTTTGCATATTATCTCTGTGTCTAAATGTCCCCCGTTTTTATAAGGACACCAGTCATGTTGTATTAGGACTCATAGAATGACTTCGTTTTAACTTAAATATGTCTATAAAGACCTTATCTCCAAATTCTCCAAATAAAGTTACATTTTGAGGTACCAGGAGTTAGGATTCCAAATAAAGGGGGTGGGGCACGATTCAATAGTCTCTCTAAAGACCTGGTCATCATCACTCCATCATATCTCCCTCCGTCACATCTCTCTCCTCTCTCTCCCTCTCTCTCTCTCTCTAGCAGTTTCAGAATACAGTTCCTGTGTGTGTGTAGACATCTCCATTTTGTCTATACACCTAAGCCATGTTATCCAACACAGTTAACCAAAACCACAGAACGCATTCCCTAAGATACAGCTCTTTAGTTCCCAATAGCTGGGACCAAGGGGAGAAGGGATGAGGTTGACTCAGCTTTGTTCCCCCTTCCCTCTGTGGAGTTCTAGATGAGGTTCCATCTATAATGAGAACAGAAACTGCTCTGACTTGTATGCATCCCTATTCCAATCATTAAAATAAAAAACTCTTCCATTTCAATGGTGGATTCCCTCACCCCTAGAATTCACAATCACAGCCCAAAGTACAAAGACTGCCAATAGTTATGAATTAAGCTTGGGTCCGTTGAGCAAAATGGCTTCTTTTATATTGAATCCAGATGCTTGAACACAATTGGGGAAAAGCATATATCCATACAAATTAATTCTTACCCCACTTAAAAAACGAAAAACAAACAAACAAACAAACAAACAAACAAACAAAAACCAGTAACAATCACAAACAACTGGTTCATCATGAAATTTTGTATTTTCCAAAAGTGGCTGCAAGAATATCTTCTTATAACGTAACTTTAGTAACACTTTTCAATAAAGAGGAGGGGGGATGAAACATCCTCCATTTAAACACAGGCATCCTTTTGACTCCCGTGGGAGTGATGCTGTCTTCTGAGGTTAAGTCATAAGAAGTGCTGGAGCTCTGCCTCGATCTCTGAGGGTGCTGGCCCTTGGAGCCCCATCACAGGCCATGAGGAAGTCCCAGTAGGCCATGTCAGCCATCTGAATAAGGACTGGCCTGCACAATGGATCCTCTGGCCCCTGGTGAAGTTGCCCCAGCTGATACCACTTGGGGTGGAAAGACGTTATCCCTGCTGAGCCCTCCCCAAGTGGCAGATTTATGAGCAAAATAAATAACTGCTATTTTAATTCACTAAGTGTTGAAGTGGTTTGCTATGTAGCAATCAATAACCATAACGGTTTTGATACTTGGAAATGGGGTGCTGCCATAAGAAAAACCTAAAACAAGCAGCATTAACTTGGTGATGAGAGCAGGCAGAGAAGCTGGAAGGGTCTCAAAGTGAGTGAGTGTGAAGGGTTGAAGGGCCTTCGGACAGGATTTGTGGAAGCCGCAAAGAGCTGCAGGAAAGCTGTTGGTAAAGGTTTTGAAGGACAGCAAATGTAATTGGAAGCTAAAAGCAAGGATTCACTTATCCTGTAGTAGTAGGAAATTTGGCAACATTGACATCTACAGTAGCATGGAAAAGCGAAAACGAAGCAAATGAACTCTATGATCTAGCTGAGGAGGCTTCCAGGCAGAGGTATTTAAAGTGCACCTTTTCTAGGATAACTAGTGCATTGTTCTGTACACCTGAAACTAATAATAATAAAAAAATAAATAAAAAATAAAGTGCACCTTGTCTTCTGACTGCCTATGATAAATGCGAGCAGAGAGAGAACTAGAGAATGACCTGCTAAATACAAAGGAGCCAGGGGTTTCTGGGAAGAAAAACCAAACTGGTTTCTTATTTCCAGCTGTTCCACATGGCAAAAAATTCTCGAGTTAAGGCTAATGACCAAATCTGGGTGGGACTACAAGACTATTCATTAACGCCTAAGGAAGATCTCAGGTGGAGCGCGATAGAAATTGGAAGCCAGACAAAAAGACCCTCTAGGGATTTTTAAGGGCAGGACTCATGGATCCTCCATGTTCAACCAAAGCGTTTCTCAGAATCTCAAGGACATTGTCTCTCAGAAGTCACATAAGTGGCCCAAATACAGAAGCGCTTACATCAGCGTGGTTGTAAGGGACAGCAAGTACAAAATGAAGAGGTCTTTGGAACCCGCAAATTTGACAGGTAGGAAGCAGGTGAGAAAGACACTCAGCTATAAACATGGGTTACTTTTTATGGAAAAGGAAGAATGACTCAGAGAATGGAACCAAGAGCCACAGAAAACAGTTCCAATGCCGTAGGAGTGACCCTTAATCAAGGAACTAGGCCTGATTCGATTCATAATTGCCATAGACTTGTGACTGCTGGGTGCCCTATTCTTCCTGTGCTTGAAAGGGAATGTCTGTTGGGACTTTCCTATGCCTGTTCCACTGTTATATATTGGGTGTGTAGGGGAGGAGACTGATAAATTGTGTCTTTGGTTCATGGGTCATCTCATTGCCAAGAGCACAGGTAACCAAGGACCTGTGCCATTCCTGGACCAGGGAGACTCCCAAGCACCGGAGCCTGGACTTGGAGCTGTGGTCTAAAGGGCTGATGTGTGGCGATCCTGAAGGAAAAAACGGATGCAATTTGCATAGGAGAGGATATAAAATATTGTTCCCAGAAGGCAGATTGTATTTCCCAAAAATGACAATAAAATTTCTCTCATTCTATATTCTCTTATTATAAAGTAACTTTGATACTCCTTCCATCAAGAACTGGGGTCCATGTTCCCTTCCCTTGAATCTGAGTGAGCTTGGAACAATAGCAGAAATGACAATCTGTGCCTTGTAAAGCTAGATTATGAAAATGAAACAGCTTCCACCTGGTTCTTTTGGGATTCTGACTCTCAGAATCACCCAGCATGTCATGGGGAAACCCAAGCAGTCCATGAAGAGTGAAAATGGCCCCAGCCCATAGCCTCAGCCATCACCAACCTGCCGGCCAGGTGAGTGGGCCTTCTTGAAAGTGGGTCCTCTATCCCCCGGTTGAGCAGCCCTAGCTCATACTGTGTGGCACAGAAAAGCTATCCAGTCAAATAAACTCTGCCAAACTTGCAGATTTGTGAGTAAAATGTATGACTGCTGTTCCTCTAAGTCAATATATTTGGGGGCAGCTTGTTAAGTAGTAATAGACAACTGATACAGACATCATTTCCTTCATGAAGTCTTCCTCAAGCCCCCAGGTGGGTTAAATCCCCCTCTTTTCTGCTCCCAAAGCACTCTTCACGTAACACTATTCTAGTTATGCTCTATTGAAATTAACTGTTCACTTGTCAGCCTCCATGTGAACACAAGGGCAGGCCTGTGCTTTTGTTGAAAATCAACTCCTCATAAATGTATTACTTTTACCCCATTCTCTCTCTCCTCTCCTTCTGGAACTTTAATTAGACAAGATAGAATGTCTTAGTGTATCCTCCAAGTCTCTTAGGTTCTCTTTCATATTTTTCATCTCTTTGTCTCTTGGTGCAATATTCTGAAAAATCTTCTGACCTAATTTCCAGCTCAGTAAATATCTCTTCTAGCTAAATCTAATCTGCTGTTTCTCCCATCCATTGTGTTTTAAATTTGGGTTCTTTGTTGTATGTGTTACTGTTTTTTGGTTTTTTTGTTTTTTCATTTCTAGTAGTTTTATTTTTTCCTCCCAAATATACTAGGTCATTTTTTAATTTCTATTTCTCAAAATACATTCAAGCTTATCTTTTATTTACAATAGCATGGTCATTTTATAGTCTCTATCTAATAATTCCAATATTTGAAGTCTTTTCAGGTACGGAACTGTTCTTTCTTGTTTCTGTTGATTCCCATTTGGGGTTCCTTTTCCTGTAGGTTTAATTATTGTAAACTGCTAAATTTAATTGGATAAGTATTTAAAGGAATTATTTGGAGCCTAAGAAGAGAGTATATTCCTCTTCTGCTTGATTCTTGAGGGTATTGTTTTCAACTAAATTCACAGATTGACTTCTTTGGAACATCTAAGGTGATATAAATTTTGGGTGTGAATCTGCGTGAGGGCCCATTTGTGGTAATAACTTCTCAGGAATTTCCCCTCTTGTTCTGCTCACAACAAAGTATCTTTTCTTGTAGTCCTGTTGGGGTGCCGGTTATGGGGAAGAATTATTTCTGATTACTCTGAGATGAAGCCCTTGGAGTCCCCGCTCTATGGAGGAAGGATTGCTTTTGGAGCCTTTGTGCTGAGCAAGCACAGAGATTTATTATTTTGTAAACAAACCCAGAGAGCCCTTGAGCACCAAAGTTCAACAGCAGGTTCAGCAAATTCCCTCAGAACAAAAGTGGCTTTAGTGCTCCACTGGTTTCCCATCCTCACCAATGTTTTGGCTTGATTATTCTTTATTAAACTACTGACAAAAAGAGTTCCTAATTTAAATGTTATTCAGTTTATATAATTTTACTGTTATTGTTTTGATGCTTTTAAAGTTTTTCTTTTCTGCATTCTTATCCACCATGTTTATTTGTTTTAAGCAGGAGAGTTGTTCTGAGCCTAATCAGCTTTGTTACCCTGTCTGTGTTTTTTGTTTTTTGTTTTTTTATCCCTATGTCCTCAGTATGCAGAACAGTGCTTGACACATGAAAGAATATAATTCATTTTTTTTGTTTGTTTGGTTTTTTACTGTTTAATCAATAAATCCCTGTCTTCTTTGTCTCTTTCACTCCTGCATCCACCACCCTTGACACCTGCTGTTCCCTAATTAAAGCTCTTTTACATTTTCATACATATATGCCTTCTATTTTCCTAAGTTAAATGAGCTTTCCCCTATCTTCCCACTATTTCCCCATGGTCTTTCATATGGAAGATTTTTCATTCTTATCAGCTGCCATAGTTTGGGATCAGCATTGTCTGCACTCTCCGTGACTGTTCTGGATCACTCATTATTCTGCCTTCGTCCAAAATGTGCTGCCTCTCTGAAGATCATGCTATCCTACTGTAACATTCTTTTTCTGATTTTATTGCTATCATATGTGGACTTTCAGTTATACCTCCACATTTCTTGAGGGTTTCAGTACTTGGTTCACAATTTCTACTCTACTTCATCTCCTAACATAATTCAGTGGGGTACTTAAGAGCACAATTAGACAAACCAAGTTCAAGTCCCAGATCCACACCTTAGTAATATGTAACCATGGGAAGTCACTTAATACTTCAGTGCCTCAATTTCTTCATCTGTAAAATGGGAATAGTGATATTATTACCTTACAGCATTGTAAAAATTATATGAAATAATATATATAGAACACTTAGAACAGTATCTGGCAAATAGTAAATGCTCAATAAATTTTAACTATGTTCATTATTATGCTCTTACCTCATCTTAAAAATCTTCCTTCTGCAGGCTTATGAGTCATACAACACATGAGCCTATAGTTTTTGCTTCTCAAAAACCTATTTGGGGTCCGGCCGAGTGGCACATTGGTTAAGAGCTGACTTGGGACTCCAGAGGACCCCGGTTTGGATCCCACATATGAGGGCCAGTGACACTGCCTTCTACAGCTAAGATGCTGAACAACAGCTCAACCTGGAGCTGGGCTGCCGTGAGTCGCTGGGGATGGCATAGGCTGCAGCCCCTGTTACAGTGGGTTGTCATGGGTTACGTATGTAGCCAGCAGCCAGTGTGAACGGCCATCCAGAAGTTGGTGACTGATCTGCCTCGCCCGGGAAGAGCACAATGATGGTGCCAACTTGGGCCAGTGAAGCAACGTCCTCAACAACTAGACTGAAGAACAAAAGGACAACAACTTGTCTGTTTCCCTTCCCCCAATTCCCCAGCGCTGTTCCTATCCCCCAATTCCTCAATAAAAATCTTAAAAAAAAACCAAAAAACCTATTTGGTCACTTCTATAAAATTCTTTAGTGTATTATCTAAAATGGAATTTCTGACTTTAACACTTCTTAAGATCTAGCACTTCTTTTCAGCCAATGATCTTTTATTTAAACCCAGAAATTCAGTCCATTTGGAAATACATATTTCAGAATCTCCCTATATTCATAGAAATGCTCTATTTGCTCGTCTCTCTGGAGAAAGCAATTTCTGTGTTTTCTTAAACTAGCTCAATATTAACTGCTACCGATTCTGCTCTCTCTTTCTGTTGTTTATCTTCAGTCTCATGGTCTCCACCAGCAAATTCCTCCAACCTCTAAACTTGACCAAAGCTTACTTATCCTAAAATAAACTAGCTATTTCTTCCTTGTAACTCTTTCCTCTCATGTTATCATTATCATATATCTCTTCTTCTAATCTTGAAAGGGTAATCTGTATTCTCCACTCCCAGTTCCTTATTTCCCATTTCCCAGTGCCTCGCTGTTAACTTCCAGAAATCTGGTTTTATCGTGTAACACCTCTAAAACTCACTTTTCAAAAATAAGCAGCAATTAGATTGTCAAACCAAAAACAGCCTCTCTTCAGAGCTCCTCTTACAACTCCTTTGCAGCACTGAATACGCTGACCACCCACTTGAAATTTTCCTCCCTCATTGGATATCATGTACCCTGACTCTTTCTTAGAGGCAATGGTTAGGCAACAGTAAGCATATATGATGGTAATCCAACGCTCATGGGTCAAGCAAAGGCCCCACCATGTATTGATCTTAAATAAGACAACTAGCTCCAGTCGCCTTATCAGTAAAATGGGCATCATATTTGCTTTCCTTGTTCACTGGTTTTTAATGCAAATAAATAAAATAATGGATCTGAAAATACCATCAAAGGTATAAAATATACAAAGTAGCTGAGTACACTTTGATAACCTGAAAACAGGTAGGATGCAGAAAAGTATATTAAAAGACTCTTGCTGCCAAATCTGTTCCGAAGGTCTGAAGGACCCGAAGCTTTGCATCTGGCCTAGAAGATTTTCCACCATGAAGAGGTTTCAAAGTGCCTTCACCAAGACAGTACCGCTCCCATGAGAGCGCATATCAAAAACTCTGACTTACCTGCTCTTACTTCAAAATGTAAAAAATAAAATAAAAATATTATTGTGATTCTAATGGGGAACTTTCTGTTTGAAAATATTGTGGAAAATAAAAATATTAATGATACATCCACATATATACAAGCATGCAAATAGAACTGTGCGTAGGAATAGTACCAGTTCTCGGAGAGGGAGCTCTTGCAATTTCTAAGGAGCAAGGTTTCTTTGTAACTGCTGTGTCCGTGAGATCACATAGAAAGTTCTCGTTTTCTGAAGAAAACGTATCAAGAGAAGCAGATGGTATGATTTCCATAGTGTAATTCCTCTTCTTTGGATAGGACTCCTGAAAGGAAGGGGAAAAAATAAAAATAGCTTTGTGATAAAGATATAGCTTGTTTAATTTACAAAAGCTAGAAAAGATAACTGGGTTCATCAGTTCTTCCAAAAGTGATTGAGAGGTGATGATTCATCTGGTAGAATAATCATTTTACCCCAATATTATCAGTGATCTCTTTAGAAGGGTCTTTACAATTTGGTTCCCCTGAATTTATCACTAAACTAGTAAAGTTCATGATCTGTTTTTATAATATACATCTATTTTCTAGTTCCGGCATAACTGTTGTTTAATCAATAGTCATTCCCAAGACCCTATTCCTTTGCCTGCTTCCTTGAGACAGCCATGTGACTCAATTTGGCCAGTTATATATAAGGGGAAGTTTGCTGGGAGGTTTTTGAAAGAAATATTTTTCCCCAGAGAAAAGAAATGCAAGGAGGCTGTTTCAGAGCCTTGGCCATCCTCAGGTTCCTCTTTCTGGATGCAGTTTTAATGTTCGGAGCCAGGGCCACATGTTGTAACCATAAGGCAATAAGGCTAAAATAAAAAAGATAACAGACCAAGAGTGGCAACAGAAGGATAAACAGAGCCTCGGCCCCCTTGATGATATCACTGAGATACTCAAATAGCCCCAGACCAGTTTCTCCAGTCTTCTTAAGTAAATAATAAAGTTCTTATTGTTTGAGCCACTGCTAATTGAGTTTCCTGTCATTTGTAAGTAAAAGTATTCCCACACAAAAACTAGTATTTTTCTTTGTGAATACTGTTAACTAATATGGGGGTGTCAAAAAAATGTATACACATGACTTGTATCTTTTGTCATCCATATATATTATTACAATTTTAATACAGTTTTTCTTTCTTAAAATGTGTATACATTTTTTTTAAGATTTTTATTGGGGAATTGGGGGGATGGGAACAGCGCTGGGGAATTTGGGGAAGGGGAACAGACAAGTTGCTGTCGTTTTGTTCTTCAGTCTAGTTCTGGAGGACGTTGCCTCACCGGCCCAAGTTGGCACCATCACTGCACCCTTGCCGGGCGAGGCAGATCAGTCGCTGGCTTCTGGACTGCCGCTCACTGCAGCTGCTGGCCGCTCACGCTGGCTGCTGGCTACACATGGTAGCCCATGGCAACCCACTGCCCCAGGGGCTGCAGCCTAGCTGTCACCGGCGACTCACGGCAGCCCAGCTCCAGGTTGAGCTGTTGTTCAGCATCTTAGCTGTGGAGGGCAGTGTCACTGGCCCTCATATGTGGGATCCGAACCAGGGCCCTCTGGCGTCTCAAGCCAGTTCTTAACCATCGCGCCACTCGTCCGGCCCTGTATACATTTTTTTTGGCTGGTTACTCTTTTCAAGTTAGGAGATAATTAAGGTCTAATTCTATATTATTGGTTCTTCAATATATTCTAAAAATTAGAATTTATTTCATTTTACAAAATCTTAATTTCTTATACAGGCATTAAATTGGTCAACAAATATTTATTGGGCATCAACACGTATATCTAGGACTGTGCTAAGTGCTAGAGATTTTTTGAAACTAATAAGACATAATTCTTGTCCTCAGAAAGTTCACTGTTTACTAGAGAAGTAAAACAGATGAATTTCACTATTCATCATTTTTTTATTTTGATATTTGTTACCTTTATAAGGTATAATTCACTATCAAAAGAAAAAGACAAATAAGAAAAAAATAAACTTATTTTCAAAAAAATCTTCCAATATATACTCATATCCAAGGGTTGGTGAAGATTTACTACAAGCGCCTATATTTTCCTATAATGATATTTACAGTACAGAGAATAAGTATTCAAGGTCAGTGTAATTGCTTTCAGATGATACCAGACCCTCACACATCAAAGAGTCAATTATGTTCACTCTACTCTACTGAAAGCAGGAAATTGGAAGTAATTTATTTTTAACAACAAAGGGTGACAAAATAGAAGGCGACAAGAGGAAAGCAATCAGGATGGTATATGATTTAAAAACCATGTCGCAGAAGAAATGATAAAAGGAACTGCAGTGTTCTGTCCCAGAGAAGCAGCTTAACAGAATTCTCATCATATTTGAGAAACTACCCCTCAAAATGGGGGAGGGGAGAGGTTACTATGGTCAATTGATTCTAAAGTTCTTAAAGGCAGAACAAAGACCAATGTTTATAAGTCAATGAGGGACAATTTGGGTCAATACAAAGAATAATTTTCTATGAATTAATAACGTTGCTTATCTTATAAAATAAAAATGCACGAATATAACAATTAGCTAAAAAATAGCACTAGAAAGCAACCAAAGTCTTTCAGAACTATGTATCCATAAAATTATGAGTAAAACACATTGTACAGTGAATATACTAGATGATTGTAAACTCCATGAAGGCTAGAATTTGTCTTGCCACCATTCTATCCCCAGAATCTAATACAGATCCTGCCACGTAGTGGGTGCTCAGTAAATATTTATTGACCAACTGAACAGTCTCAAATGTCCTTTTTAACAAATCTACCAGTTAGGGAAATGATTACGCCTTTTTAAGATATAATTTTCTTTGCTTTTCAGTTTGGTTATTATTATTATTACTGTTATTATTTATTGCTTTGCATTTCAAAAGAGAAAAAACTGGAACTATGACAGTAAGATTGTATAGTCTAGGAAAAAAAAAAGAGTTTCTAAGTTAAATCATAGTTCATCCTAAAAGTAAATTAATTAGAACAAGCCATTCTTCACGGATTTGGTTAAGCTGGAATTCTACGGTGTTCATAAAGAATTACAAGAATTTTAAAGGCTTTGAAAAATACTCTGAAATCTAACCACACGGGATGAGTTAGTTTGCTTTCCCCTTAAAAAAAGAAGTATATACATATATTTGAGAAACATTAGAAAATACGAAGAGGAAAAAGTCGCATTGAACCCAGCATGCTCAGATAACTAATAGCAACATTTCGGTGACATCATCACTGAGTGCCTCCCTGTATAAATGTGTGTGTGGACATGTGCGTATGTGCAAGGGAGACTAAAACAATATTTTAAACAATGAAGTGCATCCTCCTCTGCTTCCTAAGGGAGAGCCATCATTTCTCATTGGCATAGAAGTCTATAAAACACAGTTTCCTCATGAAAAGTGAGAGACCCAAGGAAGGAGATGGTAAAACAAAGATGGCGAAACTATGCTTTAGTCATCAAATATTTCATATTGTCAAAAAAGAGGGGCATTCAGCAAAATACCCGACAAGCATCCCTCAAAAGGGGATGGATATGTGAGATAATAAAATAATAAAATGAATCCATGTGTGTCCACCACTCTGTTTAAGAGATAGAAGACAGACCAACTTTATGAAGGAAGCTAAAGATGTGACTTCCCACCATGGCCCACTTGGTTATGAAAGTGTTTATGCTTACACCATCTTATATGGTTATTTTCAATCTCCTGAGCTTGTCAGGTTTAACCTGTGGCCCCTTTTCCGTCCACATTTCCCCCTTTTGGTCATAAATCAATCCGAAGGATGCACTGATGACCAGCCTTTTGGTTGGGCAGTGTGGTCCCACGGTGCTAGGAAGGCTCATTCCTAGGAAGTCTTGGTGTCAGCATTTATCTTGCTGAATGTTGGACCATTGGGGGTGGGGTAAGACTACAACCTCAGATGGCAGTCAAGGCTGAATTATTTATTTAAAAGAAAATGTGAGCAAATGGGAGGCAGTCAGATCCTATCGGTCCTCATTAAATATATTCTGGATCATTTCTAATCTTTGAGCTATCATGATCCGAGTTCATTTTCTGTTATCCTTATATTTTGAGGTTTTTTTGCACCTAGTACAACATTTACAAACTAGGACTAAGAACAATAGTATTAAACCAGTGACACCGATTAGGAGCAGGAAATGTCCAATATTAGACAGGTACAAGTTTGAGGAGAGCAAACATCCTAGCCATCCAAACAATGCTTTACATGTATTATCATAAGTTTTTATTATTAAGTTAATATGTTTTCCTCCCACATTTTACTATTATCTGTACATTATGATAAGTTTGGAAAGATGAATGAAGATGATTATTTTATGATCTAGAAGGTCAAATTTTTCTTTTGGCGAGTTAGTTTCCACAGAAATGACTCCATGGGGAGGATTAAGTTCAATGTCCCAATACATTGGATTTTCAGTATCAATATTATCATGGGTTTTATTAACCTCAGGCAAAGTTAATTTGTCTATGATCTTTGTATTACACACACACACACACACACACACACACACACACACACACACACACACACACACACACACAAAGGACCGGCCGAATGGCTCAGTTGGTTAAGAGCTCGCTTAAGCGTGCAAGCTCTGAGCAACAGCGGTTTGAGTCCCAGTCCGAGCTGAGCTGCCGCTGAGCTGCCAACAGGTGGCAGGATGGCTGAA
>NW_017731413.1:1072925-1098006 GCF_001890085.2 Hipposideros armiger | reverse complement strand
ATATATATATATGTATCCATAAAGAATAAATTTATTTGTACTATATGCCTTTGAACTTCTTAAGCCTAGTATAAAATGCTCTTCTGTTAGTGGTTCTTCTATCACTTTTTTCAATCAATATTAAGTATCTGGGTTTCACCTATTTTCAATGTGGTATTAGAATCCAATGTATAGGTATGTCACATTTCCTTTACAGATTCTTCTGACAGTAGACTTTTAAACATTTCCCAGATGTTTTGTTATTAAGAAAAACGTGGTTAGGAATATTTCTGAATAAAGCCTCTTGGTACAAATAACAGGGTATGTTACCTATTCCAGTAGTCATGGGGCAGCACAGCTACAGGATGAGAAAACAGAATGAAATCAAGTAATTTGCAGCAAGAGGCGATCATGAGAACTGAGACTGGATACCCTGTAGAGTCTATAGAAATCTTCAGCAGGGCATTGTATTATCCAGCCCAAAGTGGAATGAAGGTTCAAGGGAGTCTCTGTAAATTTTATATGAAGACATTATACATAAATATGTAACGGTATTATAAGTAATGTTTTGTAATCTGATATTTACTTCTAGTAATGCCTTGTAAATAAGTTTCAATGACAAAAATATATCTATGATAAATTTAAGATTAAGTCCCAATATGTACATGGTCATAAATTATTTAGCTAATCCTATTGTTTTGAAATTTTAATGTTTTGCTTTTATGGGAACATTCTTGTGCATTTATATGTGTTTTCATGCTCAACTATTTCTTTTAAAATATAATTCTTTGAAAATAGGTATATACCATATGTTTTACATATAATTGAATCTGTTTCTGGATTTTCTAATTGGTTCCATATGTCGGTCTATTCTAGTAGGAGAATCACTCTCTTTTGATTATTGAAGACTTAAAATTGATTTTACTATCTGGTAGGATAAGTCTTTCCTCATATTTATCTTTGTTAAAGCATTGGTGATTACCCTTATGTTTGTTTGTTTGTTTAAATACTTTAAACATTTTGTCACCTTCTCCTCAAATAATTCCCTCTCCTTTGTTTCCTGTCAGTAAACAGTACTGCCACACGCAGCCACTCAAACAACCTGAGGGCTAGTCTTCAACTCCTATTATTCCTCAGTCCCCTGCCAAGATCATCCACAAGCCCCATGCTTCATCACTGAATTATACCTCAAACACATTCATTTCTTTCCACCCCTGCTACCACCCTGGTCCAGGTCATCACTGTATCTCATCTGAAGTGCCGGAACAACTTCCAAACTAGTTTCCTCGCCTCCAGTCCTGCTTTTCTTCCACGTCATTCACTTTCAGATGCTAGGATGAGGTCATGTCAAAATAAGCTCATTTCCTTTCATCATAACTTTGAGAGAATCATAAAATCCCCTGGTCGTAGAATATGTTGACTTTTTTAAAACATTTAACAAGGTCTCTCATAATATCTCAGAATTTCCATGCTGAATGATTTAATGATCATTCAATGCATTAATGATCCAGATAGTAAACTCATTAAAATAACAAAATCTGGAAGAATAAACAAAGGTTAAACATGATCTTACTAATCTATAAGGTAAGATTTCTAAAGACATGTTTTTCTAGCACCTAGCAAAGTGCCATGTTCATAATAGGATTCTATGAATATATGCTAAAAAAAAGAACACATTAAATAATTAATATTTCAGTTAGTATTTTAAGGCTGCATCCTTCACTAGCATTAAAGAACCATAGAGGCAAGGACCATGGCCATCTTTTTTAAATAAAATGCACTTAATAAACACATCAAATAAATGAATCTGAAACAATGTCATTCAAAAACTATCATGATTCAAATCACTGTAAGAAGAATAGTAATTTCTACTTGTGAAGTGTTTTACAGTCTGCAAAGCAAATAGTATTTCATTTACCCATATGATTATTATTTAGCCCCCACAATAATCCTACCAATGTTACTATTATTCCTATCCAGAACCTAAGGTTTGGAATTATTCAGTGACTTGTCCAATATTAAGCATCTGGTTAGTGGAAATTGCAGTGCTCCACCTGAGGTCTTGTGACAGCAAATCTAGTGTTCATGCTATTGTATCACAGATAGAAAGGGCTACGACAAGATCTTTATTGCTAGAACTAAACTAAAGAAGAAACTCTGCACTTCACTGGGTAGTATCTAGCCTTGCCAACTTCATAGCCTTTGCAAGCCCTCTCCCTTAGAGTGGGAAATCTGGATTTTGATTTACAGGTTGATAGTAAACCCTGCTAATGGACCAGAGGGATTAAAAGAACTGTGACCCAACAATTTGTGACTCGCATTCGAGGCTCTATTTTACCTAGTCTAGTAAACCTGGGCTCCAGTTTGGATAGTGGCTTTTGCTTCCTTTTTGATATTTAGCCTCCATCTTTATTCTAATGCCTGGTTTCAGGATCCCAGACTTGTTTCTGCGCTTAATTTTTTTTTTAATAGCACGCGTAAGACTGTGTTCTCTACCTTCGTCTTTGCCAGCTCTCTTTTGAGGCACTATAATCCTGTCCCTGAATCCTAAACAGGTCCCTAAGGCCTTGAACGCCTAATTTCACAGCTCCTAAGGGAATGTCTGTCTTTGATGCTTAGACCCTACTTAATTGGCTTCATCCTATGTGCTACAGTTGATTGTTCAATGTGTGTATCAAATAGCACTTCTTCAAAAAGAAGCATACTGAAAGCACTGAATCAACTAATACAACATTATGCGTTCCCTAAGAAAAATAAACATTAGCAATTAAAAGTGCATGTAATATATTTTCACATGTTGTAAAAGCATAAAATCATCAGTGGTAGGCTGTCTAATAAGTCAAAGTTTATTAGTGACTAAATATGAGGTCCTATTGCTCAGTACAGAAATTAGTCGTAAAAATTCAGTACAGGGGTATAGAGACTAGCAATACCATGAAAAAAGAACTGGGCATTACAGCTGACAGAACAAGAGCATAACACACCAGTTGAAGACATAATGTGCCATTGGCTCATTTAATACACGTATGATAGTTGGACTAGAGAAAGTGACAGCCCTCCCTTCCTCTGTGCTGATTAGAATTGGGAGTGATCTGGTTCAGTAATTTCATAAAAGACAGGCTAACTGGATTACACTGACCATCCTTTGTAAGACAGTGGAAGATTTTATTCAGCAAAGGGGCCGAAGAATACTTGGCCTGATGACTTACGAAAAACCTTAGCAACAACCGGAGACCCAAGTATGAGCACAGCTATTTCTCAAAAATACCAATGATGAAGCTTTTTAATCAGAAATAAGGTGACTTAGAGGCTTTTTTAGACTCCCTTGACAGGGCATCTCCGTGAAATTGCCTCTTAACACAGTTCTATTCTTAACCACATGGGGGAAACGGAAGCATCTTAACCCACACTGCAGCGAGACCACACCTGGGCACTCAGCTTGGTACTGGGGCCTACATTTGTGGAGATGCAAAGACCAAATTGACTGTTTTCTCTGGACATGGGTAAGGAAACTGTTGAGTATCAAACCCATGTCATGTGAGAAAAGATTGAAGAAGAAAATGTACAGGGCAACATGTATCACAAGTGTTTGAAAAGTAGAAGGGTGATAAGAATGGTCCTCTAGGTCTAAGTGGGTAGAGATAGTGCAGACAGAGAGATGGTAACGAGGAAACAGATTTCAGCTCAACATGAGCTTTCTAAAAATTAGAGCTCCCCAGTACGGAATTGGCTGCTTAGCAGGTAGCAGAGTTTCTGCCACTGGAAACGATCAAGCTTAGTGTGATCAATGCAAGGCATCTATCTCCTGAGAATAGAAGATATTGTTTTGACTTAGATGAGTTTTAAGATGATAGGTAAATAAGACGATGGGAATAGTATTGTGTCAGTATGTGATATAAGCTACTTGCCTACTTTTACTGTTCCCTGAATTCTTTTTCTGATAATGAGAAAAGTAATACTAACATAAGGGAGTGTGAGTTTATGACTCTTTCAAAGTCAGAGATGACTCATAATTCCAAATAACTCAAAATAAGTGAAAGCTTTTGGAAGTGGTCTTACAGATCTGACATGTCCTGTAACACCAAGAAAAGTATACTCTAATGACTTACAATGACATTTAAGTAAGAAAGACTACAATATAAATATGGAAAAATAAGAAAATAATGAGAGAATTTAAGTGGGAGGGAACAGTGAGTGACAGCAGGATAATCCTAGGGAAAGAAGCATTGCTAATGGTGGTAGGCAGAATGATTGCTTGTCAGAGATGTCCGTGTCCTGATCCCCAGAACCTGTGACTATATGAGGTATGACAATTAAGTTCAAGAACTCATCCTAGAAAAAGTGCTGCATACCTCATTGCTGAATATCACTATGATCACCTTCAAAGTACTCCCCTTGGGAAACTATGCACTGATGCCAGCACCTAGTCCACCCTTCAGAGTGGCCATCAGAGCTGTCATCGTATTACTCTTGATGTCCTGAATGTCATAAAAATGTCTTCCTTTCAATATTTCCTTTATCTTCGGGTAAAGAAAGAAGTCATTGGGGGACAGATCAGGGGAGTAGGGAGGGTGTTCCAATACAGTTATTTGTTTACTGGCTAAAAACTCCCTCACAGACAGTGCCGTGTGAACTGGTGCATTGTCATGATGCAAAAGCTATGGATTGTTGGCGAAAAGTTCAGGTCATCTAACTTTTTCACGCAGCCTTTCAACACTTCCAAATAGTAAACTTGGTTAACTGTTTGTCCAGTTGGTACAAATTCATAATTAATAAGCCCTCTGATATGGAAAAAGGTTAGCAACATCGTTGCCACAAAGTTTGCAAACATAATTGTCGAACCTCGTATTATGTCACATGGTAAAAGGGACTTTGCAGCTGTGATTACATCAAGGATCTTGAGTTGAAATCATCCTGGGTTATCCACTTATAAGTGAAAGAGAAAAGAGTCAGTGTCAGAGTGATACAACACGAGAGATTTGACTAGTCATTGCTGGCATAGAGGATGAAATGCAGCCATGATCCAAGGAATGAGTGTAGCTCATAGAAGATGGAAAACACAAGAAAATAGATTCTTCCCTAGAGTCTCCAAGAGGAATGCAGCCCTACTAACACCATAAATTTAGCTCAGTGGGACCATTTTGGACTTCTAGAACTGTAAAATAATAAAGTTATATATTTTTAGCCACCAAATTCATGGTAATTGGTTACTGCAGCAATAGGAAACTCATACAGTAACACCAGCAGAAGACATCACCTAGGAAGGCAACAGAAACTATTAAAGGCTGAGTGAGGGACATGAAAATTGGACTCCAATGGAAAAATAAACCTTGGTATATTATGATATGACTCAATATTTTCAAGATAATAATTCTTCCACTTTCACTTACTCTTCAATTTACTGCAGTCATATTGCAATAGGATTTCCCTCCCACTCCATCTTGGATCCTGGTAGGTAATCCTAAAGTACATTTGGAAAAAGAAATGTGTGCAATAGCCAGGTATCAATTTAAAAAGAGAAAAGTAATGGAGGGGCTGGAGATCAGCCTTTGTCAGATATTTAAATGGCTCTGGTGCAATAATTGAAAGGCAACAGAAGAGAGAATTAAAAAAATAAAGCTCCAATGCTTGTAGAAATTTATTATATTATGAAGGTGATATTTCAAATCAGAAGGGACACAACGGATTATGTAATGATTGCCAGTGAGATAACTGACTTGCCATTTGGAAAGAAATAATAAAGCTAGATTAATACTTCATCCCTTATATCAAAATAAATTCCAGATAAATATTTAAATAATAAACACACTTGTAACAATAATAATCCTAAAATAGGAATGACCTTTGACTAGGAGCCATAACCAGACACATAACCAGAACTGCAGTGAAAAAGACTGATGAATTTGAGTACATACAAACATTAAATGTCTATAAATCCACTAAGATTTCAAATATTAAAAGATAAGTGACAGATTTGAGAAAATTCTTTGGCACATGTGACAAAGAGCCAATATCTTAATTATATAAAGAAAATTAAAAGTTGAGATGAGAGATCATTAACCCAAGGGAAAAAGTAGGCAAAGGATAGGAACAATTCATGATAAATAGCTGGAAATTTCTTATATGAACAGATGCTTGATCTCGTTTCTAATTAAATATATGTAAGTTAAAATAGCACATGATATACCATTCTTGATCAAGTTGCTGTAGATACCACAGTGTTAGTGAGGGTTTGGAAGAATGGATACCATTAGTTGAAGTGTGAATTGGTATAAGCCTCTTTCAGGCTAATTTGTCAGTTCTTATAGGCGACCTTTAGAAAGCAACTTTGAGGCTTTTGTCATGTTAAAAGTTTTCTTCCTTCACCTGGGAACAGATAGGAAGAAAAACTGCCATTGTTATCCCTGGAGCATGGTACTGCAAGGCTCCACTTATATGCACAATTATCACGCTTACTTTCTAGAAAATTATGTACACTTGATACTTTTAATGCTTTTATTAAATAATGAAATGGAGGGAGGGTAAGGGGAGGGAAGCTTGCTTCTTAGTGTCATGAATGAGAAAAGTAATCAGATCTTAGCAATATCAACCATCTGAATTGTAAATGGGTGTCAGGATGTTGTCCCCTTTTGGAAAGTGTTACCAATTAATGTTAAACTTAGTTGCTTCGTCTCTCTTAAAGTTGGAGGTGTCAATTACACATTTGAAACCATAGCAGGAATTTCACCAGCAAAGTGCTGAGAAACAAGTGTAGGTACAACCTAAGAATGTTACTCTGGGTATGTAATGGGTTGAGTTGTTTCTCCCCAATATTCATGTATTAAAGTCCTATCCCCACTACCTCAGTATATGATCTCATTTGGAAATAAGTTAATTGCAGATGTGATTAGTTAAGATGAAGTCATAAGGTGAGCCTCTAATCCAGTGATTGGTGTCTTGATAAAGAGGGGGGAAATTTGGAGGCAGACATGTACACGGAAGAATGACACATGGAGACTGGAGTTATGCTGCCACAAACCAAGGAATGCCAAAGATGGCCAGGAAACTACAAGAGGCTAGGGTAAAGGCATGGAACAAGTTCTCTCTCATTGCCCTTAGAAGGACTCAACCCTACACACACCTTGAGTTTGGATTGCCAACCTCCAGAACTGTTGAGACAATACATTTCTGTTGTTTAACCCACCCAGTTTGTGGCACTTTATTAAGGCAGCCCTAGCAAATTAATACAGGGCAAAAATAAATAATAAATAAAAGGAAATGGTGGAAAAAACTTTTGACTAATCTCTTTTACTGTTCTAAAATCTTTACTTCTAGGAGAATAACTAATAATTATAACTAGGGACTAACCAGAAAAAAAGATTTTCTTTGTTCTTGACCAAATTCCCAAGAGTGTATTGAAATTTTACATGCATATACTCTTTTATCCAGGAATTCTACTTCTAGAACTCTTTCCTACAATTAAGCTCACAAATACAAATAAAAATGTACCAGTAAGGATGTGTATTGAAGCATTGTTCATAATATTAAAGGACTGGAAATTATTTTTAGATTCACCATTAAGAGACTGTTTAATAAATAAATATCATTTATACAAGGAAGCAATGTATTACAATGCAGAAGTCCATAGATTTTACACTACATAAAGTCCACTTGAATTATTAATAATTCGGATTTGTGACTCTCCCCCCAATTTTTGCTAAATCAGATTCTCTGAGAGGGAACCTGAAGATCTATGTTTCACAAGTATCCCAGGTTATATTGAGGAAAGGGTCGGTGAAACATATTTGAAAAATACAGTAGTTAAAGAGTGTGAAGTCAGAATCCTAGCTCCACCATTTTGGGCAAAGCTGCCTTGGTAAAGTCGCAAGTTTTCTCGTCTGCAAGATTAGAATACTAATAGTATCTATTTCAAGGGTTGGTGGTAGTTATGAATGAAATAACAAAACTAATGAAATACATTGAAATCAATTTTATTAAGTGCTTAGTGTAGTGCCTAAGTTCCTAAATGCTCAATACATGTAGCCATTACTACTATTCAGTCATTCAAAAACATGAGATACATGTGTAGGTACTGATATGGTGAGCTGAGACAAATAAAGGGAAGGATAATCTATAATGTATGTTCACATCTGTGCAAAAAGAAAGCATGTACACATAATATATGCATGGGATATTTTTGGAAGGAATGATTAAAAACGGTGATGAACATTGGGGAATGACACAATATTCTCTTTTGTTTTGCTTGATCTTTTTAAAAAACTATATATACATGTTACTTTCAGAAAAAAAAAATTCCATGAGTCTAAATACCATCTGAGCAAGGTGATAACACCATTTCAAATATAAATGAAATTTGATTTTTATTCCTGTGTATAAATTTGCATACCCCAGGTGAAATTGAAGATGATAAAATCCCAGAAATAATCTCCTCAATAAATTGCACAAATGCAACTAAAAATATGCCAAATGCCAAGTAAAACCAAGCAGGGATCAGCTCAATATGAATCGTCAAGAAAATACCTAGATAATCTACATACTAAGTCAAAAGAAATAGAATGTAATTCATCAATAACAAGATGACAAAGAGGAGAACGGCATCATGTGAAACAATCTTGAGGCTAAAAGACTAAAGAATGCATTGTCTGGGAAGCACTGATAATAGTCAAAATGAGAAGCAAAGACAAGAAAGGAACCAAGATTATTTATATGAAGGAATTTCTTTACAATGTGAGGAGTCCAACGCTGCATATTCTTTATTGGAAACAGGCAGAAAACAAATTGTTATAAAAGTGGATTCAAACTGAACAAAGAAATAAACTAGAAACTTGAATATTCAAACATAAATAAATAAACAGGCTTCATGGCTAGGTATAGGGAGTCAGGAGATAAACCATGTATCTACTAGAAAAATACTGAGATTTAACTTAAATATTGGGAAGACAAAGGGCATCACCACGTTCATAAGAATAAAATGCTGGATTGACGTTGAAGTTGCAAACACAAACGTTTAGTGTTGGTACTGGTGAGGGATCCCGGGTGACTAGACTTGGAACCTTTATTTCTGATGGTGGTGAATGTGTGGCTTGCAGGGCCAGCGGGGAGGCAGACAGATAAAGAAATACATCCTAAACTGCTCCCAGGATATTCACGGTCACCTAGGCTTCAATGCTTAGAGACATTTTGCTTTCTCCTGTTCCATCATGCTTACTGTTACTGTAAAAAAGTAGTCATCAACTTCTGTAAAACTTGCACTTCATAATAATTCCAAAACCCAGTATTACTTTTCTATTTCCATCATCACCAAATTAGTTCAAACTTCATTGTCTCATACCTATGTTACTTGAATAGCCACCAAACTCCCATCCCTGACTCCAAGGGTTCCTACCATTTTGAATAATAAAACATGTTTTTAAAGTAAAAATCTTAACAAATCCCTGTATAATGTTGGGATTAATTTAGGAATTTAGGGAGTACAATAAATGACTTTTCTGCCCAAATTATAAATGAGAGTTCCAGGGTTGATAAATCCTTTCTGTAAAGGGCCAGACTGTAAATATTTTAGGCTTTTCAGCCCATATGATTGATGTCTGTTGTGACGACTCAGTGCTGCTGTTGTAGCAATAAAGCTACACACAATATGTAAATGGAAAAGCTTGGCCAAATCTAGCCTGCCATGTGTCAGATTTGGCCCAGAGTCTGTAGTTAGCCATGGCTAAAACAAAGGTTTAGGCAAACGGATTAAAATTTCAACTAGGTTAATGACAGAGCAGATACTAGAGTGTGTATAGCTTAGGTGCAAGGCAATATACGCTTCCTACTACTGTATCCCAGAATTAGACATAGAGTATTCCCATCAGGTCTCCCAAGTCTGAGCAGGTTCTTTACTGCTAAATTTAACTGCTCATGCTCTGCAGGTGAGAAGATCACAAAGAGAATTAGTGACACACGCTCAGTTCCTGCTCCCAAATTTCAAAATCAATTAACTCCCCTGAGGCGTGAGTAGGCACAGAGAAAAGCTCAGTTAAACTAATCAATGTCTCTCCACATGAAAATATGATGCAAAGGGAAAGAACCTGACATTCTCTACCCAGCTCCAATACCTTTTGGATCTGCTGCTTGAAAAAAATACAGACGCAAAAAGGCAACAATAAACTTCTATTTTATTAATCATAGCAAAACTTATGCACACCTGAAAATAATAAATATGGATATGGCTATGACAGACGTATTAGTTATGTAATCTACACACAAGGCTTGGTGCCCAAATGAAATTGCAAGCTCTTTACAGTACCTCCAGAGTGGTCCAGTTTGAGATCTATAGCTTCATACGATTCCTACAAAGTATGTATTATAGCCCCAGATTACAGTATTATTAGAGGGCAATAGTAATCATCGAATAAATATTTGTTGACCAAAACTATAAACTTTATAATAATTATTCTATTTTTAAAAGCTTTTGCTGCCTCCATAAGGATACCTTGCAACACAAACCCTCTGCTCCAATAAGGCTGATGTGCTCAGTAGTCCTAATCCCAAATATCTTTTTGCTTATACTGTCACCAAACCTTCTGAGGGTGAGGGGCTCTTTAAGGCCTATAGAAATTCTTTTTTTCACAACCAATCATAAATTCTACTTAATTGGAGAAGCATTTAATGACTACTCTTACATGGCTTTCTTTCTTCTCTGAATCTAACAACAACAGTGATATCTTGTATCGATAATTCAGTATCTCATGACACACTAGATTTTCAGATCCTATATTTATACTCAATTTTTTATTGTTAGCTACTTCTTCTTCCCAGAGGGCAAGTGCTCCATATAGTGCTTCTTCATGTCTTTCATAGAATGCAACACAGTACAATTCTTGCACAGGGTAGATTCTCAAAAATGGTTTATTTATGTTAAGTGGTTGAATTAATGAATTAACAAAAGAATGAATAAATAAATAACATAAATATTTCTTAATATTCAATATTAAGAAAAATTAAGTCTTAAGAATAGGAAGAACAACCTGAATGGCCTCCCAATGCCTTCCCTTTCCTGTGCTATTTTAACAGAAACATTAATTATAATAAAACTCTTTTGTATTCATTACTGCTTTACCCACAGAGACAAGTAAGATAATACTATAATTGAGCTTTGTTATTTTAGCTTCCAAATAAAGGTAAATGATACAAATCTGTTACTTAATGCTTTAGAAAAGCTAGAACACAAACGTTGATGAATAATATAATTAGTTAAAATACTGAAATACTGCAATAGCAATGTAGAAATATATACTGCCATCTCCAGTTTCAGCCTTGTTAAAATTGCATACAGAAGTAAACAATTGAATGAGAAATGTTCCTAGGTTAGGAAGAGTTCAGAAATCTGACTTTGACCTCACATAGGAACGAACATTTCTCAATCATATGGATTAAAGTAATCATCTCATTGATAATTATCTCATTTTTCATTTATTGCTTTCTCTCCTCAAGGACTATGGAAAACTAAGGAGGGAAATAATTTGAGTAATGATGAATGCACCTGCTGACAGGAAAGCATTGTGTTCTAAGTAACAGGCAGTGCTTGAACCCAGGGCTCTTTATAAAATGTACACTATTAACACACATTCTATTAATACACAGTCAAGGCTGTGAACCTACTGTTTCTATACACTGTAATTAAACCCCATTAATACAAAACCTTAGCATTCTTACATCTGCTTTTCCAGAGAATCACAAGTTAGAAAATTAAGTCAACATAATAAACATCTTGGAGATCTTTAGACATAAAATTTTTTTTCTTTTCTTTTTCTTTTTCTAAATTAATGTGATTTAGGAGACCTCTTGATGATATTTAGCTTTTGGTAGCATAAAACCCTGGCTTTAATAACCAATACTTATTCATTTAATCTTTATAATAACATGTCTCCGAGGAGCTTAAGAAGAGACTATTAGTTCAATGAAGGAATCTCTAAGATATCAAAATAAAAATATCCCACGTCTGCTTTTACATTTTCCTCACTATCATTATTCTACCAGCATCTCTGCAAAGCAGAGCAGCATCATTTATATCTTTTGAAGCTTCTCTATTCCCTTATTCCTCAGATCCAGTGTATCACCAAGTCCCATGATTGATTCACCCTTGCATGTCTATGCTCATAGCTGCCATGTTAAGCTAGGCCTCAGCATCCCACATGTAGATTACTGTCACTGCCTCTGAACTCATCTCCCTTCTTGTACAACTTTATTTCATCCTATCTTAATCATTAGAATAATCTTCAAATATCATTATCATCACATTATTCAGGGTCCAAGAACTCAAGTACCTTCTAAATACTTTTTATTCAAAACTATTTTCTGTCACTTTACAGTCAACTCTCTACCAGCAACCTGCTTTGTCTGAGTTCATCTGCTTATTGGTTCAACTTAACACTGAATTTGAACATGACTTACTCTCCACCTCTTTTAAAAGACGAAGAAAGAAGTGCTTCTGGAAGAATGTAAGGATCTCTGAACACACTCACAAAAAACTGTCAAACTCAACTTTCTCAGAACGCTAAAAATTAACCAAAGGTTTGCGACAATCTGTGTAGAATATATTCCAGAAAAATCAACAGAATCTTTGTTAAAACAGTGAGCATTGTGGCATTTTTAACTTACCCCATTACCATTCCCTCTCTCCAATTTCACAGAGAGAAAACTAGCAGCCTCACATTAAAGGAAAATCTTAAAAACAGCAGCCTAGAAGCCACTGTGGGTGCAGGGGGTGAATTGGTTTGGAGCACTGCAAACATCTTCATACTCATAGAGAATTCCCAAGATTTAACGTGTTCAGAAGGCCCCTGCAAAAGGCCCATTTACAGGGTTTGTTTTTATTTGACTTGATGCAGAGCTCACTCAGTGGGGAAGGCCTTTCTCTCTAGATGTTTGTTAAGATCAATCAGCAGCAATTGTTTAATATTGCAGCCGTTTAACATCACAGCATCCAGAGTCAGTGATACTAGTAGCAGCAAGCAAAAGGCTGTCCAAAATAACATAGGTCTTTGAAAAGCTTCAATATGTTTCTATGGACCAAAAAGACTACATACATGGCTGTGTGCATGCCCAGGAAAGATCTGAGAAGATTCTAATCCCTCACCTCTGGTTGAACTTGAAGCTCTGTACAAAGAGAAAAGGAAAGCTAAGGCAAATATGTAAACTGCCAGAACTTGAAGACATGCCTCAACACACACAGAGTCCCTGGCATACAGGACTTCCTGTTTTAGGGTATTTAAGGAAATCTCTTCAAATCATAAGGCTAAGCTAACCAAGAGGACACTTGAGTGGCCACAAATGAAAAACAATTTAGACTTCACAAAATTAATCCTGGAGAGTCACTAAACAAACAGCAGCAGCAGCAGCAACAACAACAACAACAAATCCTGGGAAGAAAGGAATCTGATTTCCAGAGTTACAATTTTATATTATTTCAAGTGTCAAATTTTCAACAAGAATTATAAGACATATAAAGAAACAGAAAACTATGGTCTATATACATGGGAAGGGGGGAAATCAGTAGAAACTGTCCCTCAAGAAATACAGATTTTGAACTTACTACTAGGCAAAGACTGCATAAATATGTTCAAACAAGTAAATGAACCATGTCTAAAAATTAAAGTAAGATAATAGATGTTAAAGAAAAATAGAGAATATCAATATCAATAGAGATAAATTATGAAAATACAACAAAATAAAAATTGTGAGTTAAATTATAACTATATGAAATAGTTGCTAGAGGGGCTCAATAGATTTGAGCTGGCAGAAGAATGAATCAGCAAACTTGAAGATAGGTCAATTGAAAATTTCCAGTATGAGAAACAGAAAAATAAAATGAATACAAATAACAGAACATTACAAAACTATACAACACCAACAAGTATACCAACATATGCATTCAGAGAGTCCTAAAAGGGAGAAGTGAGAGAAAGAAATAATATCTGAAGAAATAATGACCAGAAACTTCCCAAGTTTGAAGAAAAAAACATTAATCTACACATCCAAAAAAACTCAATAAACTCCATGTAGGATAAATTCAAAGAAATTCACACATGGAAACATAGTCAAACTATTGAACAACAAAGATAAAGAGAAAAATGTGACAGCAACAAAAGGAAAATGATTAATAGTTAACTTTTCCGAAATCATGGAATCTAGAAGAAGAGTTGAAATATTCAAAATGTCGAAAGAGAAAGAATGTCAACCAAGAATTTTACATTCAGGGCTGGCCGAGTGGCGCGTTAGTTAAAAGCTGGCTTGGGATGCCAGAGGGCCCTGGCTCAGATCCCACATATGAGGGCCAGTGACACTGCCCTCTACAGCTAAGATGCTGAACAACAGCTCAACTTGGAGCTGGGCTGCTATGAGTCACCTGCGACGGTGTAGGCTGAAGCCCCTGCTGCAGTGGGTTGCCACAGGCTACCGTGTGTAGCCAGCATCCAGCGTGAGCAGCCAGCAGCTGCAGTGAGTGGCCATCCAGAAGCCGGTGACTGATCTGCCTCGCCCGGGAAGAGCGCAATGATGGTGCCAACTTGGGCCAGTGAAGCAACGTCCTCCACAACTAGACTGAAGAACAAAAGGACAGGAACTTGTCTGTTCCCCTTCCCAGATTCCCCAACACTGTTCCGTCCCCCAATTCCCCAATAAAATCTTAAAAAAAAAAAAAGAATTTTACATTCAGCAAAACTATCCTTCAGAAATGAAGGATAAATTAAGGCATTGAATTATTATATTAATGTATTCCCAGATAAACAAGAATTGAATTTATTGCTAGTAGACCTGTCCTTAAAGAAATACTAAACCACTAAATAAAGACTTTCAGGAATAAGGAAATTATTGATTGACTAGAGCTTAAAGTCTTGTTAGCTATTTGCAATTGGTTGTTCTTAGTTTTAAATTTTATAACCTTGAAGCATTTACAGGTTTAGATTTTGGTTCGCTTCTGTAGCATGAGAGCCAATTCAGTCTAATAGCATCGTTGTTTAATTCAAATTATACATACACAAGGTCTGCAAATTAAGTTCGCGAACTTATCCTAGAAAAAGTGCTACACACCTCATTACTGAATATCACTATGGTCACCTTTCAAGTATTCCCCTTGGGAAGCTATGCACTGACACCAGCACCTAGTCCACCCTTCAAAGCAATTTTAGAACTCTTTTTCTGGAATGGCCATCAGAGCTCTTGTCATATTACCCTTGGTGTCCTGAAGGTCATCAAAATGTCTTCCTTCCCATATTTCCTTTATCTTCAGGTAAAGAAAGAAGTGACTGGGGACAAGATCAGGTGAGTAAGGAGGGTGTTCCAATACAGTTATTTGTTTCCTGGCTAAAAACTCCCTCACAGACAGTGCTATGAGAGCTGGTGCATTGTCGTGATGCAAGAGTTCCTTCAGGACCATTCTCGCACACACCTTTCTCATGCCAAGATTTTCAGCTAAGATTTTCCTAACTGTTTCTCTATCGATGTTTACTTGGTCTGCTATGCTTCTTACAGTCAGTCGATGATCTAGACGCACAATTCGATGAATTTTTGCAATGTTTTTGTCAGTTCTGCTCGTTACTGGCTGCCCTGACCTCTCTTCGTCAGTGACGAGTTCTCCCCCCTCAGAAAAACATTTAATCCATTTGTACACTGCCATTTTCTTCATGGCATTATCCCCATAAACTTGGACTAACATGTCCCTGATTTCATTTCCACTCTTGCCAAGTTTAACAAGAAATTTAATGTTTGTTCATTGCTCTAATTCAAGCTCAGACATTCTCGCAATGGCACACAAAACCACGCAACAACAATAATGAACACCACTCAGCAAGACATTGCCACACGTTGACAAGGAGCACAGCTGTGAGGCACTGATAAACCAAGGTTATGAAACCTTACCGAGCTGTTCCTACAGGGCTGCCAATGTAAGCGCATGGTGGCAAGTTTGCAAACTTAATTGTCAGACCTCGTGTGTGTGTGTGTGTGTGTGTGTGTGTGTATCTGCCATGAAAAAGAAGAAAATCTTGCCATTTGCAACATGAATAAGACTTGATGGCAACATGCTAAATGAAATAAGTTAGAGAGAAACAAATACTGTATGATCTCACTTACATATGGAATCCAAAAACACTGAACAAACAGAAACAGAGTAGATTGGCATAAATGGGTTATTAGAGGAATCTAACATATTACATATACCTGTTGTGAGCAAAATATGCTTTTCTTGGCCAAACCATGAAATAAAGAACTATTAAAATTTAGAGCTTAAAAATTATACTGTATTTATATCAGAAAACAATTCCTTCCTATAAAATCATATGATTTCTTAGAGATAATAGTTATAACTCCCACATCGTTTCATGGCAGAATTCACTTTTTTCTCATGGTACTTAGAATCCCTGAGGTTTTTTTTTGAAGGGTCTGTTACTAAATAAACATTTATTTTTTGAACTGAGAGGGAACATGGTAGACCTGCTTAGGCTCTCACACCGCATAGTAAGAGCAACAAGAGTAGCATCCTTGTAGAAAACCTGAAAGGTACAACAGAACATCCATGAACATCTGAGCCTCCTCCCTTCCCCATTCTGCAGCCTTCCAGGTTCAGCCTCGGGAAGTGACCACTGGTACGCAGAATCCCTGAGTTGTTTGATTGTCCCTGGAATACTGACCTGATCTCACTCATATTTGCAACAGAATCACCAGAATTACATTATCCTGAAATGCACATTTTCCTTTTCTGAAAGCAGATTTCAGTCAGAAAAAAAAAAGAAAAAGAAATAAAGCAGAAGCTATCTCTGTGTAAGAGTCTATAACAGACATTTTTTCAACAACTTACAATTCTTCTATCCAAGATTTATGAACACAAAGACATTTATTTTCAGTTACTCGTGGACAGTTGAGCTGTGTAAGTGATGACTGACTTCAGTTTTGGCTTATGAGAAAAAACAAGATACTTAAAAATTCAGTTAAGAATCTGTGTGAAATAACTCCTTAGGCAGAGCTCAAATATTATAGATTGATTCTTTTAAAAATCTATGTTATGTACCTGAAGGCTGAATATTAAAGATGAAAATGGTAAAACTATCAAAAACTAAAAGAACATGGGAGAAGTATATAAACTTATACTACAATAGTCACAAAGTCAAATACTGTCACTGGTAACAAGAACCAAGCTTATTGCCACATCCTCCACCTAAACAGCACAGCCTTCAGTGATACACTGATAAGAATATAAAAAGCAATAATGCCAACCCATCCTTTTAGAAAAAGCATGGCACTAATAGGACAAATTTATCACTAAACTGCATATCCAAGAGCAGTTATAATGTGTAGCCCTCAGTCCCAAGAAAATTGCAAACGACGGAGTTAGTTAATTAATCTAAAGCATTATATAAAGTCAGTATTCCTTAGTCAACTTCTGTAGATGTGTGTGCATGTGACTAATCACAAAATGGCTAATGGTGACATAGAAGTCAGGTCAAAAAGTCTCTGGGCATGAATTCACCTTTCTCTGAAAACTAAAGGTGTAGGCCAGTCCCCTGGTACGAAAAAAGAAGATGAATTTGGGAAACTCAAGCTAATAAGAGATGGTAAAATTAAACTATCAGTCTAGTAAGCACAAAAGGAGCCTGTGGCATTAGCAAGGCCAACATCAAAGGACATGAAAAGAGAAGCAAGCTCAGAACTTTACTGGGGACCAAGATCTGGTGGTGGAAATTGAAGATGCTGCCACTGTTTCAGGTAAAAAGACAAAAAAAAAAAGAGACTATAAAATTCAAAGCATTATGAGAAAAAGAAAAAAAATCTAATTCCTCCCCACTATTTCGTGTTTGGATTGTGTCACCCCCGCACGGCAGTATGTGAATAAATGTGGGTAATATGGAAATGCATGCAGAACTTGTTGCCATGGACATATACTGAAGTCAGGAAATTATGTCAGTTATCAATTATTTCAATTCTTCCTCCTCAATTCTGATGTCAGTAATACTCAATCTGGGTGGTTTTTACTCCCATCTGCCTGAGACTTTCACATCAACTCCTGGGGCAGGTTTTGAAGTCCAACAGCCCTGGATCCAAATCCTGGTTACTGCACTTGATTATGTGTATGTCGCATGTCACAAGCTCAGCGAGCCCCTTTCCTTCATTTATAAAATGGAGATGGCAATATCTTCCTCATAAGGTTGTTTTGGGAATGAAATATCCTGTAAAAGACTGAATACCACCCCTGGAACACAGCATGAGCTTCCTTTTAGGAAAGCTTCATTGCCACTGCCTATGAGCTGTACTAAGCATTTCATGACGAGAGCCCCTGGAATATAAGGAGTCAAAAACGCCCACATATTTAGTCAGTCGTGATGGGAGAATAAGTGACAGGAGCAATTGTTCCCAATGCTAGCTGTGAGTCTGGAACACCGGTGAACCTTTTATAAAGCACCGAGTCTGAGCCCCACCCACCCTCTACCCCCACTGATTCTAATTCAGGAGCTCCGGGTGAGGTGGAACCTAAGCATCTGTATTTTTGGAAAGTTCCACATCTGATGGTGATGCACTATGGGCCCATGCTGGTAACCTTTCTGCTGCATAATGTCTTTTACAGTTTTCAAAAATACTCTACAAAAGCCCTCTGTGTTTTCTTCCTCAGGCTGAAAAGGCCTGCTATTTTAACCCTTCCTCTGTAAAATACTTCCTAATTATTTGTTTATTCTTGTAGCCCTCCTTTAAGCCTTAAATTATCCCACTGTCTCTTTGGTTACGTGGCTCCATTTATCATCAGGTGAACTTACTAGAAGCGAGAGATAAGGTTACTGTAATTCTACTGATGTACCCCTAAGATACTGTTACTTGCACAAGACATTTTAATTATGTGATCCTTTTTCTTGAAAGGACAAAAACAGGTCACTCTAGGCACCCAGAATAGCCTTTTTTATACATCTGAAAAAGCAACTGGACTTGCTTTTCTTTTCTCCTTCCCAATTAAATTGTTAGATGACACATGTAAGTTGTGATGGAGCATAACAAAGATATTCAACAATTAACCAACATTTATTGATTCCTCTATTTCATAAGGGACTAAAGCAAGCCCAGAACTTTTCCTGTCTTTTATTTCTTGAGTTGTACCCTTAAGGATGTAAACAACTTAAAAGGGAAACAGAAATACCAAAAATATTCCCTTGAAATATTCAAATAACCAACTTCAAGCCTTTCTCCTACTATGCTTGTTGGTGGGCACCTTGTGAGGTTGGATGGGTTTTGGTTGTTTGTCGGGTAGTTGTACTATTCACAGGCAAAGGGGTATGAGAGCTGTTGAAGGTTGTTTGCTATTTGATGACAGAACTAAACCTAAGGCAGGTATTCTTGCATCTGCATTTGTCTGTTTGCTTTCTAGCTGTTTTACTTTTAAGCAAGTCACCTAAACACTAAACATCATTTTCGTAATCACTAAACTTTGTATAATAACATTTACATCAGTGGACTCTTGTGAGAGTTACATGAGATAACACATGAAAAATGCCTGGTACTGTTCATTCTATTTTAAATTTTCTTTTATTGTTATATAAAATACAAGGTCTTACTTTAGAAGTTTATCTTTTTGCCCAGGAGAGATGACCCAACTTCCAATTCATAAAAAAAGAAAAAGGTAGAACATGGGAGCTTAAACACCCAAAAGGATTGTGTATGATCATGAGGCACCAGGCCTAAAATGCAATGGGGGCTGAAATTCTAACCCTAACTCTACAACCAAGCAATAGTTCTGTCTGGGGGCTGAATCCATGCAAAGTAGAGTGGGCCCTTTTCTAATCCATTTGAAATCTCTGTACGGGGTAGTGGGTGGCTCTGAAAGTGTATCCCTAGGAGACAGCCTTTCATGTTCAACATACTAATACTTCAGTCTTACACATTTATTGAATTGAACCAAGTGTTACTTAGTAAATGAATAATCCTCAAGTCCTTTGTACATAAAAAAATCTATTAGAAACACACTGTTCAAATATTCTAAAATATCAAGTACTTTTTTCCTCTTTAACCTAACATTTATATCTCTCAGAATCACATTCCAGAGAAGCAGACCTTAAAAGTAGAAGGTAGAAAAGGTTATTCAATATTTATTGTACTGTATACCTTCATACAAAATAAATATGGAATTACAAGTTGCAAAAATATTTGTAAGAGACTTTGGTTTTGTTTTTTATTTATAATCTTATGCCCTTCTCTGATGTTTTCCTACAATGTAAAAAGCTAAAAAAAAAAAATCATAGTTAAAATCCTTTGTCGGGCACAACTGATCTCACAGATTCATTGCACACAAAGATGCCACTATGAAATACTGTACTAAGTCACAAACATGACTGGCGATAGGTGACAGTAAAGGGGGAAGATGCGGAAGTGATGAGTCACGATACTTAACTGTTAGATATTTGAAAATTTGTGTGCAATGAATCTGTGAGATCAGTTGCGCCTGACGGAGGGCTAAATTATATGAATTACGAATGTGTAACAGCAACAAAATTTGCCTTAAATAATCAAGTATCAGACTGATTGGGCTGCCCATTGCAGAACAATACTGAATTTTCTGTTATTTAGCTAAAACAATTGGCCTATCTTTCCCTAACTTGTGTTTTTATCTTCTAAAAATGTATCATAAAAATCTTCTAAAAACATAAAAAACATATCATTAGAATTTGTTCCACTGACTTTGGCTAAATAATGTCTATAAATTTTGCTATCACCCTCTGGCTGGAGAGGGCAGTATCTCCTTGACATGAAATATCAAAGCCCTTAGTGTGGGAGTGGAGTCAAGGGAATGATATAGGGGGGGGGGAGATTGCAGGAGGGGGTTGTCACTTTCAGGGGTAAAAAGTATAACTATTGCACTGTGTTGTACAGCTTAAACTTATTTTAAAAATGTTTATTTCACAATAAAAAATAAAATAAAGTAAAAAAGAAAATGAATTAAAAAAAAATTCCTCTGCCCAGTCTTGGGAGGTTCTGCAACACATGGCACTTTTCTTTTCCCTCCATTGTTTTGCTTTCTAATTCCCAACAGTTTAGCACATTAGATGCTCAAAAAATATCTGTGGAAATAAAAAAGGAAGAAAGAAGGAGAGGCAGAACTACAAATATGTTTTTTAGGGAATATAGGAACCCCATCCTCCATTCCACAAAATACCTTTTCCATCTCTGATAAGTATATGGAATCTTATCATTAATGATATATCTTTCAGACAGTAACTTCTTTTAGAAATAAGTATTATTGGAGGGTTGACATTAGTAAAGCAAATTATTTATCAATACACTTCCAAGAAGGAATTTTGGAGCCAGAAAGAGAGAGGGTAGTAGACATGTGAAAAGAAAAAGTAATACAGGAAAAGGAGTATTCTGGCAAAGACAGTGCTCTTTGCTTTCATTCTTACTAAACTTATTCATTCTTTTGGCCAGCCATTCAACAATTATTAGCTCCCATACATACTAGGAATACAGACATCTGATTATTAGAAGTTGAAAAAATATTCCTTCTAGAAATATTATTGGGTCTCTTTATATGCCAGGTACCTCGATGGAGGGAACAAGATTGTCTAGCCAGAGCTGTGATATTAAATAATTCCAATTGTGATGAGCATAATAATGGAGAACTGCCATGGGAACATGTCATAAGGAGAAATTATAGGGGGAAAGTGAGTAGAGCATAGAGAAGGTCATTAATAGGTAGCAATTTACCCATGTCTTCTTACCAGATATTATTTATAACTGTGTCACGTCTATCAAACGAAATCCTTCAATCCTTGCTTAAAAAACCCTCCAGCCCCAATTAACTATTTATTTTTCTCCTTTTGCCCCATCTTATAACCTAGTTTATAAGATAGATTATAAGGTGCCCATATCCAAACAGTGATATAATATGTACATTTAAAAATAAATTTAAAATATATAAAAATCCAGATTAGCCATATTAAGAGGAAATTTTTATTTAGAGAAATCTTTCAAATAAAAAGATACCATCACATAGTCAATATGACTTCAAGAAAAACTGCATGTAAATTTTCACCAATTTATTTAGTGCAATAATCATGTTAAATATGTCTTGTATTTTATTACAAGTCTTTTATTAACTACTATTAGGAGCTGACAAAAATGCCCAGTAATGTACTGAGCTTGCTTATAAAGTTTATTTGCAATATAATTTCTATAGATTCTTATATTCTCTAAGAAAATTAATAGAGGAACTGTAATTCACAAATTTGATTAGCTAACAGGAAGTGTAAAGAAACATCATGTTCTTAAGGAGTTGTTTCAAAGCATTCATCAAGCATCAAATCTATTCTTATAACTGTCCTTTAAAGTAAGAGAAAGGTGGATATCATTACAGACATTTTCAAGTAAGGAAACTAAAGTATACAGTGGGTTAAGTGGCTTTCCCTAGATCACTTAGAGAAGAATACGGGAGGAGTTATGAATAGAACTCAGCTTCCTCTATTCTCATTCAGTAGCTAAAAAGGCTAGGAATAATGGTTACAATGATTCATGCTGATAATCTAGTGTCACTTCTCCAAAGTACAGCAAACCTAACGGAGAAATCATCCCAGAGACATTAATGAATTCGTTTTTAACCTCGCGGTTTCAATAAAGCTCTAAAGAAGTACGGAGAACATGTTCCAACCTGTCATTTTACTTGAATTTCAAATAAATTTGGAAGGCCTTAAGTAAACATGACTTTATTTTTAAAACATGCATTGCTAACCTTACTGGGAGAAAAAACAGAAAATAAAGGAATAATGGATGTGCTATCTGAGAGGTTTAGTTACTGATGCACTGACACAGCAGTGTAGTTAGAGGTTGTGCTGGTGGAAAGACCTGGGGATTCAGACAAAATTTGGTTGAAGTCTCAATTCTTCCACATTTACCAGCTGTGGGACCTTGGACAAGCTACCTAACCTCCCCGATTCCTCATCTTGAAAATAACAAAGCTATTTTACAAAGTTGATGTGAAGATTAAAGATCATATATGTAGAATACCTGGTACACAAAAGCATTTAGTAAGCTATTAGGGAAAACCTAAAAGGTAGGAACAGATTTTCCTCCTCAAAAATGTTGCAAGTGGATGCTCTGATGTGCTACCCAGGTTCCATTTTAGGGAGGTAGGATTTATTCTCCAAGCTGCTAGGAGTGCCGCTGCAGGTGGGAAGCTATCTGTTGTCGGCCCCTACAGGGATTGCCCTGGCTGAAGGGAGCCTCCTGACCCAATGTCCACCCCATTCCAGGATGACCTGCCTCCAGTGTTAATCAGAAGGTCTGTCATCTCTGACCAGGATTTGCCACTGGGTTGGCTGAGACCTCTGTTGAGACTACTTACCCACCCAACTTCTCTCTCTGTCCAGTCCTGCTTCCTTTTTTCGCTTCCCTTCCACAGGTGTTGATCTCAACAGCACTCCCTATAAGCCTCCCATACTCTAGTCAGAGTTGGGAATGGGTTTCTCAGGGAACCCCACCCAGCAACAATGCTGCAGGGTGTGTTGCTCAGCCTCTCATCTGGGCCTTACCATCATCATTCCCCACAGGGTACAAGTGCACGTGACATGCCCAAGCATCGTTGGGTTGCTCTCGCAGGAATTGCAGAGTAAGACTTCTTAAGTCTAGAATGTTACTTCTGCTATTTTTTACCAAGGAGCCAGAGGAAGTGTGAACCAGCAGCCCAAGCTCTACGTTACCCCTTCTGAACATTTTTCACTCACCAATTTGAGTCAAGATTCAACCTGTTATGTTAGAAATGTTGCTAATCTCACAAGTGAGGAAATTTTAACATTTGTGTAGTGAACTATATTAATTACTAATTATTGATATGGCTGTCTGGAGTTTGCTTTATAATAACCAAGAAAAAAAAACGAGGAAAGAGAAATGAAATGAGATTGGCAAAACATTAATCATTGATGAAGCTGGGTGATTGGTACACAGAAGTTCATTATACTACTCTGCTTACTTCTGTATATGCTTCAACTTTTCAATAATAAAAAATTGGATATTAATATGCCTTATAAAAGTACATGCATGTGCATTTTATAATGCATGTACTTTGATGATCAATTTTAAGATAGCTTTAATGTATCTAAATTCTGTTCTGCCTATGTTAAGCAAATAAATCAAAATATGCAAAAATTCATATTTTCAAAGCAGTTAAAATAGAGCTTGTTAGGCATGTTGCCAAGTAGCTCTCAAATTTATTTTTAAAAATCGCTGAGGCTTTCCTTAAAAGCAAATCCCATAAGGCATTTCAAACCAAATTCATATTTTATGAGATTTAGTTTTTTTATTAAAACCTTGCAGACAAGAAAGAGCTAAAGGAGTTCATTGCCACCAAAACAATATTACAAGAAATGTTAAAGGGACTTCTTTAAAAAGAAGAAAAGATAAAAATATGAAAAATGAAATGGCAATAACTACATATCTATCAGTAATTATTTTAAATGTAAATATTTATTTACATTTAATAAATTTTATTAAAAAAATAAATACATTTAATAATATAAATGTTAAATGCCCCAATAAAAAGGCACAGGATGACTAAAAAGAGAAAAAAAGGGACTTCTGGTAAGATGGCGAATAGACAGCCGCTGTGCTGACTACTTCCCAGGATCACACCAAAATTACAAATACTTTATAAGATATTCAACCTCAGAAGTTCCCTGGACCCTAAATGAGCAGAACCTCTAAACGAAGAACTTAAAGAGGAGGCCACATCAAGTCTGGTAGGCAGGGCGGAGACAAGAGAGAGCAAACCCCGGGAGGGACACCTCAGCGGTGGGGAGGCTTCTCCGGTTGGGGACGAGACCCTCCAGCCCCACACCGCGCTCACCACCCCAGAGTTACTTTGCCAGGAAGAGGAGTTCTATGATAGCTGGAAGGAGAAAATAGTGAGGACTCTCTTTGCTCGGCTCGGTGAGGCTGAGGGCGGCTAGAGAAACAGTGGAGCCAGCAAACCGACTCACTGGCTGGTGAGCACTCACCCGGTTCCTGGTGGAGGGAGTGGCTTTGTGAGCAGGGCCCAGGAGCTTCCGGGAAGGACTGAACTGAGTGCCTTTGGCGCGGGAGCTGGAGGTTTTGGGGA
>NW_017731413.1:1070801-1071960 GCF_001890085.2 Hipposideros armiger | reverse complement strand
CTGCCCTCTACAGCTAAGATGCTGAACAACAGCTCAACCTGGAGCTGGGCTGCTGTGGGTCGCCAGCGACGGCGTAGGCTGCAGTCCCCTGCTGCAGTGGGCTGCCATAAGCTACCGTGTGTAGCCAGCAGCCGCAGTGAGCGGCCGTCCAGAGACCATCGACTGATCTGCCTCAACCAGGAAGAGCGCAATGATGGTGCCAGCTTGGGCCAGTGAAGCAACGTCCTCCACAACTAGACTGAAGAACAAAAATACAGCAACTTGTCTGTTCCCCTTCCCCCGATTCCCCAGTGCTGTTCCCCTCCCCCAACTCCCCAATAAAATCTTAAAAGAAAAAAAAATGTTTCAGGAACTTAAGGAGGACATAAAGAAGGATACAGAAATCATAAAAAACAACCAGGTAGAACTAAAGACTACAATAACTGAAATAAAGAACACACTAGAAGGAATCACCAGTAGATTAGATGAAGCAGAGGATTGGATCAGTGATTTAGAAGACAAAATAGCAGAAATCAACAACTTGGAACAACAAAAAGAAAAAAGAATAAAAAGCAATGAAAATAGTTTAAGAGACCTGTGGGACAACATCAAGTGCAACAACATTTGCATCATAGGAATACCAGAAGGAGAAGAGAAGAAGCAAGGGATCGAGAATGTATTTGAAGAAATAATGACTGAGAAATTCCCTACTCTGGTGAAGGAAATTGACATACAAGCCCAGGAAGTGCAGAGAGTTCCAAACAAGCTGAACCCAAACAGGTCCTCACCAAGACACATCATAGTAAAAATGGCAAAGGTTAAAGAAAAAGACAGGATCCTAACAGCAGCAAGAGAAAGACAGCAGGTTACACACAAAGGAACTCCTGTAAGACTAACAACTGACTTTTCTACAGAAACTGTGCAGGCCAGAAGGGAGTCGCAGGAAATATTCAAAATGGTGCAATATAAAAGCCTACAACCAAGATTGCTCTCCCCAGCACAGCTATCACTAAAATTGAGGACAGATAAACAGCTTCTCAGAAAAGAGTAAACTTAAGGAATTCATTACCACCAAGCCAGCATTGCAGGAAATGTTAAAAGGGCTTTTTTAAACAGAAGAAAGGAGAAAACAAGCTAACCCAGGAAGATCAGAAATACAAATAACAAAATGGCAATAAAT
>NW_017731413.1:1025460-1066836 GCF_001890085.2 Hipposideros armiger | reverse complement strand
CGAGGGGTAAAAAGTATAACTATTGCACTGTGTTGTACAGCTGAAACTAATTCTAAAAAATGTGTATTTCATAATAAAAAATAATTTTAAAAAAAGAGAGAAAAACAAGACCTATACATGTGCTGCCTATAAGAGACCCATTTCAGATGAAAAGACACACACAGGCTGAAAGTTAAGAGATGCAAAAGATATTTTATGCAAATGAGAATTAAAAAAAGCTAGAGTAACAATACTTATGTCAGACAAAATAGACTTTAAAACAAAGGCTACAACAAGAGACAAAGAAGGGCATTTCATATCCAATAGCCTACAAAGTTGGAGGACTGACACTACCTGACTTTAAGAATTACTGTAAAGCTACAGTAATCAAGACAGTATGAAAAATAGACAAATACATCAATGGAACAGAAGCGATCAAGAAACATAACCACACAAATATTATCAACTGATCCTTGACATAGGCGTAAAGGCAATACAAAGGAGCAAAAACACTTTCTTCAACAAATTGTGTTCGAACAACTGGATATGCACATGCAAAAAAATGAATCTAGATACAGACTTTACACCCTTCACAAAAATTAAGTTAAAATGTATCATAGACTAAATATAAAATGCAGAACTATAAAACTCCTACAAAGTAACACAGGAGAAAATCAAGATGACAATGGGTTCGGTGGTGACTTTTTAAAAACAACACCAAAGGTACAGCCCATGTAAGAAAGAACTGATAAACTGACTTCATTCAAATTAAAAAGGAGATACCACTACACACCTACTGGAATCCAAAAGACTGACAACATCAAGTGCTGGGGAGGATGTGGAACAAACAGGAACTCATTCATTGCTGATGGGAACGCAAAATGGTACAGCCACTTTGGAAGATAATTTTGTAGTTTCTTACAAAATTAAACATACTCTAACCCTACGATCCAGCACTCATGCTCCTTGGTATTTACCCAAGAGAGATGAAAACGTATGTCCACACAAAAATAAATTGTACTATATCCATAAAAAGCAATGCTATTGAGCAATAAATAGAATGAACAACTGATATATGGTTGGATTTCAAGAACATTATACTAGGAGAATAAAGTCAAGACACAAAAGAATGCACACTATATGATTCTATTAACACGAAAATCTAGAAAATGCACAGCTATAGTAAAAGCAAAAAGATCAAAGTATGCACCACTCCACAACGTAACACATGCAGTCTCATTTCCTTAATTGTGCTGCTTCTCACTTCAGTATCCTTGCTCCTGCCAGCTTTCTTTAGCTTAGGACATATGCATTTCTAGTTTCACAACTTAATGAAATGACCTAAATGATCCCTTAATTAAGTATAACTTACTTTCTGGAATACAATTTCTCAATCTACACAAAAGCCTTAAGATAATAACCTCTCCCCAATGATTCTTTTTTTCTGAGTAACTATAATCAAAGATATAAGGATTTATACATAAAGATGTTCATCAGAACACAATTCAGAACAGTAAACTACTGGAAACAATCTACATAAATGTGTAGTTCTGAGTCAGTAGAAATAAAAATCTCAACAGGAAATGGTTATGTAATCATCCTGGTACATCCTTATAATGGAATATTATGCAACCATTAAAACATTTAACCACATAGGAAAATGTCCAAGACAATATTAAGTGAAAAAAATAGTGTATGTATGAGGTGTGATCAAACAATATGGTGAATGTTTAAATTTAAAAAAATTTATTACAGTAAAAGACACATTACCATTAATCCTGCTCAAAATACTCCTCCAATTTCAAACACACTTGTCCCATTGTTCTTGCCACTTTCTGAAGCAGTTCTAGAAGTTCTCTTTCATGAGTGTCTTTAGCTGCACTGTTGTGGCTGCCTCAACGTCCTGAATCATTTTGACTTTGGGGAAGAGCCAGAAGTCGCACGGTTCCAGGTCCAGTGAATAAGGGGGATGAGGACACACTGTAATGTTTTTATTTGACACAAATTGCCATATACCAGAAGCAATGTGTGACACGGAGCATTGTCACGATGGAGGATGATTTATGGCACACTTTAAACCACCTTCTCTCAACTGTAGCTCACACCCGACTGACTGCACCAAACAGGTTGAAACTTGTCACACAGTTACTAAGGTTCATTGTGCCACTTTCCAAACTGAAGATCCCTTCCTTTCCATTGGTGGCACTTAGCAGCAGCATTCACCGTATTTTGTGGTCACAACGGAAAGGCTCCGTGTCGCCCATCACTTCTGGTATATGGCAATTTCTGTCAAAAACATTGTGGTTTGCCCTCATCCACCTTACTCACTGGATCTGGCACCGTGCAACTTTTGGCTCTTCCCCAAAGTCAAAATGACCATGAAAGGTAAACATTTTGAATCAATTCAGGACATCAAGGAAGCCACAAGAGTGCAACAAAAGACACTCATGAAAGAGGACTTCCAGGACTGCTTCATAAAGTGGCAAGAACGGTGGAATAAGTGTGCTCAAAGCGAGGGGAAATATTTTGAGGGGGATTAATGCCAATGTATCTTCTACTGTAATAAAAATTTTTTTAAATTTAAATGCTCACTGTATTATTTGATCACACCTCATATATAGAACAATTCCAATTTTGAGTGTACTATATGAAATTGTATGTTTGTGTATGTAAATTAATATGAAAAAATGCAGTGTTATTTGTTCATTCATTCAGTATTCATTCATTTTAAACACGCACACACTTACTGTCTAACTTCTCTAAACAAAACAGACATGGTCCTTACCCTATGGAGTTGGTGGTCTAGTAAGGAAGATACATTTACAAGTAATTACAAAAAAAATTGCATGTGTACATTTTTTGTTGCAGTTTCTTATCTGTCTCCACTGAAACTGCCAACTCCATGAGGGTGGTGATCCCCTTTATCATGGTTGTCACTGTACTCCCAGCATTCACCACAGAATCCAGTATCATCAACATTTCATGAATATAGACAAAGCCCACAGACTAAACAGGAGCATATTAGCAGGAGGACCTAAAATAACTTAGGGCATTTGAAAACTTTTTTGAGGGCAAGTGTCATTTAAAATAATGGCCCCTAAAACAAGTAAGAATTAGCCAGGTGAAGAGGGTTGGGAAGACTATTCCAGGGAGAAAATTTCTATGAGTAAGAGAAAAAGTGTTAGCTGAATTCATAGAAGCAAACAATGGTTAATTTGGGGTAGGGGAAAAAGGCAATTTCTTTTTCAAATTTTCTTCCACAAACATGTATTTTTGTGGTGATCAGAGAAACAATATCTGAACAAAATAGATTTTAAATCTCTGACTTCTTAGCGATCACCCTGACTCTAAATGCTTATTTTCTTATGTTGAATTGTCTCTTAACATGTAACACTGAACAAATTAGAGCAAATCCAATGTTCTACTCTACAAATATCTTGTATTTCCTCCTAGAGTTTAAGTCCTTTCAGGTCAATTGTAATGTATCTTTCCTTTACTTTGTATCTTCCATAGCACTGGTACTGTGCTATGTATCCAATATGTATTTAAAAGCTAATTAAATAATTTATATGTGTATATAAACAGTAATTGAACCCATGAAACCTATAATTCTGATCTTATTGTATAATGGCTAGTTATTGTTACAATGACTGAAGAACTAGTCCCAGAGGAATCAAAATATTATTAAATTTCATTTTAGATATCTTTGTTGAAGAAATTATGTCATTTGATATACTTTATACTTGAATTAGAACAAAAAATTAATGCTATTTATTGTCCTAAAATCTCAGAAACAGATGTTTTGGATTTCTTTCCAAGATAAAGGGGAAGAAAACCTATTCTGATGGTCAAAGTAACCATGACTACAGCTTTCAGTACATACAAAGTGTTATTTTCATACACTCTGTGTTGGTTAAAATAATAACCTATTCTAATAAAATCTGTTTTTGATGGACCTTCCTTCTACACTGCAACAAAATATTTAAAATTATTCATTAATCCAACAAGTAGCTTCCAAGAGTAATTATTTCTCCACAGTATAGAGAGCTGTTATGGAAGTAGAAGTGCCCTATCTCCAAAACTTTGGGGATTATTACTCTGGTCACCACTAAGATCATAAATCTCTTTTTGTTCTCTCCACTCCTAAGGTCGAGGAATAATTCTCAGCTTTACCAGTCCAGGCCCAGATTTGTGTGGTGGCACAAATTTGATAAGGGTTGTCAGGGAGAAAGAGGCACAGTCCAGTCCTAGTCAAAGCCAATGAGTCTTGCTCTCCCACACAAATGGAATATAGGCCCTCCTATCTATGATGACATTTCATAAACAGAGAAAATAATGTGTATAGTTACTTCAACTAACACTCAAATGGACTGAAAATGGTTCACATTTCCAAAGAACCTCTGTGATTAAGAGCATGTTATTAACATTATACTTTAAGACTCGCTCTTGTTCATACTAATATAATGGTGGCTTTATTACTAGGAGCAAAATTTTTCCTATCTGAGAGGTTTTAGCTCTGTTCATTTTAGCAGAACCGTGTGATTAGAACCATCTTGGTGAATGATGTAAAGCAAAGGAAATGTTCTTCAGTATGACAACTAGAAATATGTGAATATGATAGCTATAGTATTCTAGTTCAAAGTGAATGGTCCTGTCATGACAAAGCACCAAATGGAAGGAAATTGACCATTAACTCACTACTAAGTGGTGAGCAAATTTCATTCTGCTATTTACCCCACAACCCAAAGGAGGTATCGACCTAATGACTAAACAGAGATTGGAAGTGAAAGTAATTTTCTTTTTCTTTTTATTCTTGGACAGAAATTAGAGAGGAGCTTTGTAATATAGCCTATCAAAAGGTTGAATGGAAGAGGGGTGGCTGGTTAGCTCAGATGGTTAGAGCGCAGGCTCATAACACTAAGGTTGCTGGTTCGATTCCCACGTGGGCCAAGGGGCAGTGCCCGCCACAACTAGATTAAAGACAACTATTTGACTGGGAGTTGATGGGTCCTGAAAAACACACATTGCAATAAAATTTCTTAAAAAAACAAAATTGTTTAAAAAAAAAAAGGTTGAACAGAAGAGAAGACATGGAGGGGGATGGGAAGCAGAGAAGAAAAAAGAAGATGGGAGATGAAGATGATGAAGAAGAAGAAGAAGATGATGATGATGATGATGATGAAATAAAAGGATGGTAAACTATGAAAGTCCTCATCAAGTGAAGTGGCATTACAATAACCAAATAAAACATTAATTTTGGTTGTCAGACACCAAATATAGATAACTGCAGCTAGAATTTTACAATTCAGAATTTTAGTGTCTTATTGAAAAATGTTTGAAATTCAGAAATCTAATAAGATAATTTATGAAGAGTACCTAAAATCATCTCCTTAATGAAATGGTTAGGTGTCAAAAAGGAACAAATGTTCTCTGCAATAAATATCACTATAGCAAATAATTTAATCTTAAAATACTTAAGAATTCTTCTAATGCAAAACTAGCATGTTACTAACATAAAAGACTAACTCACTTTGTAACAGATGATCCTTAGTTAAAGCAATTCAAATGATCAAGAAGTAATTATAAAACAAATTGTATATGAATACACCTGGAACTTATATATAATGTTATTAAGCAATGCTACCTCAATACATTTAATTTAAAAATAATTTTAAAAACCCCATGAATTGCTAAACTAGTAGTAGACAACTTTTACATTTAGTTCCATTTGTTAAATAAAGCAAAATGTGTCTCTTGCTTCAAAGACTATTTCAAGAAATGTATCACTAGGATTAGGATGTGACAATAGCTTTTAAATTCCACAAGAATTTATTATAAGAAAACTACCTACCCTGACATCCCCCCCACCCCCAGTTACAGACAGAGTAGCATTCTTATTCATAATAAAGAAAATTGCATTAGCCTTTCCAGTTTACAAAGTGCTTATACACACATCATTATTTATGCTAACAACCAGCCTGTATGAGGGGTGTTATTTATCTTTGTCTTCACAGAGAAGCAGCAAAGCAGTGAGGCTTTGATGCCAGAGTCCACGCTCCATCACTGAGAGTTTGTGACTCTGGGCAAGTTATTTAAATTCTCTGAAGCTCATGTGTAAAGTGGGGCATTTGTCTGCCAGATCAGGTTGTTATGAAGATTAAACGAATAAAAAACTGTGAAGTGCTTAGAACAAGTAGCATATAAGTGACGTCATTACTATGATTTCTACAGATAAAACTGAGGTTAACAGAACTGGCCTCATGCTATACAGGTAATAAACAGAAGAGTCAGGATTCAGATTCTAATCTTTTTCATCAAGTCCAGCGATTTTAAACAAGCCTTAACTCAATTCAAATTAGATAAAGCAATATGATATTCTTGAAAGAGCATAGATTCTGGTGTAGACCTGGACTCAAATAACAGCTCCACCACTTGGGGAAGTCTCATAACAATTAGCTTCCATTTTTCTCATCCATGAAATAGAGACATTAATACATAACTCATATGGTCATAAGAGAACTAATGAGACAAGAACTCCATGAAATCCAAAGGAAGGAATAAACTGAAAATTCATTTCTTGCAATTTTTGGCTTTGTTGGAAATGTTTTAAGAGATCCCAAACTCTATGACGTTAGAGTTGCCAGCACAACAAAGGACATATAGTTAGAAATATCTTAAGTTTATTCCCTATTGTAATAGGTACAACTATTTTGACAAATTCTAGTGAGCATATGCTCTGGTCTTATCAGAAAATAGTGTGAGAACAGTACAACTTCTGGTATATTTTATAAATTTTCTTAGCAAGAAATAAAAATTAATGAGATGAATATGTCATTTTAAATGCTGAAATAGGCAAAACACATTTTTCAGAAAATGAGGAAGCCTGTCAATATTATTATGTCTCAAGTAACTTTAGAAAATACAAAAATAATTATATTCAATTGAACAAATTAGCACTGTCGTAGTCTAGCTAAGCATTACAAGATCGCTCCTTTAACTATATGATCCCACACATTAACGCATATTAAAGGAAAAGGTTTCAAGTAAATCTACATGGATTGAAAGATGTCCACACATGACATGTTTTAACAACTTTAAATTAAAATAACTTAAGACAAAACATACACGCTCTGTGCATAGTACATAGCATACATCATTTATCGTATTAAAAGTTATCCTTCAATTCTATCATTAAATTAATCTTAGAAAACTTAACTCACCAACTTTCCAAATTACAGCATAATATTTTAAGAATCTACCATCAACCCAGCTTGATTCTTTGGTACATGTTGATGACATCAATATAAATAGATACATGGCACCTATGAAATATGAGTTGCTGGGCTCCAAGGCCAGCTATGAATCAATTTTAAACCCAGAAACTCCCTTGCCCAAACAAATCATTTAATAGACTCCTTGATATGAATAAATAAGTATATTGTTAGTTTCAATAAATGTAGGTACATTAGATTCCTAGCAGTGCCATAACAAAGCATCACAAATTGGGTGGCTTAAAACAACAGAAATTATTCTCGCACAGTTCTAAAGACTAAAAGGGTGAAGTCAAGGTGTTAGCAGGACCACGCTTTCTCTAAAAGCTTTACGGAAAGAGTCTTCCTGTTTCTCCCTAACTTCTCATGCATCGTACCTGCAATCTCTGGTGTTCGGAGGCTTACGTCTGCATTCCCCCAATCTCTGCTCCCATCAGCACAGGGCTCTTTTTCCTGTCTCTCTGTGTCCTCTCCTCTTGTTATAAGGACACAGATCATATTGGATGTAGAACCCATCCTACTCGACTGTGACCTCATATTCACTAATTATATCTGTAAGACCCTGTTTCCAAATAGTCACATTCTGGAGGTTATGGTGGACACAAATTCTGAGGAGACGCAATTCAACCCAGTACAGTAGCTTTATATTTATTCTATGTCATTTTAATCTCTACAGTGTAACTCAGCTATAAAATTCTGTGATTCCATAGTTGTGAGACAAAATAATGAACCTACATCATGCACAAAAATGCACATCACGTGCCTTCTCAAAATCACCAATTTTCTCATAGATAAAATGTGTATTACCAAATCAGTTATTCCTATATATAAAAATACCACTAACCTCCTCATACTTTTAGACTTAATCTATGCAGATCTTTAACTTAGCAAGATTACTTTGACCCCAGGACAGGGCAAAACAGAGAACTGAGGAAGCATCTGTATTGCTGGGATTAGAGCAGGGGACCAGGGAGCAGACCAAGAGAGGACACTGATGAGCAAAGAATGGAATCCTTCCTCTCAACTAGATTCCTAGAAGTAGAATTGCTGGGTCATATGGTAAATTTATGCTTAATTTTTTAAGAAACCACCAAACTATTTTATCAACGTGACTATGCAATTTTATATGCCTGACAACAACGCATAAGGACGCCAGCTTCTCCACATCTTTGCCAGCACTTAGTGTTGTCTTTTTTATTGCATTCTCCTAATGACTAATGATGTGCCAGGTAAAAAAAAAAAACAAAAAAACATACATAATACATGATTCCTGCCCTAAAAGTATTTAATGTCAGAGAAAAAGACAGAGAGAGAGAGAGGGTGGGAGGGAGTGGAGAAGAGAGAGAAAAGGTAATTGTAACTTAGCACATAAAATGAACACTCGCCATTACATATCTTTTACTACATAGTTTTAGGAAATTTGAACATATTCTCTTAGGAACAAAGAGCTTTGTGGATACCCAACTAAAGAAAGCACAAGATTATATTCAAGTCATCAGCCTGTCAAGTACTTGTCCTATGCACTGCTGATCTTTAAGGCAATCATGTAAGACATTCTCTCAACTACTTCATTTTCTTTGCAAGGCTTTTGCAATAGTGTGGAATACAAAGTAACTCTGCATTTAAGTTTCCTCAGGGAAAAATAACCAGTATTATTTTAAGAGAATTTCAACAAAGATGATTTCAACAATAATAGATTTTTTTTTCTGGTGAATGATATCAATCACTTTCGCTAGGCCTTTAAAAATGTCAAATGAGTCCTATAAAATGGAGATTGAGGCAGATGATAGAATCTTCAGCAAGCAGAAATCCTGAACACTTCTGTTAAATAAGACTGAATAGCTCTATACTTCCTGGCCTCTGATTGCAATGCCATACAAACGAGCTGCACACATGAATACGTTTTCTTTAAATGTTAAATTACTTTTTCCTTTAAGTCCCTCCGAGGGCCTACCTCTGAATTCAGTATAAAGTGAAACAGAAGCAAGGAGATGTAGATCTCTTAAATAACGGACAAAATGGAAAAATATTCTTAAAGTCCCTACCAAGAAGTAGGAAATTACCATCTGAGTCTTGCATCCATAAGAACTCCATTATAGAGAGGAGAGCTAACATGGTGCCACATTCTATAGATAAAAAAATATAAAGTCACATTTTTGGAGGATGAAGGAAAACAAAATTAAGCATTTTGAGAGCTCCAGGTAAGGGAATAATTACTTAATAGCAAGGCGTATGGTAAAAGACACATTTTATTCATTTATCAATTATGTATTAATCAAACTGTTGCCCAGGCACTGGATATAAAAATAATTCTCCCTTCCTTCCAAGAGCTCATAGCCCAGTTAAGAGACACACATGAAAACAATTAAAATACAGTTCTTTAGGAGCAGCTAACATTTATTGAATACATACTATTTGCCAGTTATCATATTTACAGATTGTCTTATTCAACCATACGAGGTCAGTACTAGTATTATTCCCATGTTTAGATAAGGAAACAAGCTTAGAGATATAACTTGTATAAGGTTAGTCAAAGCATCCCTAACTGAGTCAAATGGCCTGTGTTCCTAAGCACCAAAGTAGCTATATTGCCTCTTAAAACACTGCAATAAATGTAGTGATGTTAAAACACAAAAATGAAACAAAGGGCAGGTACAATGGGACAGGCTGATGACTTGCGAGACAGAATCAGTAAAGGGGTCACAGAGTATGCTCTGAAAATAACAGCACATATTTTAGGGAGAGAGACAGAGGAGAGGCATTCCAGGTTGGGGGTAAATAATGGATGAGAGCAGTAAATATTCAGAGAAATAACAGGAATGATAGTCGTATTAGCTTCCTATGGCTGCTGTAACAGATTACTCAAACTTTCTGGCCAGGAATCTGGCCAGAAATCTGAAGTCAGTATCACTGGGCAAAAACCAAGGTGTCAGCAGGGCCACGCTCCCTCCAGAAGCCCTAGGGACAGTTTGTTCCTTGCCGCTTTCAGCTTCTGATCACTGCCAGCATTCTTTGGCTTGTGGTGACAGCACTCCAGTTTTCAAGGCCAATATCTTGAAATCTCTCTATGTCTATAAAATCTCCCTCTCTTTCATAAGGATATAAGTGATTGCATTTAGGGCACTCTCAAATAATCCAGGATAACCTTTCCATCTCAATATTTGCACATTAGTGACATCTGCAAAGATCCTATTTTCCAAACAAAGCAACATTGACAGGTTCCAAGGATTGGGACCTGGCATCTTTTCAGCCTACCACAACAGCGACAGTCGTCCGGGCTGGTAGAGGTGGAGGAGGTGTGAGAGGTATGGCAGGTGGGAGAAGTAAGAGAGCAGGAAGCAGGAGGGGCTAGGTGAGCAGGGACTAAATGCTGATGATTAGACTGGCTACAGAGAAGTTTCGGTTTCATCCTACAGGTGATGATTACAACGGAAGTGTTTTGATTTGCACGGGACAATGTGAGATTTGCGCATTCAAGAAAGATGTTTACAGAGTTAATATCGAAGAGAAGCCAGTAGGAGTCAGGAGGTTAAGACTTTTAAAAATTACTCAGGGAGAAAAAGAAGGATGGGTAAGTTATTAATGTGACTATTATTGGCTGAATGTAGAGAAAAAGATGGGGAAATTTAGGATCACTCCTCAATTTTTTCTCGGCCAGTGGGTAGATCGTGGGGAAGATGGCTGGGGACAGAACATGGAGAAGAGGCTGAGGGCAGAACGAACTTGGCTGTGGACCCACTGACTTATAAGTGTCTGTGTGACATGCAAGCTGAGACGCTGGTAGATGACTGGACATGTAAGTCTGGAGTACAAGAGAAATATTTGGAAATTTAGATGTGAACACCTACATTTGGAGATTTAGAAAGTTAGACTTAAGAGCCATTGGCGTAAGTATGATGAAAATTATCAGATGGCCAATAGCTCATGTTAGTAGGAACGACTTTGCTGGCATCAGTGTGCTCCATGACAATTCCTCCATAATTTGATGCTGACACGAATGCTAATATGTGGTCACTGTTGAGTTTTAGCCACCCTAGACTGTATCTAATTAGCTAACTTTCTTTAGACACTGCCTGCACCATTTTGGGAAACTATCTTATTAAAGTCTGCATCAGAGAACACAGAGCATTTAGTGTTCTATTTCTGTCTGATCAGCGTTCTTGGTGCTAAGGACCTCATAAACGCTGAAGAGAACTACCAATCCTAAAAGGCTTTGGAAAGGAATAATGATAACTTCTACGAATCATCCGGGGAACTGACGGTGAAAAATTACCCTAGCTCAGTGGTCCTTAAAACTTTTCCATCCCATGACTGCCCAAGCCCTACATCATTTCTTCTCTAAAACCAAATCATGAATATTTCTGTGCTGCTGGGAAAAGGAGAAAGAGATTATCATCTTTATGAGAGTACTGGTACATTCCATAATTGTTGTGGAGAAGAGGGGGCCAGGCAGAGACAGAGAACAAAAAGCTACAGGAACACTGCGTCCTCAGGGTTTGACAAGCAGGTGTTTCTGTGGTCATCACATCACTATTCATAGATGTGTTGCTCTGGGCCAGAGCTTCCTGTCCTGAGAAACAAAGCCTCTGCCATTAGCCCCAGGAGACATCAATCACTCCTGCCAGGACACACAGTTAGCTCAAGAAGGATTTCAAAACTTAACTGGGTCAAAAATTGCTTCTAAGCAGGGTCTCTTAATCTAATCTAAAGGAAAGCATGAGGAAATTGAAGGAATTCTAAGTCCCTCTAAATTCCCCCTCTCCATCTCCAGCCCTATTTTTATCACTTTTATTTTTCAGATACCAAAATCCTTTGACTCGATGTAAATAATCAATGAATTGCTTCCTGTGAGACATAAGAATTCCTGCTCACCTCCTCACATCACTTCTACCTGGAATATCTTCCCTTCTCTCGTTGCTTTGCAAGTTCAGTCATCAGTTTGGCTTCAGCTTAATTCATGGAAATTTGCTGGGACCAGGCCAGCTATCAGTCATAAGACCTCTTCAGTATTTCTGCCATAATTGTAAAATTCAAAACTCAGCAAGTACTGCCCTGTATTTCTTTAATATACCTGTTCTACGCCTCTAACTAGATAAAAAGCTCCTTTGGATGGAGTCAGCATATAATAACTTATTAAGGCTCCAGTGTCCAGTAGGTCTCAATAGATGACAATGATAAAGATGGCCTAAAAGCAGATTCTAAAATATATTTCAGCCTTTTATTCTAGCCTATGAATATGATCTTTAATTTTCTTTTTACTAATTTTTTATTCTGTGTAAATTTTTCTAATTAAAATTTCCACCCCTTTTTACCAATAGTTTTATTTCCATAAATGAGATTTCCTTGCTGTATTTCATTTAATAACTCCATCTGTCAAATTTCAATATTGCCTGAAAGAAAAAGATTATTTTCCAGGATAAGATTGTATCTTTAGCTTAATTTTCACATTATCTCATTATATGAACGCATTTAGGAAAAGCAGAAAAAGTAACAAAGAGATTGCTTTTGTGGTATTTTACAAAAACAATATGCTTTACACACACACAAGACTGCATCCTGATTTAAAATGTTCATTTATAAGATTCAACCTTTTTATATCAGAGATGCCAGCTGGGTCAAGTCTTGTGACAATGAATGAAAACAGAAATTTTTATTATAATAAAACTCATTTCATAGAAGTCAAGAGTATCAATGATTATGCCTTTATAATCCACAACTGAACTAAATGTATACCAGCAAATATAATAGAATCAAAATTGGGAGGTATCTATAAGACAATCTAGTTCAGGAGTTCCCAAAGGGTATTTCAAACATAGTGCACTGCCAAAAAGCGTTCTTGTAGTCACCTAAGTTTAGGCAACTCTGCTTGCTCTTTTCCCCTTTAGAGATGCATGTCATACACATCGACTCAATGAAGTTCAGCAGGAAAGAAACCTCTTCAGTTTCATAAGCGTATTTGACCACGGAAACTTTAGATCAGTAATGCCTACTACTGACTAGCAATCAGAACTAGTCATCACAACACAATTTAGGAAACGCTAATCTAGTACAATACCTCTATTTGATGGATTTTTTTATAAGGAGAGAATAGTTAAATAGCTGTCCAGATGAGGCACTCTAGACACCCGCAAACCTGACCCAAACCCAGCTCTCTTAATCCCACCTTTCCCCCATGCCACATTGTTGTATATAACACATTTAACATAACCATCACTTTGCAATTCAATGTTTCTCCACCAAGACTAAGATATTCTTTTTTGTAAAGCTCACACTAATATGCATATTGAGGATATCTAGGGCTTATCTGCCACCCTGCCTAAATTACTTTAAGTGTCTCCTTGTTTACAAAGTTAAAAAGGTTGAATCAGGTAGCAAATAACCTGAGGACCTTGTGACAGGTAAGATGGGCCGGCAGCCACTGAGACTAGGTCTGAGACATGTTCATCCCAGCTAAAATCTCACATGGACTGTGCTACAACAAAGCTCCTATAAAATTACTTTCAATTCCCAGGTTGAGATTTTAAGAAGCAATGATAGAGCTTAATGGAGGCATTAGAGGCAGAATCCTTAACGAGGTAATACATGAGAAAATGAATTCACAAGGGAGGTTTCTATGATTAGAGAATTCATCCACCATACTTACTGCATGTCCCAGAAATTTATTATTTAAAGCAAGATTAGTGAAGTATCGATCTGTGAAATTCTACAAGAAATTCATTTCATAACTTAACTGTTATTCTTATCATGAGTAAGTTAATTTTTTACACATGAGAAGCCCTCATTTAAATGTTCTGAATCTCTAAACCAGTTGTATTTCAGTAGCATAAAACTATACAATAAATTTGGTACTCATGATATTCATTTAAACAAGATAATTAGAACAAATTTGTCAGTTTGAAAAAAATACCAGTGGTATTTAGCTGGTTTTGGGGAAATATGATCTGAAGTCCAACAGCTTCTTTTCTGAAGCCTAAAACAATGTAATGTCATAAAACGTATGGGTTAAAAAAAAAAACCCCAAAAAACAGATACAGAGCTGTAGAGAAAAAAGAAAATCATATTCCGAGTAAGAATAACAGTCATCTTAATGAAGGCAAAAGATTTCTGATATATTTTTATTTGACATAATTTTCATTTTCTTTCATTTTGTGATACAAAAATGATCTACAAATTTTTCAGTAACAACCACCACAAGAAAACAGTAGCTAACACATCTAAGACTCTTTGTGTGCCAGGTACAGTTCTGAGCACTTTCTGTATTATATAGCCACTCATTTAATTCCTACAACAACCCTGTGAGATAGTACAATTATTATCTCCACTTTACAGTCATTGAATCTGAGGCACAGAGAGTTTAAGTCCCAGGCACTCCTCTTAAAGGGCCCATGCATGGACTTACTCACTGATGGATTCACTGTCTCAGTTCTGAGCTCCAGTGCTAGGGCAGCAGCTCAAAAGGCACATACAGGGCGAGGGCCAGAGAGGCAGCTTTCTCTCAGACAGAAGTGCTGGTGGAAGCCATTGTTCTTTTGTTGAGCCCTCCCTTCACCCAGCCTGCATGAGCAGGTGCACCAGTCACCATATCTGAGTCTCCGTCAACCTAGATAACACCTTTTGCCCAACCCTGGAGATTCCCTAGGAACCCACTCCACCCAACTTGCAGGCCCACCCAAGCTGCCTCCAGTGGCATTTCCACACAAATGGCCTGTCTTGGCTCATGCTGCCAAATTTCCTAAAATCTCTCAAAGGTTCACAAACTTCAAAAAAGCAGCATCTGACCTTAATGTGCCCTGTACTGCTTGCTAAGCAGCCCCAAGTTAGGCACCATTGGCAGCCAGCCTGAGTTCACTGCTTAGCCTCTCCCAGGCACCTCCAAGCCCAGCACAAGTGGCAACCATCTGCAGATCACTTTGTAGCTCATACCAAGTGAGTGGCCAAGGTAGTGCACAGGCAGCATCTGACCTTGGTCTGCACCAGGGCCCCTCCTAAGTGGCCCAGTACCAACATACCTGATGGCCAGCTTCACACCACACCAGAGACCCCCACCCAAACACCTCCACAAATGACACACCTGAAGAGCAGACTTAGCAGGCACTAGAGCCTTGCTAATGTGAATGCTGCTCCACAGGGTCAGCCCCTGCACAACAGCTTCTCCATTATAGTCACAGTGAGTTCTCACAACCAATCACCCTAAGGATCAATCCCTGTCACTGATATGCAAATAGCAATCAAGGCTCAACTACAACAGGAGGGCATACACAGCCCACACAAGGGACACACCTGGAGGACCCAGTTCAGGTGACCAAAGAGACTGTGCCACTGGGCCCCAAAGGACACCTACTACATAAGACAACTCTACCAAGACTGGGTGACATAATAGCCCTACCTAATACATAGAAGCAAACACAGGGAGGCAGCCAAAATGAAGAGAGAAAGAAACATGCCCCAAATGAAAGAGCAAAACAAAGTTCCAGAGAAAGAATTAAACAAAATAGAGACAAGCAATCTACCAGATGCAGAGTTCAAAACACTGGTCATAAGGATGCTCAATGATCTCAGTGAGAGCTTCAACAAAGAGATAGAAAACATAAAAATGGAGGTAGAAAACAAAAAAAGAACCAGTCAGATATGAAGAATACACTAACTGAAATGAAGAATACATTAGAGGGAAACAATAGATTAGATGTAGCAGAGGATCGAATCAGTGATTTGTAAGGTAAGGTAGCAGAAAACACCCAATCAGAACAGTAAAAAGAAAAAAAGAATCCAAAAAGTGAGGATAGTTGAAGGGGTTTCTTGGACAATACCAAGTGTACCAACACTTACATAACAGGATATCAGAAGGAGAAGAGAGAGAGCAAGGAATTGAAAACCTATTTGGAGAAATAATGACAGAAAACTTCCCCACCCTGGTGAAGGAATTAGACATACAAGCCTAGGAAGTCCCAAACAAGATAAACCCAAAGAGGCCCACACCAAGCCACATCATGATCAAAATGCCAAAGGTTAAATACAAAGCAAGAATATTAAAAGCAGCAAGAGAAAAGCAGTTACCTACAAGGGAGCTCCCATAGACTATTAGCTGATTGCTCAACAGAAACTTCGCAGGCCAGGAGGGATTGGCAGAAAATATTCAAAGTGATGAAAAACAAGGATCTACAGCCAACCAAGACTACTGTACCCAGCAAAGCTATCATTTAGAATCAAAGGACAGATCAAGAGCTTCCCTGACAAGAAAAAGTTGAAGGAGTTCATCACCAACAAACCAGTATTACAAGAAATGTTAAAAGGACCTCATGAAGAAGAAGGGGGCGGGGGAGAGAACACAAATATGAATAATGAAATGGCAATAACTACATAACTATCAACAATTACTTCCAATGTAAATGGATTAAATGCTCCAATAAAAAAATATAGAGTGTCTGAATGGATAAAAAAAACAAGATGCTTACATATGCTGCCTACAAAAGGCTCACTTCATTTTTTTATTGTTCCTTCTTGCACTTTGATTCATCAAAAATAAATATTTTTTCTAATTTTACATAAAAGAGAACTAGTGCATTTTTATTAAACTATTATTATAAAGATCCTTAATATTTAATAGAATCACTTTAGAAGTCTGGCTTTTAAGTATTTTAATGTCAATCATCCTCACTCCTCACGTCAGATCAAAAGACAAACACAGACTGGAAGTAAAGGGATAGAAAAAAATATTCCATGAAAATAAAAATAAACAAACAAAAAAGCTGGAGTAGCAATACTTATACCAGACAAAATAGACCTTAAAACAAATGCTATAACAAGAGACAAAGAAGGACCTAGTAAATCCACTTCTGGGTATTTATATGAAGAAACTTAAAATACTAATTCAAAAAATATATGCATCAATATATTCATTGCAGCATTATTTACAATAGCCAGGATATGGCAGCAACCTAAGTGCCCATCAATAGATAAATGGATAAAGAAGTGGTACATATATACAATGGGATGTTGCTCAGGCATAAAAAATGAATGCAATTTTGCCATTTGCAACAACATGGATAGACCTACAGAATATTATGCTGAGTGAAATAAGTCAGACAGAGAAAGACAAATACCATTTGATTTCACTTTTATGTGGAATCTAAAACAACAAAATAAACAAAACAGAAGCAAACTCATAGATACAGACAGCAATTTGATGGTTGCCAGATGGGAGGAGATTAGGGGGATGGGTGAAAACGAGGAAGGGATTAAGAAGTACAAACCGATAGTTAAAAAATAATCATAGGGATGTAAAATATAGCAGAGAGAATATAGTCAGTAATATTGTAATAACTATGTACAATGTTGGATGGGTACTCAATTTAACGGGGTGATCACTTTGTACATTATATAATCACTATGCTATACACCTGAAAGTAATATAGTATATCCACTGTAATTGAAAAATTAAAAAGCTATTTTAAAAAATAACTGAAATAAATATTTTTTTGGTTTCTGAGCTACATATATGTTGCTAAAGTACAAAACAATTTAAGAATAAATTATAAACTTAGTTATCATTAAATGATCAGCCCTAAAATGGTACTTTTTCAATGTATTTTAGATAGCCAGCTGTCCACTTGTTGCAATGAAAAATGGCTCATCAAAGATATATAACATTCTGTAATTTTTTCTCCACATTCAGGTGACAATGACAAACTGCTCAAGCTTCCACCTTGTATTCCCATCATCACTACATGTTTGAAAAAATCAATATCCCACTTGCAGCCAAGGATTACAAATGCAACCCACATTCTTCCTTTTCATTTTTTTTCCTCCATCCATCCTATCGTTTCCCTCTCATTACCCATCTTTCCTTTCCCTTTTCACTTGTTCTCTCCCTGAAGCAATATGTACCCCCTTATGACCACCTCCGAGCCCTCACCCTTGCAACCAACAAGAAACAATATTTTTTACTCATTTCCTAATAGGTTAAGCTACTAGCCAGGAGGCTTCAGGGACTGACTGACACACACTAGGGTGAATGCAAAAACCACACTGGAATCTGGGTTTGGTAAGGAGCAAGATAATAGGGGAAAGAGGCACTGAAGAGGGAAGATCAGTGGCCCAGCCTGAGCAGTGCTGGACTGTGGTCTCAGGGAAGACATGGTACATTATCAGACCTAGGCATATAAGCATACCAGAAATAAAGAAGTGGACAAGGTTGGTGATATCGTCTCTCTCCTTATGGTTGTTTCTTCCTTCCAGTACAGAATATGTACTGGTCATTTTTAAGATATATAAAGATAATTGGCGCTACTTTCTTTTCTCCGACAAGTTCCCTTAAAATTCCTGTTAATTTTACCTGTTTTCAGAATGTAGGAGCCTAATCCATAGAACCAAATCTCAGTTTGGCCACAGAATCAAAGCGAGAAATAGAACTCCTTCTAGGAGTTCATTCAAATTAAATATAGCTTTATTTTTGCTACTATGGTAACTTTAAAAAAGTACAATGGATAAAATATTTATTGACGAACACAGAAAACATGATAACATTTCATTAATTCATAATCAAAGGAGATGTTAGTTGCCTTTTTCACATTGTTGCCATTTACTTATGAATAAGTTATTAAGTAGTCATTTTTTAGAACAATTACATCATAGAATGGTGGGTAAAGCAGGGAACTTGAATACATCCTTTAGATATAATAAAGGCTACTGTTTTATGTGGTAGGTTTTCTGTTCGGCACTTGACATATGTCAACTCAATCCTCACTACACAAGGAAGTGCTGGAATCATCCTCATTCTACAGATGATTAAACTGAGGTTGATTCACAGGTTGAGGATATTGTGTGCAAGTGATCAAGTCAGAATTAGAACGGAGATTGCCAAAAAGAATGCTTTCCACACCATTCCAGTTGATCTCTCTATGATGACCGTAAAAGAAACATCCAGAATTCAATAAGCATGGCCTGAGTGCCCACTTGCATGCAAGGCAGAAAGTAGAGTATGCTGGAGAACACAAACATCTGTCAGGCACAGACAGCTTACAACCTAAAAGAATAGGTATTACATAACCACGTTAATAACTATAATATAAAGGAGAAATACACAGATGTCAAAAATAAGTTATTTGAATATTAAGAGAAAGGAAGATTATTTCTGGCAGAGGAGGATGGAATATGACCCTAGGAAGGAAGTAGCATGAATTGGTCCTTAAATCCTATAGAATTAATAGTTTTACACCAACGAGTTGCTCACTAACATTTGGAAGAAGTACTCACCTCATATACCCCAGAGGGTATTCATCTCATTTAGAATTTAGTTTCTAAAAACCCAGAGTGACTATGAACTCTAATCTGGTTTCAGTTGTTGAGAAAAGCTGAACATCTAAAATGATATCTGTGAAATTATGCTTTGAGCCTAAAAGTTTAGAAGCTGACACTTTGGAGTCTTGTTACATATGGAGAATACATTTTTGCCTTTTCCCGAAGCTACCAGTTTTCTGTATAGGATAAAACATTTCTCACCCGAAAATGTTTCCAATTAGGCCCATATTGATGTGGATTTCACCATCAGTATTAGGGTTCTAATTTCTTTAATCCGCAGATCCGAGGTCAGTAAACTTCATCAAAAAGCCAACCGACCATCCATTTTCATAAATGAGGTTTTATTAAACCACAGCCATGCCCATTCGTTCTCATACTGTACATGGTTACTTTTGTGCTACCATGGCAGAACTAAGTAACTGTGACAGAGACCATATGGCATCAGATCTAAAATGTTTACTATCTGACCCTTTACAAGAGAGTGTTTTCAGACCACTGCCATAGACAATTGGTTCAGCAAATATTTATTAAAGGCTTACAAGGGTAGGTGGCAAGTAGGCAGCTAGTGTGGGTTGCTAGCTGAAAGACTGTAATTAAACCAAGTTAAAAATTAATTAATAGTGCAATGTATTCTTCATTATAATTAATCATCACATATAAGGAAGAATTTGAACTTTTGCTGTGGAAAAAAAATACAGTAGGTGACTCGGGATGTAGTATTATTAGGAAGTACTCTATTCTTACTACTGCTACTACTAGCAAACATTTATGGAGTATTTACTGAGTGTTAGGCACTATTATAAGCACTTAATATAAGCAGAATATGTCATTTATTCTTCACTACAACCCTAGGATGTAGGTACTATTATTATCCTCATCTTATGAACGATGAAATTAAGACTCAAAGGGTTTTATTTCTGAGGTCCCAGCTTGTATTTGTTAGAGATGGGACTTCAAAGAACATGCTTTTATCCCTGCAGATATCCAAGAAGAGACTATATGACTTCTTAAAAGGTTAAATGATTTATACTTTTAAGAGGGAGAAACAAAATAATGGCTACCATTTATTGAGAGGCTGCTGTGGATCTCGCACTGTCCTGTGTGCTTTAAACATATCTCTAATTTTCATATCACCCTACAAAGTAGGTATAAGTTCCCTCTTCTACACATGATGAAACAGTATATAGACAGGTTATTTGACTGATCAAAGGTGTATACCTAGTAAGTTGTAAATCTAAGATTAAAACTTAGGTCTACTGGCTTTCAATTATACCAAGCTATTTCCATTTTTAAAAAACCCTAGCTGTACTTCTATAGTGTATGAAAAGGAACCACATTTAAAAATTAAAGCAGCAGATATTCAACACCTAAACAATAAAATATCATGCAGGGCAAGTAACAAAAGAATAACCTATGCAACTAAAATAGCAAAGAGAAAAATAGGGATATATAAAATATATTTCTAAATGTAAATACAGAATCCATTGCTCACTGCAGCTAAGGTCAAACTCAGAATAAATGACAATAGAATTTGCTGGAGACACTAAAATAATCTGAAAATGTCATTAATTCTCCTAACAAAAATAATGACCCACTAACATTTAGCATATATCGCTGACATAATCAAATATCCCTTTTTCCAAGGAAGAGGTGCCTGGTGAACCCATTTCCACACTGTTGTTGAAGAAACATCTGAAGATGTAAATGTCTCTAGTTTGAAAGGCATGAGAAGACATATTTGTTGTGTACCTGCTATGTATGGGTGGGTTAAAAGATGCTGCAATAAGGTAGGGCATTTCATGTACTGCGAAGGACTTATAGGCATGCTTAGAATATGGAAAGTTGATGTGTTCTAGTTCCTGGCAATCACACTAGTTGTTCAGTATGGCAGAGGGGAGAGTAACAGGAACCAGATTGTAGAGAATTCTCCAACACCATGTTGAGGAATTAGGATCCTGATAAAATTAGCACATCCTGCAAAGCACTAAGAACTCATAACTTGCAGTATGTATTCTACTCTGTCAAAAAGTATTCTGTGCTCATGCACTTGTCACCTCTAACATAGTCAAATATTTACTACTTTTACAAGCTAATTGACCAGAATCCTACTGACTTGATTGATGGCTTTCCCTTTCAGGTAGGCATGAAAGCATCCCTTTCTGCAATATAACTCATTTTATGAGCTTTGAAATAGAGTCTTACAACACTTCTTACAAGTAGCTATCCACATAGTAAGGGCATAGGGGCTAATATCTTCATTTTCCAAAGTAGGAAGTCAAGAGATACTGCCTAAAGTTGATGAAACAAAACATAGAAATATGAAAATATTGTTTAAAGTTATTTAATTATGTTATTTAATGCCACCAAGCTAACAAGTAAAAACTAAAATTTATCATAAAAAGATAAGCTTAAGGTTCACTCTGGGGTGTGACGTTCATTGTTTATTGAATGCTGCTATGAAGCATGTACTGTGATGTGTATCAAAGATTTATAGATAATTATGAAACAGTACTTTAATGTAGAAATGTTCAGCCATATAACCAGAGAATTAACACAATTTTTTAAGTGACACTTCAGTAATACCCTTAAAAGGCTTTGTTATCATAGGAACTAAATATATAGTGCACCCAAAATGAAACTTGAGATTCTGAAACTTATGTTCTAAAACCAAAAACCCATGTAAAGAACAGATATAGAAGAGAACTTCAAAGAAATATTAGAGACACCACGTAGGGTATCCGATGGACACTTGTCTTATTAGGGAGACCACTTCATGGACGGTGTAGGTGTATGACCACTACACTGTACACCTGAAGCTGAATAATAATCAATGTCAACTATAAATATATTTATCTATCTATCTATCTATCTATCTATATATATATATGTATATGTGTGTGTGTGTATATATATATATATAAGTATATATATACACATACATATATAGTCACAGGATGTAAAATACAGCATAGGGAATAGAGTCAGTGGAATTGTAACAGCTATATATGATGCGAGAGGGGTAAGTAGATTGGGGAGGGGGGTTATCACTTTATGAGAGATGTAAATGTCTAACTAGAACATTGTTTTGTACACCTGAAACTAATAAATAAAAAAAAATATGGAAGTCTCTGGTTATAAAGTTGCTAAGTCCACACTACCACTATTCAACAGTGTAATGGTGGATCCAACCAATTCTACAAGAGATAAAAATCAAATTATTATGAACATTGATAAGTCAGAGACACGATTACTATTATTTCCAGCTGATATAATTGCCAAACTAAAAAACAAACTTAAACACTTCTATAAACCACAGTGCTTCATAAGATAACAGGGTGTAGGATAAATATACAAAAGTCATCAGATTTCCTATCTACTCAACAACCAGTTAGAAAATACAATTGGAAAAATATCTATTCACAATAGCAACAAATATTGTGAAACAATCAGGAAAAAACAACAAGTGTAGATAAACTTTTAAAAAGACTATACACCTACTTAAAAACACAAAGAAAGACTTGAAAACATAGAAATTTATATCGTGCTCCTGAGTGAGAAGATTCACTATTGTAGAAATCCTGTTTTCTCCTACTCAATCTCTAAATTTGACATTATTCTAATAAAAGCTCAGTAGGTAAGACCTAAAATTACACAACTCTTAGAAGACAACATAGGGGGAAATCTTCATGACATTTGATTTGATAATAATTTCCTGTCAAAAGCACAGGCAACAAATACAAAAATAAATGAATTGTACTCAATCAAAAACTTGTGTGCATCAAAGGACACAATCAACAGAGCAAAAAGGCAACCTAACCTACAGAATGGGTTAAAATATTTGCAAATTATATATCTGATAAGGGATTAATTAATTCAGTTACATAATGAGGCATTATGATTTTTTATAACTCATTGCATTTGTTTCCATAAAATATAAAATCTTTTAAAAAATTAGATCTTGTTTTAAATAATTCAAACAATGTTTATGTATACAAAGTAGGAAGTTAAAAGTCCCCCTGGAATAGTAAACCTTAAATATAACAATTATTAACAGCATAGTATATACACTTGCAGACTTTCTAAGCACATACAAATCAATATTACAGATAATTCAATGTACTTATTATATGAGGATAGTTTTAACCTGTGAATTGTACCAAAATTGTCCATATTGGTTCCAGAGGTCAAGAAAACTGAACAGAAAAGATCAATTTACATTTGTATAGCAAGGAATTTATACAGAAATTTGCATTTATATTGTAAGCTCTTCATAACAATCCTATAAACAGGAACTAGCCTCCTCATTTTAAAGACTAGGAAGCAGAGGGTAAATTAATTTTCTAAGATTACACAGCCAACAAATGCAGTCAAGACAATGCAACTAAATTGTAAGGCTTATCAGGGCAGAAACCATGTAGTATCATTCTTATTGTATATAATTCACAAAACCTGACACAATATTATAAGCAACATGAGAGTATGAAGAATGTTTTTACTGTTTTCTGCTTTATATCCTACATACAACAGTCAATATTTTTAGAACAAATGTATGAACGCATAAAATAGGGACATGTGGAAGGATTCTAAATGAAGCAAGGTTCTCATGAAGCCATCAATATTTTAACCTGTAGGATAAACAATAAATATATTCAGCAGCTCAACTGCCCTTGGAAACACAATGAAAAATGATAAATCAATTGAATGCACACTTGACAAGAACGATATCAATAATTACTGATATTCTCTTTAACAAAGAAATGCTTACAGTGACAAATACTGGGCAGTAGACAGCTCACAAACAAGTTTACTGTGAGAAACTGGGCCCTCTTCAAAAAGCTTTTTTTAGTTTCATAGAAAAGCATTCACATGAGTTTTGAATCAAACACAATAGGCAAACTTGGGCAAATGACTTAATCTCTTGAAGCTCAATTTTCTCAAGGTCAAGTGAAAATTGAAGTGAGACCGTGAGATAAGGACTGTGAAGTGCCTATCGCTGTGCCTGGCACTCAGTAAATGCTATATATTATTGTTAACACTACTATTATTATCATAAAACTTTCCTAAAATATACACAATGGAGTCTTTCCAACAGTAAAGTTTTAGTTCAGTTATTTTAAAAGTTATAGAAATGACAGCTTTAGAGAAAATCATAAAAACCTAGATAAAGATAAAATACATTCTTCTGTAAATGCCTGTATCTCCTACCTTCTGCCTAGATACAGCCAACAGGCATCTGTCCCTGGAATGAGTATGTCATAGATTAAATGTCTACTGACCTAATGTCCATAGCCATGGCATTCATGTCCTTTAGCCATTGTAACAAGTCACCACAAACTGAGAAGCTAAAAGCATTCATTTATTCTCTGATAGTTATTGAGATCAGAAGTCTGAAAGGAGTTCTACAGGGCTAAAATCGAGGTGTCAGCAGGACTGGCTACTTGTGGAAACTCTAGGAGAGATGGGTTTCCTGCCTTTTCCATTTTTAAGAGGCCACCTGCATCCCCTGGCTCATAGCTCCTTCCATCTTCAAAGCTAGCAGCATAACATTTTAAAATTCCTGTTTTCCTCACCATATCAACTTCCCTTATTATAAGGACCCTTGATTACATTGGGTCCACCTAGGCAATCCAGGATAATCGCTCCATCTCAAGATCCTTAATCACATTTGTTAAGCCCCATCTGCCATATAAGTTAACATATTCACAGGTTTGAGAGATTAGAACACTGGCTATATATGGAGGCAGGGAGGCATTACTCTGTCTCTCATGGTCCATCCTCTATTCCCCAAAGATTCATATCCATCCACATGTGAAATCCATTCACCTCAGCTCAACATCACCCCAGTGTTAACCTATTACAACATCAACTTGAACTCAAACTTTCATCTAGATTTCATCAGCTCAAAAGTCTAAAATCTCATCATCTAAATCAGGCATAGGTGAAACTCTAGGTATAATTCATCCTGAGACTAAATTCCTCTCCATCTATGGGTCTTTGAAACTAGAAAACAAGTTATCTGCTCCCAAAACACAATGGTAAGCTGAGAATAACAATTGTAGATATTACCATTCAAATAGGGAGAAATAAAAGGAAGAAAGTGAGTCAACAAACATAAGCAATTTAGAAAACCAGCTGGCCAAACCCCACTAGGTTTCAGGCCTACAATAGCCCTTTGTAGTTCTCACTCCACCCTCTGGGCCCTCAAACCATGTCCTCTGAGTCTTGCTTCCTGTTTCATAAAAGGTTTGCATATGTTCACAACTGAGTCGTTTCATAAGTGTGTTTGCCTGTAAGAGTCCATTCCTTTAGGAAGCTAAGAGTCTTCTTTTGTCTTTTTCCTGTTCCTTTCAGTCCAAACTGGCAATGTCTCTGCTAATATACAAAACTGCAAAACTGTGTGGGTATTCCATGTGTGTCTAGGGAATTCATTCCATTAAGCAAGAGGCTCCCCCACAGGTTTATCTTGGTTAATCCCATCTCTCAAGTGTGCCAAAATGAATGAGGAGGTCTAGGAGACATACCTCATCTCTTCAAAAAGCTTTCCAAGTGGTTGAATAACCTGATATTTTGATTCTACTCAGGCACTAGAAAAAAGTTGTCCAGCCACACTTCTCTCTTTCTCTCCAGAACACACTTTGACAGTGATTCTCACATTTTAGTATCTTTTTTTTCAATCTAGATAGGCTGAAAAAATCCAAAGTCATCGAGTTCTGGTTCCTCTTTGCTTAAAAGTGCTTCATTCAATATATCTCTTTCTCCTCACATTTTGCTATAGACAACAAAAGGAACCAGGCCACACCTTCAAAACTGTGCTTGGAAATCTGAGCTAAATACCCAAGTTCCTCACTTACTAGTCCTGCTTTCCACATAATTATAGAACTGAATGCTGCTAGACTTTCTGCTGCTACGTAACAAGCATCTCCTCTCCTCCAGTTCTCAATAACATGTTCCTCTTCTCCTTCTCCGTCCTTACCAGAAGCATCTTGAACATTCATATGTCTACCAACATTCTATCTATGATGATTTAGGTATTCTCTAAGATAATATAGGTTTTCTCTACCATATCACTTCCTTTTGAGCCCTCACTGGCAGAATCTTGAAGATTCATATTTCTGTTCAAGGCAGTCTAGGTTTTTTCTATCATGCTATTGAAGGTTCTTCTTCCAGCCTCTACCCACTGCCCAACCCCAAAGCCACTTACACATTTTAACGTGTTTGTTACAGCAGCATCCCACTTCCAGGTACCAACATCTGTATAGTTCCCAGGGCTGCTGTGACAAATTACCACAAATTTGGTATCTTAAAACAACACAAATTTATTCTCTTATGGTTCTGCCTGTCAAAAGTTCAAAGTGATTCTCAGTGGGCTAAAATCAAAGTGTTGGCAGGGCTGGCTCTTTCAGCAGGTCCTAGGGAAGAATCCATTCCTTGTTTTTCAGCTAACTTCATTCCTTGCTTCATGGAGGCATCACTTCAACCTCTGCTTCCAACATCACACTACGTTTTCTGACTCTGACCCTCCTGCCTTTCTCTTATAAGAACCACAATGACTAGACTGGGCCCACCTGGACCATCCGGACTCTCTCCCCATCTCAGGATCCTTAACGTAATTACACCTGCAAAGGCCCTTTTGCCAGGTAAGGTCACGTATTCACAGGTTGTAAAGATGAGGATGTGGATCTCTTTGGGGGAGTTCATCTGCCCACCATGTGTTCATTATTAATTGAATTCTGTTTAAAATGTTTAACCCACATTTTCAATTACATAGTTTTAAGCACTGCCCCCACTGCCTGCACAGCTTACTGAACTATCATTTTTGTCATTTCTACATTTCAAATGTTGGCTCTTTAAAAAAGTTTTAGCAAGAAGAAATTCAGCAACAAAATGATACTATGTATTGAATCACAATTCCCAGGGCTGATAATATCTGAATAATTCCTTGACTCATTATTATTATTTGGAGTTATTTCCAAAGTATGTAAAAGTTTTATTACAGAGAAGAAAAAAATTAACCCCCTATCACAGAACCATAACTATTCTGGAGTTGAAAGATACACCCAAAGGATCATCTGAATGTCAATGATGATGAAAATAAGGCCCAGTGAGATTAAGAGATTTACCCAATGACATAAACTTTAATGTAGAGGAGAGGGAGCATAAATTTATTTTAAGAATATCTAATGATTAATTTTTTATATGGAAATCTGTTCTAAGGGCAAACATACAGAAAGCTGCAGCATTTACATAATAAGAATTTCTTAATCTCAGGTTTAGGTAGATTTTTGTTTAGACATCTGGGCTTCTTAAACATTGAGGCAAATACTAATAAGACAGCTTTCTAAATAACGGGTTGTTGGAAAAGTCATGACACATTTTTGCAACAAAAAACATAAAAAAATTACATCATGATTTTTCTGACAACCCAACAGTAGAGGAATTTCAGGTAAAATTCATCAAATTCATGAAAATAGAGACATATTTGCCAGAATGCTATACATAATGGTTATCAGGCCAAATCACAGTGGTTCTGCTACTGTTGGTCTAACAATTAGATTGGAAAAAAATTCTGAAAATCCATAGGCCCTACAAGTAATATAGTTTCTGGTTTCCCTGGAGACAAGGCAATTAACTCAGTGCTCTAATGGAACCCTAAGACAAATATCTGGTAATAAATGTGCATAGCATAAAAGTGATTTTTTAAAAATTGGTATTAATATATTTCCATTTTATTTTTTTAAAAGCACCTAAATTAAATTATACTGTGTCCATGCTACCTACTCCTTTCAAAAAACACCAAACCATGTGGATACCTTTAAAATATTAGTTTGATTAAAATCTAACTTTTTGCTAATTATAAGTAATACAGACATAAAGTAGAAATTAAGATATAAGGACTTTGAACAAGCCAGTAAGAATTGCTATTGTTAGGTGAATACGTTTTTCAATAAATAAAGAAAAAATACTCATATTATCATAAATAACCAGATATTTCAATATAAAGAGAAGAAAAATGTCTGTTTTGACCTATAGAACAAACTGAAGACTCAAAAGCTAGGGCTGTGTGTGTGTGTGTGTGTGTGTGTGTGTGTGTGTGTGTGTGTGTTGGGTATATTGTGCCAATAAAGATATTTTAATTTTATTGAATTGATATCATTTATCATAATTGGCAAAATTTCTCAGACTTTTTTACATACAATCTGGTAGTGGGTAAAGAATAGAGTATAAGAAATGTGATGTTTGAGGCTCTTTTCACTGCAGAGTGATGTCGAGGGAAAAGGTTCAAAATCTCAGCAGCAATTTGAGGGTGTCAAAATGTAAAAACTATCATGACTAAAAATAGACATTGCTAATAAAAATAGCTTTATTATTCCTGTTAATAGAAATAATAACTATCCTAATAAAAATACAAAGTATAAAGAAGAAAATTAGAATTACAACATCCAGATAAGCACTTTAAACATTTCACTGAACACACTTTCCAACCCAAACACACACACAGATGATGTTACAGAAATCGGACCCTGCATATAATGCTAGTTTGAAACTGCTCCTCTTCTTTAAAAGTCAGGGATACCTTTTCATTTCAATAAATATGAGCTATATAATCATTTTTAGAGACACAGAATATTCTATCATAGGAAGCTCTATAATTTATTTAACCAAACCCATATTGTAAGATATTATTTTTGGTTATTGTCTTTTTTGATACAATAAACTTTGATAAACATCCTGTACTAACCTGATTACCAACTTGTCCACTTCTCTATTTTAAGGTAAATGGTCTACAATTAATTCTAATTGTTTACAGTTAGAAGTGATGGATAAGAGAGTATGTGTAAAGCATACCTAACACAAAATTTGCCTAACCCTTGTTGAAAGCAATTTGCCAGTATGTGTTAAGATTTTTAGACGAGGGCCCTAGGAGGAAGGGTGGTCTGCTGAGCTGTGGCAGGCAGAGCGGTGTGGTGAGGGAGGTGGGTGAAGTGGAAGGGACAGTGTCCCTGCTCTGAGGGAGGGGCTGTTGAGCAACAGAGGCAAAGGGGTGTGTAATGGGAACAGGTCACAATGGGCAGGAGAGGATAAAAGCTGTCCCGCAGGGTGGTTTAGGCCTAGGTGGAGGCTTCGATTTCCAGAAGAGACAAGCAATGGGATTTGGAGTTGCTGAATCAAAAAGAAGGGGCTGTCGTGAACCGATGTGTCTGGGTCAAAAGGAAGTGTCCCCCGAGATAACAGCAGTATCTGTGCACCTGGACTTCTGTGTACCCTGACATCTACTGGGGTCCACATGTACCTGCACACCCTGACAGCTCCATGTTTTAGTCAGGGCACAGTCTGGTCCAGGAGCAATTGTCTCTTAACACCTAGCAGTTGGTAATCAACGCCCCCACCCTGTCCTCAGCCACTCAGAGACAAAAAAGCCGGCAGAAGACCACCTGCTGGAGTGATCTGGGGAACAGGATGCTTTGTAAGGCTGGTAAGCAATGTGTGGAGGAGCCCCTAGGAGACAAAAAAGCCGGCAGAAGACCACCTGCTGGAGTGATCTGGGGAACAGGATGCTTTGTAAGGCGTGGTAAGCAATGTGTGGAGGAGCCCCTAGGAGCTGCCTTGATAAAAGAGAGTCATGGATGGCCAGTCTGTGTTACCGTATTACACAGCCAAAAGCAGCCCTGCCATGGGCACGTTCAGCACCTCCATGGGGAAACTGCAGCGACAGCTGTACAAGGGGGCGTATACTATATTCAAGTATGCACCAATGTTTGAGAGCGACTTGATTCAGGTCAGCCAAAGAGGAGAAGTGTTGGACGTGCACCACCGTGCCCGAATGGTGACAGTGGGCTTCGTGCACACCAGCCCCCACCTCACACTGCCTGGTGTCATGCTGCTGGCCCAACCAGCTGCTGTCTCTGATGGCTATAACAGATATGGCCCTGCTACCCAGGAAACAGGCAACAAGCCTACACAGGTCTTAGAGCTAACCAGGCTGCTTCCTTTGAAGTTTGTAAAGATATGCATCCACAACAGTATGAAACAACTGCTCCACCTGAAGCTTGCCACTGGCCACTCTTTTTACCTTCAGCTGTGTTCCCGTTCAGATACAAGAGATCTTTTTTTTTCACTGGGAAAACCTCATTTACATCCTGAGACCACTGGTGGATGCTTGCAGTGGTGCCTGGGCCATTCCAGTTGGGGACACACTGGACATAACTGGGTTTGGGGAAGAAGACAAGAGCCCAGAGGTAAGTCTTTGCAGGGTCTCCAGAAGATGGAGTCAGGGGGGTTTGGAAGAGCAGCAAATGTCCTGCAGAGCTTTTGGTACTGAGGCTCACCTAAAATTGCATAGCATTTAGAGGTGCTCAGGGCCAAATGAGCCTCCACTGGGCGGCCATACCACATTGGGGAGATTCCAGTGCTTCTTCCAAGTGTTCCCCAGGCTGTATTTCAGATGTGCCTTAGCTGTTAGCAATTCATTTCATATCAATATTGAATTGCCTCTGCAGCATCGTGATCATCCAATTGATTTTTTTTTTTTAAGCTGAGCCATCTTGCCACCTGTTGGCAGCCCAGTGGCTGCTCAGCTCGGGCCGGCAATCGAAATGCTGTTGCTCAGAGCTCAAACTCTTGAGAGAGCTCTTAACCAACTGAGCCACTCGGCTGGCCCCTGATTCTTAAACATAGACTCTTCCGACCTGGGTAGGCTATGTTGTGGGACATAACGTCTCTCCATGACTGCCATGTACTGAGTTTTGTATGTGTCAGTGGCCGTGCAATGTGCTTGTATGCATGTACACAATTTGTTAGTAGCTATCAAGCATTAAAGTGCATACTGCTTTACCAGCAGAAGCACTAACACAAGTATATTTTTAAAAGTGTATGAGGATATTCAATGATGAGTTATGATTGGGCACTCTCTGGCACTGGAACTGCTCAAGCAAAACTGGAATGATCATTGTGGTCATTGTGGAAACACTATAGAGGGGGTTTCTGCATTAAACGAGAGCTTGGACTTGAGACCTCAATTTCTTCTTATCAGCCCTTGTTTAGCTATAGGTATGGAAGGGAGCAGACCTTTCTGGTCTCGCTTTCTTAGTTCACTTATGTTGTCTTCCTCCTAGGAAAACGCCTTTCATTTCTATGGAATAGCGCAAGATCAAGTCAGCATCAGGAACTTTCACATGAACCCTGACATATCTGGGGCCACCTATTACGTTGACGTTGGGGAGGAATGAATTCAACATGGCTCCCACATGTACCATATTCAAGAGTTCACATACTTCAGTCACAAAGCCCACAGTGCCTGATCCAAAAGGTGTGGCGGCAGCAGCAGCGGTGACAATAGGCACGACCGCAGGTGCCATGCACGTGGCTGCAGACTTGGAAGAGAAACAAACACTAGCAGGAGCAGCCTTCACTGACCAGGAAGAAGCGCAGCCAGCATGGCCAAAGTGGGTGCTTTCAATGTGTTTTAATACTGTTGTTAGAAGGGTTGCAAGTCCTCAGCGGGTACTTCCAGCACATTAGTAAGAGCTGCTGGCTTCTCCCCAGGAGGCAGCAGGAGTATGGCGAATGCAGGAGCAGAGACTACTGACAGGCCTGTTGCAATAACAGCTAAAGCCTCAGTAATCGGGACCCCTTAGCTCAACCTTGCAGAGTGAAGGCTGCATGTGAGGGAACAGGATGAAAGCGGGAGGGTCTCCACCCAGCAGGACATACTCTTCAGAGAACAGCCTCGCACCTTCGTAGTGCCCATGGGGCAAAGCAGACATCTCATTCAAGACTGTAGGAAAGCAATGTCATCTACCATAATAAAATTCAACTCAGATTCCCTGCTCTAATAACATAATGCTCTATTAACAGGAAAGGGCAGTCATAAAACTAATGGCAATTGAATATTAGGCTCTGAACTATCTTTAACTTTCCCTTAACTTGATATTTGTGATTAAATGAAGAGATGACAAGAATAAAATGTTAAAGATTGCACTCAAAGATCGTTGTCCATTTATGATCTACATTTATTAGTCAAAGAAAATTCCAAAATTTCTAAGATATATACCAGGGACAGAAGCAACCAATAGGAAGCAGGGGATATAAATGAAGCTGGGAAAGCAATATGACATAGTTGGTACCAATTTTAACGCTAACTAGGACCTTGAGTAGGTTACCTGCTCCTTCTTTAAATAGTTATTTTAAGAATTAAAGATGATATGTGTGAAATATCTGGCACTTAGTAGGCACTGTATAAATGATAGTGATTATTATTGACAATAATGTTGAAAAACAAATTTGAGTTTAATTATACTTTCTAGAAAGGGCTTCATTTTCCCAATCTTTTCATTCCTGATTTCTCTTCTAATTCTTTGCCCAACTTAAATTTTATTTAACTGCTTTGAAATTATACTAAAGTACCCAACATATTATATAAACCTTTATAATCCCCTGATGTTAGCCATGTTTCCCCAAAAATAAGACCTAACTGGAAAATAAGCCCTAGCATGATTTTTCAGGATGCTTGTAATATAAGCCCTACCCCAAACAAAAGCCCCAGTTAAGATCATCAGCCAGACATGACTGTTTGAATAAATGTAGATTTCTGTACATGAATAAATAAATAAATGTAGATTGCTGGAGCAAAAATTAATATAAGACCTGGTCTTATTTTCGGGGAAACATGGTATGTATTTAAATTCTAAATTTTAATTTGAAAAAATTGCTTCTTATAAAAGCTTCAATAATGTAATCACACTGAAAAGATAAAATGCCATAGAAAAACTAGAAAAACACAAAAGGTTAGATAAAACCTGAATATAAGATCAATTAAAAATCTAGACAAAAACTGCAAGTTAATCTTAGAAGTATAAGATAATTTTGCAGTATAAGATAATTTTCTAAGTAAAAAATCTACTTAAGAGTTTAAAAGTGATACATCACATATTTTTATGACCCAGGACCGGAATGTATAGGTAACCTGGCTCCCAATTAAGTCTGTATTTCCAGAATCCTCATATTTCTGAAGCTTAGCACTATGCTTTGAATATAGAAGAAATGTGATACATGCTTGCTGGATCCAAGTAAGTTAAGGGTTATAAATGTGAAATAAATATAATATATTCCAAACCAACAAATCTGGGCATATAGAAATTTGCATAGCTCTGCACTAATTCTACTGATATCAAAGTCTCCTGTACCAAACTGTGAGGTAGCGTTGTTTTTTTTTTAATGAAGGCCTACATACATAGTGTTTATAGCTTAATGATTTTTAATAGACTCCCAAAATATTTCAGATCCGAAAAACAAGAGGCTTCAAAATAAAAAGTTTTCTTAAAATATCATAAATAAAATTATATGCCTAGAAAATCCTGAGTTCAAAGCTGTTGCAAGTTGTGAGATAAAGCTACATTTGATATAATACCTCCAGCTCATAACAACTGTATTAAACTGTATTAAAGGAATCAACTTTTGTGCATAAATTCAATTATAAAATGTAAAATTATTTTTATAGTTTTGTACCATCACACATTAAACAATTTTATTTTGTGTGTGTGTATATATATATATATATATATATATATGCATATATATATATATATATATATATGCAAATAAATTTTAAAGGCGAGTCCTTCAACAAATTGAGAACATTTGTAAAAGATGACTAGGTGAGAACAATGGTAAAAGGATTCCAATCTTGATTTATTAGATTAAATACAGTAAAAAAATAAAAAAGGGGCCAGCCGAGTGGCTCAGCTGGTTAAGAGCTCACTTGAGCTCTGAGCAACAGCAGTTCAATTCCTGGCCCAAGCTGAGCTGCTGCTGAGCTGCCGCTGAGCTACCAACAGGTGGCAGGATGGCTCAGCCAAAAAAACAAACAAACAAATTAATTTATTAATCAATTAATTTTTTTAAAAGTATACTGCATCTCAAGTAAATTTATAGATCTAATGCAGTAACAATCCCAAAAAGAATTCTTTTAAAACTTGACAATTATAAAATATAAAATTTTTAAAAGCAAGCAATCATGTTAGCTAATAATTTTAATGCAATAATGATTTCTTCCACATATTTTATATAAAAATATCAAAACTGAGTTATATGGTCTTAAAAATAGGAAAATGGAAATAAGAGATTTCAGAAGAAAATACAAACCAAACAGGATGAAATATAATGTATAATGTGTTAGTATTGTCCAATGGAAAGTCATTAAAAAACTAGATATCAACAAATAAAAAATATATATATAGCCATATTTGGAATTTGTTAAAAGGAATTCTAGATGATGTGAATTAAACAAAAATAAGACTAAGATGGTTAATGAATTTGATAGTTTAAAAAAAATTACATGACATACACTCATACACACATACAAATTCAGAGAAAAAAAGCTGCAGACTGGGAAGCATTTTGTAGCAAATGTAACTAAAATGTACATAGTACATTTTAAATGTAACTAAAATATTAACATTCAATATTTATTGAAGCAATACCAATCTTCACAGAAAAATAGCCAAAGAAAAATATCTAATATTATTTAAAAATTTTAAACCAAAAGCAAGTTACTACAAATCCTACTGCTAAGTCTAATAAATAAAGTTTTTCAAAAAAGTAAATGTTAGTGAAGTGGTAGAGAATAACATAGTCACATATTATTGATGGCTTAGATCCCTAACACTTTCCAAGAATCATATTTTTAAAAATATAAAATACAAAGATGTTAATTTTTGAAACAAAAAATATAGATAAAAGCATTCAATTATTGGTAAACTGTTAAGCAGATGAGGGAATATTACCAAAATAAAACAAATGTTTCTTAATTTCCTTTCTCCTATATGCTTGAGGTAAAATGCCATATGTAAAAACCACTGTTAAGTGAAGAAATGAAACCATAAAATATATACATTTGTTCACTGATTCATTCAACTACTACTGAATTCTGACAATATACCTGGATCTATGTTGGCCTTAGGCCATAGATGATGAGCAATACATACTCTACCTTTATGAAACTCACAGTTGAGTAATGGTTAAGATAAATTGTCTTAAAGTCATATAAATAGTTCATATTAAGGTGAAGCGATTCTTTAAGTACTATATGCTGATTTGATTATCCTATTTACTTCTCCACAATAAATTCATATAAGAATTTGAGTGGCTATGACCAAATTGTGACATAGACATGAAAAATGGTTTCTCAGACACAATTGCTTCACATTTGTTGCAAAACAGAAACTAATATTTTTTGAGATACAACACTATTCCAGACAATTACTGTGAATGATTTCCTGTCCTACACTGTTTTTTTCCACCCATGCTCGATGGAGTGACACATAAATACCTTTGCTATTACATTTTTTTTTTATATTAAGTGCTTTTTCATGTTTGCGTAGAAATATCATTACAGCTTCAAATTTTCTCTGTTTGGCTTATTTTACTTATTTCTGAAACTTCTTTAAGGGCTTGTTGTCCATAGCACACAACAAGAAATGAAGATGATACAATAGAAATAAAATTGACAATGAGTAGTGAAATGGTTTCAAAATTGTGGTCAAAGTTTTAGTGTTCTGGTCTCCTTTTTGGATTGTACTGTATAACCCTCAATGGCACACATTATTCTACTATGTTCCACTGTGCTAAGAAAAAAAATCACTAACTATGCTTTTAAAGAGCCCTATTATGTTTCTTTATAAACCATTTATTATTATTTTAATATGAATTGTGATTTAATTTCAAAATAGTATTCTTTAAAATAAAATATTTTGGGATCACAAATATTAAAACCTCATTAACAGGTCAATATTTCTGTAACTAGCATCATGACCAAACTAAAACAACCAAGTAAAATTACGTAAAGTATGTGTTTGCTTAAGCATATATGTACAGCAAGTCATATCAATATGTTACTGACCTTAACTGAAGAAAAATCACAAAATAAACAAGATACTAATTAGATTTTCAGGGTGGGGGGGGGAATTTACTTAAAAACTTAGGCAACCATTTTTATGTTTTATTGTACCTTAAGAAAAGCAAACCATTACCTGTGCAAGAATAGGGAAGCCAAGGTTCCTACATCCATTACAAGGAGTTAATGCTTCCCAGAGTCCTGAGGGCCCACATGTGTTTTCATCATCATCTTCTTCTTCCACTTCTCCTGGTGACAAATTTATTGTAGATGAAGTTCTCTGAAATTAAATTTATATTATACCAATATATTATATCAATGTTATTTACATATCTGAACATCAATTAAATTGCATAAATTTCATATGGTGTATGTTAGCAAGCAAAAGTCAGCTTAATTCTAGCCATAGTTATGTGGTTTTGCCATGTGAATCAGCCAAAAAACTTGTGTAATTCAATTTTAAATAGAAAGTGAAAACAATGCGTGAGAAAGACTGAGATACAAAGTTGACTAAAGAAAATAGTTGAACAGCAACAAATGAGAAAAATCTTATGATTTATAAATGCAACCAGAAGAATAGCATGAAAATACTTTATTAAAATAGAAATTGCTAAAAAGCCCATTGTTTTCACAATGTCACCAAAAAGGTAGTCTTCTTTAAAAAAAAAATCATAAAATTATATATATATATATATATATATATATATATATAATTTTAAAAGTATTACCCCTGATATATAATCATAGGACTTCCTTGTCGAACATACATATTTACTTTTGCTACTTCCAAAACCCCACTAAAATGACAGCAAACGGTTTGTAAAAATGGTCGAAACCATAAGGCCAACAAAAATAGGAGAGATGTTAGTGGATGAGCAATGTCAAGAAAGCTTGCAGATAATGATAAACAGATGGGTTGAAATTACCTGATTTAGCAAATTTGAGAAAATTGAAATCAAAGTGCCTACAAGAGGGAAGAATAAGAAACAGGCCTGTTCATGACTCAGCATCCTCCAAGGGACTTAACAATTGAAGAGACTGACGACCTGTGCAGGTGTAGGTGCAAGTGGGGCTAAAACCAGATGGAAACTATATATTAGAGACAGGCCTCTAGCCCATCTCCTTTATATCACCCAGCCAGGACACTAAACCTTTACCACCTGACAAGAAACTGGAGGTTTCCTCTCTTGCGAGGTTGAAGCAAAGCGGCTATGAATTCTAAGAGTCCGTGTACAATGAGCAGAAGGGCATCTCTCTAAAAACAAAGGAATTAAGTGAATATCTATGTAGTAAATGAAGATTCTCAACCCACCCCAGTACCTTCCCACATTTACCTTAGAGAATATGGCAGCTAGGTTTATATCCTCCAAGTAGGAGACTAGAAATATTCCTCTTTGCATAAATCAACTTCCTAATGAAAAAGATCTATAAGGACCTAGGAAAATGGTGGGGGTTTATATCTTAACGCCTATTATGAAGCCCAACTCTCAACAAACTCCACCCACATACAGTTTCTAATTTTTTAGTTAAATTTGACAAGAACTCAAAGATCACCCCATATTTGAAGGAAGCCTTTAACAGAGACCAAAAATAAATATAGAGAAAAAGAGTTATAAATAAATAGTATCCTCAGAGAGAAAGAAGATATTTGCATCCCTGAAACAAGAACAGAATACTACAAAACAAATAAATATATTAAATCCAATAGAAGAGTTGGAGAATAAGTTTGAGGAAACTTCCCAGAACATAGAACTGAAGGTGAAAAGAAGTTACAAGTTAAGAAAACCAGGGGAACAAACTAAGAGGTCGATGTAAAGATGGTAGGAAATTATCAAAGAAATAATGCAAGAAATTTTGCCAGAATAAAGAAAAATTCCATATTCAAAGAGTCTACTGAATGCTCAGCAGAGAGAATTTTTTTAGAAAAAAATAAGACAGTAGGTTTGTCTAAAAATCTTCAGAATGTAGTGTTTAACACATACTGATAGATCTTTATTACTGAAGTTAGTAAAGATATTTTACATGTTGAATTGTAAATAACACCCACTTCCTCCAAAAAGTACTTGATTTTAGAAATAGAATGTAAGACTTTATAAGACTGCTTTTAGCATTCATATCTTAAATCTCCCTTTATCAATTTCCAATAACTAAGAAACTACGAAGTTAAACAGTCCCCCAATCATTTACGTCTAAAGATATAATAATAATAATAGCTACAATCTACTGAGCACTATAATTCATAATTTAAATTCACACAACCAGCCCTTGAGGCACATACTAAACTAAGGCACAGAGAGGTCAAGTAAAACCCAAGGTTACAGAGCTGGTAAGTGACAGGGAAAGGATTCCAACCCAGACTTTCTGAGTGGAGAGCTTACCCCATTAATTACTGTGTAACATTGCCTCTCATTCAGCACAATAACCTGTAACAGGTGTGTGTTGAACAACCAAGCTAATCCAACTGTGGTTTAAAATGAAAATATATATTTGTTAATATATTTCTACCACATGATGATACTAGCAAAAGCATTTTGCTACCTGTGATAGCCAGTGAAAATTTCTGTAGTTTGGTCCATAGCTAATAATTTTCATAAGCATACATTTCTCAAATCAGTACAAGGTGATAATCACTGGGACTTTTGATCCTACAGATCATCTGGGTGAAAAAAATCTTGGGATGTCTAAAATCTTAATATATATTATTAGCAAGAGCATCTGTATGTTTGATCAATACTATCTACAAAAATGAATAGCATGATCAAATAGGCATCTTCTTCACCAACTCATGATCAGTTATTGGTTTGACACATCATGGTTGACATCGCACTATAAATCATTACGTACTTGGATGAGAATTATCAACATTTCATAGATTAATCAGTTCTTTTCTTCCTTTGACTCTCCTCCCCAAAGAAAAACTCCGTGTATGTCACTTCCGTGCTTGTAAATCACCAATTACTTCTCACTGCACAGCAAATAATATCCAGATTCGTGAATCTAACTTCAAGGTTCTTTGGGCAAACCATTTTTCAGCCTTTTTCTTACTCTATTATACTCACCCCATTTGGAATTGTTCACCCCAAATGGAATTGTTCACCTTTCCTAATCGTGCTCCATGTTTTTAATCATGTCTTCCTTCTTACTCCCTTGTATAACATTTACTGATTAAAAGTTTAGATTCTAAAATTTGTTCTGGATTCAGGTTCCAACTCTCCTACTTATTAGCCTACATTTTGAGTGTGATTTAAGTTCTGGCTCTGCTACTTGCAAACTGTGTGACTGAGCAAATCACATAATCTAATTAATCCTCAGTTTCCTTATCTGCAAAGTAGACATAACAATCATTCCTACTTGATATGGCTGTATGAGGATAAAATTGTTTGAGAGTAATTGGCACATAAAAAATAATCAATAAATATTGCTATTTTTATTATTATCTTTATCCTGAAAGAGGCATGGACACACACACACACACACACACACACACACACACACACACACAAAGTATTGCTTACTTATCCTAGTTACGTGATCTGAAAGCAAATATTGCCTATTCATACTCGTATCTCTTACAACATGTACATAACAGAATTGAATATTTGTTGAATGGATTATTGAATGAATTTCAAACTATCATTTTCATTTGACTACTTAGAAAATTTTACTAATAGTAAGGGGTGTATATAATTGCATTGCAAATCTCATTATTGTTATTTTAATTTTTATATTAGCCATTGCCAATAGCATTAGCAGAACTAACAAAATCTATCAGTGGTTTAGTACTGCCCCCTAAAGACGGTATATAAATTTGCTGCATAAAACTATAATTTTCTACCTCATTGCTTTACAATTAAAGATGCCTGGGAAATATCAAATTAAATATAATCTTCAATTACATATGGGAAAGAAGACCCATAAGCATACAAACTCAGTTTCCTTTATTTCAAGTGACTTTTAAACTTTGTACTTGAGGTCCAACTGTATTCCTAAAGTTCCAGATGTCAGTAAATTCTTCCATAGATTATAAACCTGAATTTACATCAAGTTTGAGCCTATTAGCTTTCTTGGTTAACACATAGTAATTATGCAGAAGAAATATTGGACCAGTTCTACAGTGTTTCAAAGAGTAAATGGCATAATAGTATATAAATACCATGGGGAAACAAATTTGACCTCAAAGAAAAATACTTTTGGAATAATTACATTAATCTACCATTAAAGAAATGGGATTCCCCTGTGAAGTGATATCTACATATAATATAAAAATTATATTATATGGAAATATGTAATTTTTTATTTAAATAGTTTAATATATTATAATAGTATGTATTATATTATATCATAATTATATATTATATTATTGTGTATATTTTTCATGTTTTATATAAAACATTAATGTTTATATATTTCATATATTATAATCATTATATATTCTATATATTAATAGCACTATACATAACATATACTTATATGTTATATATAAACATAATTATGCCACAACTGTCTATAATGGTGCTTTATAGTTTAGAAAATGTTTTCAGCTATAAAATTGCCAAATAAAGTAGGGTAGGGATTGTCTTTATTGTACAAGTGAAGAAACTAAGGCTCTCAATGTTACTCATTTTGCAAGATCATCCTACAAATGAGTCCAGATTATAATCCAATTTCCTCTGACTCTAGGTTTTATAATCTTTCTACCACACTATGAAAGGAAGTTCCTAATTACTAGAGCTCTTCAAAGGGACAATAGATGTTCAAGATGTTCAGAATGTCCATCAAGGAATTTCTGTGTTATGGGACAGTTTATCATGATGGCCTTTAAATTATTTTTTTCACTCTAAAATTCTTAAGTCAATGCAGTTAAAATGCATGCAGTTCAGGAAAAGGATCAAGGGCCAGTTATGATCCCACAGAAACCCTTTCATCCCCATTGGTCAA
>NW_017731413.1:1023186-1025135 GCF_001890085.2 Hipposideros armiger | reverse complement strand
CTTACTGTAAAAAACAATCATTCAAAATAAAGTTATAAAGGAGGAAGTGAAGCTTTCCAAGCTCACTCCCACTGTACACATTCAGCTATATCCTTCCAGACTTTGCACTGTTGTCTGATGATTTCCTCAGGATAAATTGATAAATACACAATTATACGCCAAAGGGTACAACTATTTTAGGCTTTGTATATGTTGCCAATGTTATCTCTAACCTACTACCACACAGTGACCAGGGGAAACATTTTTTTTATATGAGAATGTGAATATGTTACCCTTTTCCTTAAAAACCTTCTATACCTGGTCATTGTACTTCTGATGAAATTCAAAATTCTTAACATGATCCTAGAGCCTGTGTATTATCTGCCTTTACTGCCTCTATAGTTTTATCCCACCACCGCCATTTTTTTTTCCCTTTGCTTGTAACATGTAAACGCACTACACGCTGTCTCTTTCCCTTGAATATATCAAACTTCCTCTTACCTGGAACTGTACCTAAGCGCAAATGGTTTTCTCTGGCAGAGGCTGTCATCTGTCTCCCAATATACATTCTCCCCTGTTCCCTTTGGCTGTAAAAACTGAATGCATCGTCCTCTTGCTTCATAGTAATGGAATCCGAACTAGATTGGAAGCCCAACTAGAAAGTTGGGCGCTTGTCTGCTTTGAATAAAGACCACATTTCCCAGTCTCTGTTGCCGGGAGTTGTGGCCACGTGATCAAGTTATAACCTTGGGCTGTAAGAAGTGTTCTTAAATGAAGGAACATGTCCTTCTTCCTACCTTTCCTCTCTCTGCTGACTGGAATGCTAATGAAATGGCTGAAGCTGCAGCAGTCATCTTGGAATGTGAGGTATCCTTGGAACTAGAGGACACACACAGTGGAAAAATAAAACAGAAGAATCCCGGGGTCGTCCTACTGGTACGACTTGGACTGCCTGGCACTAAACTTCTCAAGTGGGAGTGAAATCAACTTCTCCTTCTTAGCTATTTGGGTTTTCTTTGTAAGTCATTCGGATTTTCTGTTGCTTGCTATTGTACCAGACCCTTATAAACAAATGGCTGGAGCATTCTCTTCTCTTGTCTTCATCAGGTTTTATCTAATTTGTGCTTTAGGTGTGCGTTTAATTCACTTCCTTTGGTAGGCCTTCTCGATGCCCCAGTCAAAATCAGTTTCCTTTCTTACACACTTCCACAGCATCCCACTTTTTTAAACAGCAATGATCACAATTATAATTTTACAGTTACTTGTGTGACTTTGGTTTAGTATCTCTCATCCCTACTCAGATAAAAGCTGCATGATTGCAGAGATGTCTGTTGGGTCAGCTACCACAAGCCCAGAGCTTATCACAGTGCCTGATACATTAAGGAGCTTTCCATTCCATGTGTGTCGAATGAATGAATGAGTGAATGAATGAATGAATGAGTGAATGAATGAATGAGTGAATGAATGAATGGGTGAATAAATGCCAGCTTGCCCTCAGAAGTGTTTTATTAATGTGAACAGTCTCACCAATTCTAGGAGGCACCAATTTAACTGCAACCCTGATCTTAGTGTCCTGTATCTTCTGACTCCCCTCTATTCATTTGCTCTCATTGTGTTCAGCTCATATTCAAACTAATGTTGAACTCAGCATCTACCTGATTTAAGAGAACATTTAAGAGAGCATTCATACCAATCATTAGTGAGCAATTTAGACTTGACCAAAAACTCTATAGTGGAGAAGAAGAATGGGTTTCAAACCGTACAACTTAATACCTCCCCAACAAATATATTTTCTCCTTGGAATGATGGTTGGGTACACAGGTGTTTTATCTTCCCTTCCACCAAGGTATGTCCAACTTCCTTGGCATCTATTTCCTCTCACAGTTTTTTCCCATTTGCTCTTCAAATTTTTCTGCCCATAGTATGCAGAGCACTTTAACCCTAATATACACCTTATCTCCAAGCTTGTA
>NW_017731413.1:1017000-1020116 GCF_001890085.2 Hipposideros armiger | reverse complement strand
TATGTAGAATGGATAATTTCAAATAAGTTTAACATTTGCCAAGGCATAATTTTCTACTATTAATTTTATGATGATTATAAACAAGAAAACCTCTATGTGGCTGAGTACAAAGGATTCACAGACTGTTTCTCTTCTCTGAATTCTCATAGAACAGATGGTCTTGGACACTCAGATCCATTGTTCTGAACTATATTCTCTGTTTCCCTGAAGTGTCTCTTATCTTTATGATTTAGGGACAATATTTTCTATTATTTGTGTAACGTGCAAAATGACTAGCACTGTTGTAGGCACATTACATGCACATACTTTTGACTTGACGACTCTGGTTCTTCCCCATTCTCTGTAAAATAAAAATGCACACAGTGCTAGTGTGTATGTAAATATTTATACGCACTTGTGTGGGGATGGGGGGGTGGGAGGGGAGAGGTATTGGACTGAAAAACAGAAAATAAAAGGTATGTTTGGCCAGGAAAACATGTGAAAAAACGTCTTTGAATAACTCCACAATGCCAAGATAAAAATTATCATTCTTAAATGGCAATAATTTACCATTTTCAATATCTAATAGTATATTCCTTGCATTCCTCTTCTTTTATTATACACATTGTCTTTCTGTTATACCATAGTTCTAGCCATTTACAGGGGAAGCAATCGTTCATTTATATGAAAATAAAATTTTGGAATAGCAAAGAATATGATTGAAATGTATATCAATTAAACCATCAAAAAGTAACAAAACTTACAACTGAAGCATTTTATATTGAAAAGTAAATGAATACAAATTAGGCATTAAGTCTGTTAGATCAGCAGAAAACTGATTAATTCTAGGTCATAATGGCACAAAATCAAAGTAGAACAAATAAAGTAGGAATAGAAATGGGGGATTTTGCACACTGTATTAATATTAATATAGCCAAGGGTAGGTTAAGGACATAGCACTGCTAAGAAATGTGAGACAGATGGTTTAGACTAAGGGTTTGATACTTTTGGGTGACTTCCATGATTCATATTATTGGTTGGAGGAAATTACAAAATAAGCAGTGGTCCTTTTTTAAAAAAAAATGAGAAAATGTATTTTATTATAAATCTTCCAGAGAATATAGTTTCTTAACTTTATCAGCTCAAAGGAGAATGGAAATAAAGGACTAATATAATCAGCTTGGGCCCATGGAAAACAGTACAGCCACTGAAAGTAAGACTAAAAAATTAAATCCCATTTTAAAAATACAGTAGATGTTAGACATGTTAGCGTTTGCAGATTCAATTGCAGGATCAAAACATACTGTTAATAACAATAGAAAAAGCCCAGGGGGAAAAAAATCTAGTTGGTTAAAAAATGCATGACAAACATAACAAAGGAAAATTATAAATGGTCAGAAGAACAACTAATATAGAATCTTTTAAGTGAACCCAATTAAGAAATTTTAAAAATGCTTGTTAAAAATAGCGCTTTCATTAACAATCAATAAATATTTTTAACATAATGAAGTAAAATCATAATACCTGCAATGAGATATATGTGCTACCAACTGCTATGTCTTGATGTTACTCTTACATGACATTTTTTATTTTAATAAAACACTTTCCCTTACACTGCTTTCACTTACATAACTTTAGAACTAATGTGTCAACTTGCATAATGAACTATTAAAATTGAAATTTAAATAATTACAAAGGAACAAGTCAAACTTTCTTTGTAAATAATACAATGGCAACAGCCATATATCTAAATAAACCCTTGCCAATCAGAGCACACAATTTACAGAATTTTAACATGCTTTGCAAACTAAACTAAATTTCAAGGCCTCCTCAAAGCATAGATGTGATTTCCCTTTTTCCCAGTTTATGCACAAAGACAGATCACACTGATTCACCAAGTAAAGTAGGTACATGTTATGTGAAAGTATAGAAGTAAACAAAACTGGAATCTAGATCAGAACCTGGTAATCATGACTCAAGAGACAAAAATTAGCAGGATAAAAAAAGGTCTTTTTAAGTACTTAAAAATACTCTAACTCACTTTTTAAAAAGACATGAAGTTTCTTTTAGAATACATAAAACATTGTAATATAAGAAATGATGATGCCACAGAAGGTATTTTTATCGCTGGTTTCCGTGTGTGTTAAATATACCTGATGAGATTGTTTTCCAGTAAAGAGAAGTTAAATTGTTTATGAAGTTTTTAAAGGCTGTGTGTCCTGCTAGAAATTTTCCAGGTCTGTGGTCTTGGTTTATAATTGACTTGTGCTCAGAATAAGTTTAGATTTAGGCTATTTTTTAAAAGCATCTTCATCAATTTTATCTGTCACAGGGAACATCATAGTGTGAATACTGGAGAGAAGAAAAGGGTCTGGATGAAAGTTTCAGAAACAAACCTTTCAAATCTTTGAGGTTAATCTCCCACTTCAAAGGCTAACTTTGAACTGATTTAAAGTAAATCAACAATACTCTCTAAACTAGCATTCTTTCTCAAGGGTAACAGCTGGTAAAGGGGGGAGATCTGCATCTTACCTTTGGTTGTATTCCTAGTGTCTAGACTAGTATGTGGCACAGGTGGGTAGGTGAATGCTGAATTTAATATGCTTTTTTTCTTATATGCTCAACAGCACCAATAAATGTTTTTTGATTGAAATATTTTCCTAATTTACATTAGCAAAGGAAATCAAATCTGATGTTTTCTCAAAAAAAAAGAACCACTACCTTTAATTAACATCCAACTTAACAATGCTGAGTTTTTAAAAAATGCTTTCCCTTTTTTGAGTAATTAAAAAAAAAAAGTAAAAGAACCTTCCAGATGCACCAGGACAAGTTGAAAAACATGGCAATATCTTTCAGCCTGTGCAACATTCTTGCTGTTTGCTAGCATTTAATGAACTCTCCCAGATACCAGCTCAAATGCCTGACTTGAATTGCCCAAGCCACATCCTGTCTAGCCGACGTATTAAATTCATGGTGTGTAAGTCGTCAGTCTGAGATAGGAAAGTGGGAGGTACTCAGGACAATCAAACACAACGGCAATTTCGGATTTACCAGATGCTTCTGTTGATTCATTCCCCAAGGCTCCACCTTAATCATCCTAATGGCAAACTAATTACATCTAAAATAAATGACTTTTT
>NW_017731413.1:1010321-1015255 GCF_001890085.2 Hipposideros armiger | reverse complement strand
TCCTGTAAGTCCTCCTAGTTAATCATCAAATCTGGAGGTGGTCTTGGACCTTCAACACAAAAACATAGGCATGGAATGGTGAGAAAAGAAAAGGCTAAGGCTGAGGCAAAAACACAAATAAAACTTGTTGAAATAAGAGAAGAATGCATTACAAAATTTGAATTATTTTTGGAAGTCTCTAAGAGACAAACTGATGTTACATATGTATATCAAATTAATGTTTTGATCACCAAATTGGAGAAACTGGCCCAAATAAAAAAAAAAAAGATAATATGCAGAATATTTGGTAGAGCAAAGGAATCAAGTTTAAGAACAGATAATCCTGGATGAATAAATGTCAGCAATAGATACAAAGAAAATAATCAAAGATAGAAGAAAACTTTCTAGAATCAAGAAAGAGCAGGTCTACAGCAAATTCCTGGAAAAATTAATAGAAAAGATTCATATCTAGACATATTCGGGCACAATCTTTTAATTGTAAGGAAAAAGAATAAACTCTTCAAACTTTCAGAAGGAGCATTCAGATTTCCTACTGTTCTTGTCAGAGTTTTTGGATGCAAATAACAGACATTGACTCTCGTTAGGTAAAGCAGCAAATACATTTATGCAAGTATTGGGTAGCTCTCAGAATCAACGAGAAGCCTAAAAACTCAGGCACTGAGAAGACACCAGTGAAATCTCAACTCTGCTATAACTGTAGTAAGTAATTTGGATTCTTTGCCAATAAGAAGGTTTTCACATCCTAAGTAGCCAGAAACAAGAAAATGCTAAAACCCAATGTCCACCATATCTACCAATGGAAAATATGATGCTGACATAATATTTTTTACAGTTTTACAGTATTAAAAGCCTCAAATAATAGAAAATGTCAGCAGATTATTCACAGTGCATGGTTGTAACTCAAGAAATTTATACCTGCCAAATTTACTAATTATGTTTGAAAGCAAGACTTAGGAAATGCAGCTCTTATGAATAATTCTTGAGAAAACAAATTTATTCTACTTGAGGATAAATTCTATCCCACCAAGTGACAAATTAAGAAATCAAAAACATGCAATATAAATGATAATTAGTGAATATTTAAATCAATTAAATACAAAGTTCTAAGTATAATTATGTTTGTTACCATGGTTATAAAATTGAAGGTAAAAGCCAAAAAGGAAAGGTTTATAAGATTAAAATAACTTTTATATTAAAAGGCTTGCAGCCTCAGATCTAATTAACAGTAACTTGGAACTGCAAACAAGGCAAATTAAAGAAAGCTAAATTTCTCATTACAGTCAAATTTATTGTTTTGTCTTTAAAATTGATAACTGAAAAAACATAGTTTAAAGAGAGTACTGGATAAACTTTAAGCTGGTAACTATTTAAATTAAAAGAAGAATTTCTATATTCTAGTTCACTATAAAAACAAAATAAATAAAATGTAGCCTATGTAATGAGAAGAAAAAAAAAAAAGGCAGCAATAAAACACAAAGTGTATTAGGAACCAACAACAAAACAAAGTTGGAGGCTGCTAATTATAAAGTAGGAACTACAGTTAAAAAGGGGTTTAAATACAGTAGGACTAATTTTTGTATGTTAATCAAAGCTAAAAATTATAAAGAACAACCCTGAACATTAGGTTCCAAGTGCTAAATTCTTTAAGTTTGTTGTCTTATTTCATCTTCAAAATAATCACATATTGTATTATGAAAATACTATTCTCATGTTTAAAGATACAGAAACTAAGACTCAGAGTCTTTCATCTCAGTTACTAACCTGTAAATATTGTGCTTTTAACTAAAAAACAGCATCAAAATATAAAGCAAAGCTGTGAAAATATAAAGATATAATAAAAGAGAAATAATTATAATGGGATACCATTCCACCCTATTGTCAATCTATGAAAGATAAAGAGAAGACAAATAAAATTAAACACAGTGATTCAATAACAAGATTAATAGTGAAAATTAACAGCATGTATGTAAAAATGTGTGCTGCAAAAATAAAAGTCTCTTTTGTTGTGATTTTTTTTGTCNTCACAATTCTTTGCCTACTTTTAATTGGATTAACTTGACTTCTTATTGTTGAATTGTAGAATTTTAAGAGGTCTTTTGTTTTTTGTTTGGTTTTTAAGACTTTTCTTTTTAGAGCAGTATAAGGCTCATAGCAAAATTCAAAGGACGGTACAGAGATTCCACCATATAGCCCCTGCACCCACACATGGATAGCTTCCCCCATTATTAATACCCCCCACCAAAGTAGTATATTTGTTACAATTGATGAGCCTACACTGACAACGTAATCACCAAAGTCCATAGTTTATATTACAGTTTGCTCTTGGGGTTGTGCATTCTATGGGTTTGGACAAATGTATAATGACATATATCCATCATTATGGTATCATACAGAGTATTTTCACTGCTCTAAAGATCCTCTGTGCTCTGCCTATCCATCCTCCTAACCCAACCATTGTTGGCTTTTACTGCCTCCATAGTTTGCCCTTCCCAGAATGTCCTGTAGTTGGAATTATACAGTATGTAGCTTTTTCAGATTGGCTTCTTTCACATGGCAACATGCATTGTATTTTGCTCCATGTCTTTTCATGGCTTGATAGCTCATTTCTTTTTAGTTCTGAATAATATTCCATCATCTGGATGTATCACCGTTTACCCATTTATCTACTAAAGGACAAGTTGGTTTCTTCCAAGTTTTGGTAATTATAAAGGAAGCTGTTATAAATATTCATGTATCAGTTTTTGTGTGGACACACTGAATAAGTTTTCACCTCCTTTCAGTAAATACCAAGGAGAGAGATTTCTGGATCATATGATAAGAGTATGTTTAGTTTTGTAAGAAATTGACAAGCTGTCTTCCAAAGTGCCAGTGCCATGTTGCTTTCCTACCAGCAATGAATGAGAGTTCCTCTTGCTTCATATCCCACCCAGCACTTAGTGTTGCCAGTCTTCTGTATTTTGTCCATTCTACTAGCTGTGTAATGGTAGCTCACTGTGGTTTTAATGTGCATTTCCCTGATGACATTTGATGCAGAGCATCATTGTAAATGCTTATTTTCCATCTGTATCTCCTTTGGTGAGGTGTCTGTTATAGTGTTGGGCCCATTTTTTAGTTGGGTTGTTTGTTTTCTTGCTGTTAGGTTTTAAAAGTTCTTTGTATAGTTTGGCCAATAGTTCTTAAACAGATATATGTTTTAAAAATATTTTCTCCGAATCTATGGGTTATCTTCTCTTCCTCTTTACATTGTCTTTTGCAGAGTTTTAATTTGAATGAAGTCCAGTTTATCAATGATTTCTGTCATGAATCATGCCTTTAGTATTGAATTTTAAAAGTCATCACTGTATTCAAGGTCAACTCGATTTTCTCCTTTGTTATCATGTAGGAAGTTTATAGTTTTGCCTTTTACATTTAGGCCTTTTACATTGATCCATTTTTAGTTGATTTTTGTGAAGAATGTAATGTCCATGTCTAGATTCACTCCTTTGCATGTAGATGTCCAGAGTTGTAAGTTAAAAATAGATATATTATATATTATGGGCATACATCCTTTGTGCTGTTTATGTAATATCTAAGAAATCTTTGCATACCCCAAAGTCACAAAGATATTCTTTCATATTTTCTTTTATAAGTTTAATATTGCTATTTTTACATTTTGGTCTTTGGTCCACACTGAGTTAATTTTCATGTACAGTATGACATAAGGGTTGAGGTTCATTTTAATTTTTTTATATGGATAGAAGTTTTCTAGCCCAACTTATTGAAAAGATTATCCTTTCCCTGTTGAAGTCCCTGCAACTTTTTCAAATCAATTGGCCATGTGCGTGAGTCTATTTCTGCACTCTCTCTGTTCTGTTCTATTGATCTGTAATTCTTTCCTCATGCCAATACCACACGACTTGATTATTGTAGCTTAAGAGTAAGTCTAGAATCAGAGAGTCCTCCAAATGTGTCCTTTTTTCAGAATTGTTCTGACTATTCCAGGTTCTCTGACTCTGCATATAAATTTCAGAATACTGAAAAAAAGGAAACTGGTTTTGAGGCCTTAAGTAATTTGCCTGAGGACACACAATAATAAGGGCAGTATAAGGGAAGAATGGGGATTTGGGAATCAATTATTATCTGAAAAAATAGCCTGACTATTGTCAGTTTACTGATAGTTGGTATCATGAATAAATGCTTTTCTGAAACTACTTACATGATATTTTTTCTTCTTTATTCTGTTAATATGGTGAATTACATTAATTGATTTTAGATTGTTAAAAGAACCTTGCCTAACTGGCATATACCCCATTTGGTCATGATGTAAAATATTTTTAATATATTGCTGGGCTTAGTTTGTTACTATTTTGTTGGGTTTTTGATAGTGTGTTCATGAGTGGTGCTGATGTATAGTTTTGCATGTGACTGAAATGTCTTTAGTATTACAAATAACAACTTGGGAACATCAATTATTTATCCTTTATTTTAAAAAATGGTTTTCAACAGTGAACCTTCTGGGCTTAAAGTTTTCTTGTGGGAAACATTTTAATTAATATAAATTAATTAATTATCTCAAATTAATTAAAATTATATTGTTTATATCCACTATTTCAAACAAATTCATTAAAGATTTTTAAGTTTCTTTTGATCAACAACTACTATCTGCAAGACTAAACTTGAGGGTGAGGGATGGGAATCATAAATATAAACTCTGAATTCAAGGTATAAAGATACACGTAGATAAATAACTAAACAGTAAAACTAGGCCAAAATTATGAGCATCACAGAGATACAGAAATAGGTATTGAGAGAAATAAAGAAGGAACAATTATTTCCAACTGGGAAAAGAAGAGGGGAGAATTCGGAGAAGCGCTAACATTTAAGAAACAGCACCTCATGAGGGAAAAATTCTGAGGGGATGAGGGGATGAGAATGAGGTAGAGGGATTGTGTGAT
>NW_017731413.1:1005787-1007106 GCF_001890085.2 Hipposideros armiger | reverse complement strand
AGGGCAGCCTGCATCTAATAACTGGTCAGTGGAGTCCAGCCCCCTCCTCCCAACCTAGGACGACTCAGAAGGGCCACCTCAGTCAAACGCAGAGGCGCCACCTAGTGGGCAGCAACTAACCCCTTCTTCCGGGAGGTCTGAATCCCAACTTCACGGAGAGGGGCTCTCTTCCACATTTGTCCTTCCTTGGGTACGCTCCCTCAGTCATAGAATATATGTATATTTTGTTTTACATCTTTATAATTATTCTCCTATCATAGTTTTAAAATGTTTTATGTTAAGCTTTGCCTGTTTGAATGACTCCATGGCATCTGTCTCCTAACGTGACCCAAACTGAACCGATACCTTTTAGTAGCACAGACCCAAGCATGCACCATCGCTGAAAGCAGACATCAATGAATACTGCTCAACCCCAGAAAGCGTAGTCAGCTACTGAAAAGCAGACTGAATAACTACAGCAGTTCACACCAAGGGATGGATTGCTTAAGGTACAACATTTGTCAAAGGACAGAAAACAGTATTGGGTTCCCTAGATTAGCCAGAAAAACACAAACGTCTGAGTAAGAGGTCAAATTTCATACTAGAAGATATCTCTCTAAATGGATGCTTGCTAGGCTTCACAAATTGAGTGTTCCTATCAACTTATTTTTAAAGTCTAGATTTGAAAGTGGGAACCTATTAGACCCAAAAGATAGAATTAAGAACATTAGTAACCTATTGGAAATATAAAGTCTATATAGACTTCACTTCATTTAACAATGAGCAAATAGCAAAAAAGTTCCCAAATAGAGGAGACTATTAAAAGATGCTGTAGCATAAGGAAAAGGAAATATTTTCTAGGGTACATGCTTATCTCTGAAATTAATTTTATATAAGAAACAAAAGGAAATTTTGGCAGATCTATTTGGTATCTTTTAAAAGATTCAAAAACGCCAATTATGAAACTGAAGAAAAGAGCTAACATAGCATGTCTGACTATGCTTTGAGAAGTCTGCTTACAAGTGTAGCTCTCGATTACCATCTGGAAACTTGGATTTCTGGAGTTCCCATCACCCTGACAAAGAGTGGTTCACTGGGCCTAAACTGTTTGTGAAAACAATGATTTATGCTGACCACTCAAATTCCTTTCTGGGAGTCTGGAATTGTGTACATGCTAAGCAGAGGGCATCTACGTGACCAGCCCACAAGAAAAATCTGGGATTTGAATCTTTAATGAGCTTCCCTGGTTGGGAACATTTCACAAGTGTTGTCACAAATTGTCGCTGGGAAATGAAGTGCATCCTGTATGACTCCACTGGACGAGGACCCTGCTTTCTCCA
>NW_017731413.1:1000584-1003147 GCF_001890085.2 Hipposideros armiger | reverse complement strand
AAAACCTATAAGAAAATGACAAAGAAAAGCTCAGTGATAAATTTACATTTAGAAAAGCATCTTTGTTATTAAACAACAAAGAGTGAAATGATTCTACATCAAAAAAATCCTAAGTAAAATAATAGAATGAACAATCCAACAGTATATTTACATAATAACAATGAGGAACAAAAATTTAAGCGGGAAATGCAATAGGTCAATTAAAAGGTACACTGTCTCAATAGGTGTTATAAAGGTATTTAATAAAACTAAAAAACTACCTCTTCACAAAGACATCAGGTAAAATAGGAAGAGAAGGATAATTAAAGAAGAATCAACAGCACCTAATATCATTAAAATTAGTTAGAAAACAACAATGTCTATTATTATCACTATTATCAAATGTCTTGAAAAGTCTAGTCAATGCAAAACACAAGAAGAAAAATCATAAAATCATATCCTAAAAGATGTACAATTATGAAATATATCACATAATCATTTTTAGGTGAAAAAATTACATACTTATAAAACTCAAGTAGATCTGTTAAAAATTATTATAATGTAGAAGAGTAAAATATGGCTACCGGTTATAAAATAAACATAAAAATTAACAGTCTTTCTGTATATAAGCAAAACTTGCTAGACTATATTACAGAAAAGGAATTTAAAAAATCTTAAAACATTAAAAACAACAATCAAAACAGCTGACGATAACTTTAATGAGGAATGTGGGGGCCCTAGGTAAACAGAAGTATAAGATTGTTAAGTGTAAAAATGGTGTCTGAGAAACAAAGAAAAACTATTGTAGTTCAAATAGAGAAATACCATGATCTTGATCGAGAACACTGAATATTCCAAAAAATGGTAAAAAATCCTCAAATAAAAGTATGTTAGTTACAATCACAATCAAAATATCTATCAACTATTTTAGTAGGTTAAAAGCTTCAGGGATCTTAGTTGGGTCTGAGGGAAAAGATGAAAAAAAATATCCACCAGAAAAAAATAAAGAAGAATTTTAAGGAAATTCTAAAGAAGAAAATAAGTACTATAAAAAGTAAAACACACTATAGTACTTGTGCAACAGTGAAAGAAGAAAAACTTCAGATATAATCTTTGTTATGTAAATACTTAATACATGAAAAAAGAAGCATCAAAAATCTATGGAGAATGAGCGGGTTACAAAATAAACTATGGTGGGAAATACACTTAAGTGTCTGGAAAAAGAAAAATCTTGAACTTTACATACTACAGTAAATGAAACCATGTGAATTTTGTGGGAAAATCACTGTCTTTTAAAAGACTTTTAAATAAAAATAATAGTAAATAAAATAAAAGAAATTATTTAGAAATATCATTTCATAAAAAATGTAACCCCTGTGTTGGAACATTACTAATAAAATTTTTTAATAAATGATAATTTGGAAAAATATTTACAATAAATATAACAAAGTAATAGTATTCTCAATATGCAAAGAACCCATAAGTAAATAAGTAAAATGGCATAATAATTTAAAAACACATAAAAGCTTGAAAAAATTATTTTAAAATACAATTGGCCACTGATCATATAAAAAATGTTTAACTTCATTAGTATTCAGAGAAACAAATTCAAATAGCAAAGAGATATCTTTCACTGATCAAACTCAACTTTTTTTTTAAACCATAACATTCAAGGCTGTTGAGGGGCTTGAATTGGTTATGTGAATTGATAAAAACTTTTGAAACATAAGTTGGTAATATGTACAAATAACCTTTTAAAAAATTTCTTCTCTTTCATCTCTCTCAAATTCCACTTCTAGGTATCTATACTAGGGGAAAAATCAGAAATGTTATGTTGTATTATATATGTTGAATGATATTTATTATACTACTGTTATAAATACACATAACTGAAAGAAACCAATGTCTAACAGAAAAACACTGTTAAATAAATTCGGGTATATCCATATGATGAAATATGTAAAGGTTTTTACAAATCATATTCTCAGAAAATATCTAATAATATGGAAAATTGTCATTATAATACAATTTTTAAAAGCAGTATATTAAACGCTAGGCACATTAATTTTGTGGGGTTTTTATTTTAATAAAAGTTTTCTCTAAATAGTGAAATAATGGTCAATTCAAGTTTTTTCTTTACAGTTTTCTAAGTTTTTCAAACTTTCTACAATTAACTTGGAATATTTTTATAATGTGACAAATATTACTGACTATATATTATGCTTTGACAAATTCATTTCACCTCTACCAATCTAATCACAAGAAAGGTAGATATATAAATACAAAGTTTTTTTATACAAGGACACTTAAAGTATTATTAAAGTATTAAAGCAATGAAATTTGCAAACAATCTGAATGTCTAACCATAGGAAATGATGAAATCATGCTACCTGCATATATTGGAATATTATTACTATAAATGAAAATTTCCCCAAAAAAATGTAGATTGAGGAATATGATTCTGGGAAGAAGACAGCCTGCATCCAAAGTCTCCATTCTTGCTCCCGTTCTTAAGCCCCTGGCTGCTGAACACCAAAAAGAACTGACAACTACTCCGGAGGCTGGAGACAAACCTAGAATCACC
>NW_017731413.1:998423-999694 GCF_001890085.2 Hipposideros armiger | reverse complement strand
GAACACACACACACATTTAAAGATAACCTGATACATTTTTTAACTCTAAGATGAAACATAAAATTTTACTACTTTCTAGAGAACAAAAAACAAAGCAGGTTTTTTACAAAAAAAAAATAACCAGATTAGCATATATTTTAATTCTACATATGTTATAAACTGCACAATACATTATTATCTTTGCTTTAAACATTCAATTATATTTTAAAGAGATAAAAAAACAAGAGGCCTTTTACATTTACCCATATATTTATTATTCTAGAGCTTTTCATTTATTGCTGGATTAAAGTTTCCATCTGATACTATCCATGCTATCTTCTGCCTAAAGATCTTCCCTTAATTTTTCTCATGGTAGAGGTATGTTGACAGTGAATTCTCTCTGTATTTGTTTGTCTAAAAAGTTCTTTTATTTCACCTTCATTTCTGAAAGATATTTTCACTAAGAATGGAATTCTAGGTCAACAACTTTTTCTTTCATGGCTTTAAATAAAGATTTCATTTCATTAGTTCTGGCTCACATAGTTTCTGACAAGAGGGCTGCTTTGATTCTTATCTTTGTACCCTATTGGAACATGTCTTCTTTCCTGGTTGCTTGTAGATTTTATTTTTCTTTTCATCACTGGTTTTCAGCAATTTTATTTTAACATTCCTTGGTGTGGCTTTCTTTAAGTTCACTCTGCTTATGGCTTATTGTGCTTCTTGAATCTGTGGGTTGATAGTTTATCAAGTTTTGAAATTTTCAAACATTATCTTCTCAAGTAATGTTTCCATCTTCCCACTCCTTTCTTTTTTTAATAGACAATCTTATTTAGTAAATACTCTTTTTATTATTAAATTTATTGGGGTGACATTGGATAGCAAAATCATATAGCTTTCAAGTGTATAGCTCTGTTAGCATCTATCTATTGCATTGTGTGCTCAGCACCCAGAATCAGTTCTCCTTCCATCGCTATTTCATTCTAGTTTCTAGTGCTATGTCCAAGTTCATTGATCTTTTCTGTTCCAGTCCTATCTGATATTAATCCCATCCAGTGTACTTTTCATCTCAGCTATCATATTTGTTATCTCCAGAAGTTCCATATGAGTCTTTTTTTTTTCCTCATCATGCTCATGTATCCCTTTACATGCCTGAGCATATTTTTGTAACACCTGTAATACCTGTTTTAAGGCCCTTGGCTAGTAAACTCACCATCTGTGTCATTTCTCCATCTGCTTCTAATGACTGATTCTTTTTTCCTCCATGTTATTACTTCTTGGCACGCAAAGTAAAT
>NW_017731413.1:990081-994828 GCF_001890085.2 Hipposideros armiger | reverse complement strand
AATCTAAAATATACCACTGTTGACAAGTAAAGTATAAGGCGACCAACTGTCCTGGTTTACTTGGAGCTCCAGGGTTTCCAGGGACAAGGGACTTTCAGTGCTAAAGCTGAATAGTCCAGGGCAAACCAGGATGGTTGGTCATCCTAAGTCAGGCGTGGAGGTTGATGTTTCCCTTTACAAGGGAGTTGGAGGTAGGGTAATGAGACGGTGCTAGGACTATGCACACAAGGCCACAGATGTCCACTAATTTAAAATTTTACTGATGGGCTGTGGTAGATAGTTCTTTGGACCTATTCTCATTAAGAGGTCGAGTCTATTTCTCCACCCCTTCAGGGTGGGTTAGCCTTGGGACATGTTTTGGCCAAAAGCTGTGGGGAAAGCAATGTTGTGTTAGTTCCAAGCCAGTCCTCTTGAAGGCTTTGACGTGTACTTACCCTCTCCAGACCTGAGACTGCAACATGAGCCACCCCTGGAGATCTTACTGAAGGGCACAAGGCCACGTGAGAGTGAATCCCTGCTCAGCTGAGGCTACTATTAATTTGGCAGCCCCAGCTGATGCTCCAGTTGGCTGAAGACACATCAACAAGGCCAGCCAAGACATGCTCAGCCATCCCACAGGAGAAGAACGATCCAGCCAATCCTAGTCTAGATGGACAAACTGCAAACAGGAAGCTTAAAAATGGTTGTTGTTTTAAGCTACAAAGTATAGGGTGGTATGTTATACAACCAAAGCTAAGAAACACTGACCTATATGATGAGAGTTGATTATTTGCAGTAGTAAACACAACATCCCATCTAATGTGTTCAGAGTGCTTAGGATCTTTTAAAAAGAAACAGTTAATTAACTGGCTTCCATTGCTCTTCTCAAAATGTTTCTGTATTTTGACTGGTATCCACCATGTGTTATGGGTGTCTCCCTTGAGCTTCACTATTCCCAAAACACATTATCCTGTTCATGCCTCATGTCCTTACATGTGCTATTCCCACCCCTCCCTTCTTGTTCATATGTCATAATCCTCCTCTTCTTAAACTCAGTTGAGGCACCATTCTGCGAAGTCATTCTGAACCCTGCTCTCCTCTAGGAGGTTCCTGTTTGGTACTCTATTCCCAGGATAGATTTTAATCTCATTAATCCTGTCTTATAATCATTTCTTTACAAATGTGCCTCCTTGGTAGCCCACAAGATCCATGAAACCACATCTTCATATTCCCAGGAACTAAGAAAGCCTGGCACAGTGTAAGCGCACTGTGGAAGTTTGATAAATCGAACAAGAAATCTAAAGTAAGAAAAATTCTAACTTGGGTTTGGGCATAAGGTATTATGTATGAGTATTTCTTTGATCAGCGTCTGAATAACAGTCATTACATTTGGTACATTTGTATTAACATTTAAGTTACAAAGGATAATGGATCAAGAAAAATAATATGATTGCTAAAATCAGTAACATGATTTGGTCCTTCAAAGAAGTTAATGTCAGGCTTGCCTTTGGTGTAGGCCCAGCCAAAGTGTATAGCGTGTTCCTAAATAGAAGTGAAATAAGAGCAAAATAGATGTGTCAATGTGAACAGAAAGTAGGAACAGAATCAGCCCAGTTCTCTCACAGGTGGGTCGGAAGCTGTGCTGCACAAAAACGGTAAGGAAAGTCCTCTATGGGCTAACGTGGGAGGGATAATTTGGCTTCCCCTCTCCACAGGCAGATGGAGGTGTTTTTCCCCTGCATACTTTCTGAGAATGCAATGAGGAGAGATGGCTGTGACATTCGTGTAGAACAAGCATAGTATTTGGCTTCGATTAAAAAGTAGAATGAAGGGCCGGCTNCTAGTAAACTCACCATCTGTGTCATTTCTCCATCTGCTTCTAATGACTGATTCTTTTTTCCTCCATGTTATTACTTCTTGGCACGCAAAGTAAATTTTTATTGTTTGGTGAACACTATGAATTTTACATTGTTAAGTGCTGGATTATATTACTTTTTACAGGTACATAGTTTGTTTACTTGCAGATCAGTTTGACTACTTCAAGGCTTCCTTTGAAATTTAGTTGGGGTGGCTCCAGAACAATCTTTATGCTAAGCCCACATTATCACCGTTATGAAGGCGAGGCTCTTCTGAGTGCTCTATCCAGGGCTCCCTCCGTATCATATGAGTTAGGTCTCTCCTTCTGGCTGGTGGGAAACAAAATATTTCCAATTTAGGTGAGTTCCTGGAATTGTTCAGCAAACGGTTTTCCAGTTCTTTCCCCAGCTTCTGGAATGTGCAGATCAGCACTCAACCAAAGAGTTGATGGAATCCTGAGGTCTCTCACTGTACACACTTTCCACATCTCCAATACTCCGTCCTACAAATCCCAGCAGCCTTGACCTACCGGAAGACTAAGCTCTGTCTTAGCAACCCAGACAGAGCTGCCTCTCCCTGCTTTGCTGTCTGTACACTTTCTGCAGACAGAGGCTGGACAATCATAGGGCTCACCTCACCTTAGGTGAGGCATACTGTTCCTTTCTTGGAAAATTCTTTCTCTTTTTTTTTTTTTCACATCAGACGGGTAATGTGCCGATGTCATAACAAGGTTTGTGGGAGGCACATCTCACACACAAGCGTGAACACCCAATCATCACACTTATTAACTCTGAAAGGATCTTTTTTTTTTTCACCTGTTTTATCCTTTGTCATCCTTAATGGCTCAGCTAAATATGACTACTTCCAGAGTATAACAAATGATTATCTGTTTTTCCCTTTAAGGCCTTATGATGGTTTCTCACTACTCCATAGTTCCCCAAGTATACATGTTCTGCCCAGAGGTATTTGGTCAGACTACACCGGACTATCTTACATAGCTTTTTTTCCTACTGTCTTTGTTCTTTTTACTATCTCAAACAGACATGATTATTCCTCAGAGTTAACTCTTTCACCCATTGGTTCAATGAAATTCACTCAGCAACACAGACAACCTGCTGGTGAGTCTCCCGTTTCACTCTATACCTGGAAATGCACCAACGCCCCTTTCACCATGGATACATATATGCATGCAATGCATACACAAACACACACAACATACACACACGTTTTTAAATTCTGCTACTTCCATTAAGTCTTCTCTAATTCATGGAAGAGAGGTAACCATCTTTCCCGAGTGGTTTTTTTCTACCTAAAACTGCAGCACCCTCGAATCTCCCTCTCGAACAACTGATTCTTTGGATAAATATTTTAATTACTTATTTCATTCATGTATTCATCCAGTTTGGCTCCTCTCTGTATCGTCCGTGTTGCCTTCCTTAAACAATAAAATCCTAGAGCTTAAAAATATGCCCTTCTATCCCCTTTATCCCCAGTCCAGCAATTGAGAAGGCTTTCAGCAGTACTTGGCAAAGGTGATATTGCAGCATGATGCACAGTGATCGTACAATAGATGTTGACTGACAGAACGGAAATAACACCCTTGATAAATGTTGAAGGGCGGGGCCTTCTTGTATTGCAGTTTCAAATACCCTATAGCTTCTGGTTAAATCCCTTTACTTGTTATGAGATGCAAAACTTAAATAATTGGCAAGACTTGCTCAAGATTTTATACTTTAGGGGACAGAGTGCATATTCATCAATGTGAGAAACTGAAACATAATACAGTAAAATGGGGAAAAAAAGATAAAGTTATTGCATTTTAATTTCAACAAACAGGTGCTGGCACTGATAAATGTAACCCGAAGATTTAATTCAGTGAAATCTTTTCCTTCAGGCATGCTTAAAAGAAGCTGTTTGCATTTTCCTGCATTTGATTATTCTAACCCTGAAAGCACCTTTTAAATATGAATTAAATCCAGATGCCTTAAAATGAAACTAAAAGGTTTTTCCCTCCAGTCTTTAGTAAATAAGAAATTGATGTAATAGAATTATTTTTTTTTTGCTTAGAAGGCTAAACCTTCTGACTAAATAATTCATGTTTCATTTTTAATGTATTTTGAGTTTACCAATGTTTGTACAGAAGATAATTTTTAAAAGGTTAAAATAGTTTAATGATGTTTGATTTTTTTAATGCTGTAATTTTTCTGTGTTGTCCCTCCTCCAAGAGGGACATTTCACAAAAGGAAGCAGGGTATCTTTAAAAAAGTGCTGGAATGAATTAGAAGACCCCAAAGCCCCAATATTGCTGATATTTCCAAGACATGGGCCATTCTAATTGCCAGGATCCACAGTTCCTAATCAGAAACTAACTTCAGGGTATACTAGAGAATTTATCTTCTGCAGTTCAGTAAAACCTCGCCTGACAGTCTCGGACCACTGGCTTGAAACGGAAAGAGCTTTCCTTAATGACTGCAGAGCAGTCTTTCATTCGCTGTCTGCTGAACTGGTGCTTATCTCCTACCTGCAATATCTGTGAGTAATGCAAGAAACCCACAAACTCAACTATTCTATTTCCTACAAAGTTGAGCTTTGGTGGGCACATGCTCTCAGTCCCAAGAAACAACACTATAGTTTAGCTTTGTTACCACATTTCCACACTGTTAGTTCCTCACCCTGGGACCCAGGGATCCTAAGCCCTCCCCTAACCCACTTGGCCTATTCCATATTTTAGGGTCTGAGTTACACCCCCACTTCCAGGTACCAATACAGACACTTTGGGGTTTCAAGTGACAGAAATCTAACTTAAACTATCTTAACCACAAACCGAAACTTACTATTTTTCAGAATCCTGGAGAAAATTTTAAAAAGGATGTAGATGAGCCGCAATAAAAATGAATTAAAAAAAAATCAA
>NW_017731413.1:975282-987813 GCF_001890085.2 Hipposideros armiger | reverse complement strand
CTAATCTATAAATATAAACATTAAATGCATATATTTAATGGAAACTGTGCCAATTTCTAAATAAAGCTAAACTGGATTTCAGTTCTGCCTCCTCGCATCAGGAAATGAGGTTCTCCAGCTTCGTACTGGCATTCCTAAGCCAGGCCAAGAAACCGGTAGCTAAGAAGCTGTCTGGTCGTCTCCAAGTAAATCTCTAGAAGCTTAGCTCTCTGATACTCCTTCAAATTAGAGGAAGTTTCCTAGACTTGATAGGAAGAAATGGCAACTTGAACACACACACACACACACACACACACACACACACGCACGCACGCACGCACGCACGCACACGCACATGCACATCTACTTTCCCTACCTCCCCAAATGCCATTAAAATGACAGGAATGTATTTGTAAAGGCACAAATACATAAAGACAAGCAAGAACAAGGGAGGAAATGACAGTGACAAAACTCTGTAAGTGGTAAAGTAGATGCATGACAAATAACTAAGCAGATAGGAGAAAGCAATTCAAAGAGGGCCACAGGAAAACATGGGAATCAGCCTGATGATACCACAGAAGGCTCATGAATTTCACACCAGATATGTCTAAAAGCAGAGAAGAAAAAGGCAAATTAAGCTGTACAACTATTTGAAAGGTATTTAAACAGAAGTCAGACTCCCATGTTGCCTTCCTCATTCTTTACAGCCTGATGACTATTTCTCCCTCAATCTTGCAAAAGACTGAAAGTTTATTCTCTGGGGAGAGTAACTGTCTAAACCAGTAAGCATTTAGGGTAGGATAACATACTGAAAACGGTGATAGAGAACACACGGGCACACTAAGTGCCGGCACCCCTGAGCCCTCTTTCCCAAACTGGCCCTACGAACTTCCCATTAGGAGACTGAAAGAGTAATTTTCTAGGATATCGTATGTACAGCTCACAAGTAAAGATCTAAATATACTAACATCAAAGTTTCCCCCAACAAAACGGGCTCCACTGAATCAACATAAAGTAAAGCTCACAGTGACAAAGGTGTCTAGAAGACAATATGGCAATTTCCTTACATTTCTCAAGGATTTTTTGGGTAAATACCCAAGAGAGGGATTCCTGGGTCATATGGTAATTCTACTTTTAATTTTTTGAAAAATCTGAAAACATTTATCCGTAAAGATATATGTACTCCGATGTTCACTGCACCTTTATTTACGGTGGCCAGGACATGGAAACAACCAAAGTGTTCTTTGATAGATGCTTGGATAAAGAAGTTGTGGTATATATACACAATGGAATACTCTTCTGCCATAAGTAAAGGTGAAATAGTGCCATTTGCAACAACATGGGTGGATCTTGAGATTATTATGCTAAGTGAAATAAGTCAGATAGAAAAAGTTGAGAACCATATGATTTCACTAATATGTGGTATATAAAACTGAAAACAACAAAAGAACAAGAAAATCAAATGAAGAAACAAAACTCATTGACACAGACAATAGTTCAGTGGTTACAAGATGGTAAGGGGGAAGGGGAGTGGTAGATGAGGGTAAAGGGGATCAAATATATGGTGATGGAAGGAGAACTGACTTGCAGTGGTGAACACACAATGTGATACATAGATGATGTATTATAGAATTGTACACCTGAAACCTATGTAACTTTGCTAACAATTTAAGTTTATTTAAATTTAGTTTATTAATTTAGTTTATTAAGTCACCCTAATAAACTTTAATTAAAAAAAATTTCTCAAGGAAACTATATTTCCAACTCTAAAATTGTATATCCAGTCTAACTATCAACCAGGGGTGAGAATAGAATAAATATACTTTTAGGAAATTACTGGGAGACGTGCTCCATCAAAACAAGGAAAGGGATAAGACATAGAAAGCGGGGATCTAACACAGGAGAGAGGCAATAGGAACCCCCAAACAATGGTAAAGAGAATCCAAAGGCTGATACCTGTGAAGGAGGAGTAGAAAGAAGGTGACCAGTTCAGATTTGAGCAAATAAACTTGGGTGACATTCTTCAGAGATATAAAGTGTATAGAATACCTGATGGAGCTGATTACCTTAAGAAGATATGAGCTATATATACATAGAAAACTAACCACAATGAAAAAGACAATTATTAACTCCAGGGGGGGGGGGGGGGAACCCAAAAACATGTAAAGGAAAGAAAAAGGAATCAGAGTTTAGTATACGGATGAGTAAACATTATAATGTTTGTCAACAAACATAATAAAGTAAATGAAGAAGATGGATCGAACTCAAATTATGCAAGTTACATACTGGAGAGAGAGCAACAGGACACGTGTACACACATATGTGTGTTTGTGTGGTGTGTGGGGAGGGAGATGAGTCCTCATATTCCATGGCGCAAAGTCACTGGAGAGTACCTAAAACTGAAAACTTAAGTAGCAAAGCAAACAGGTTAGAACATAAAAGATAAAGTCTGAGATAATCAGATAAAAGAGATGAAAGTAACAGGTTCATAAGACGAAGATGGGCAGGACACTACTGTTTTAAAAATAAATTCTACTGACATATTTGACACTTTAAATCATATCCTTTAAAATGTATCATTTTGACTAAAACTAAAAGACAGAAGCATTCTATAACTGCTATGGCAGGAAGGGCTTGAGAAATCCAGCCTGGCTTGGGCCCATTGGAAATCCCTGTCAGCCTCCTCACGTCTCCAAAGAATCCAAGGGAAAAACTGCGGTAGAACGGGCACTAAATTTGGATCCCAGCTTTAACAGTTTCTAGTTTTGTTACCACGATTTTTTACTTCTCTTACATAGGAATGCCTGCTTTACCTCCCTCACAGAGCTATTGTGAGGAAGAAATAAAACAATGCCAGTGAAATCTCTTTATGTATAAACGGATTTGCAAATATAGCATAAATTTTATTCCTCAAATATTTATTGAGTCCCTACCACATATCAGGCATAGTTAACATTATTATTCCTTTTCGTATGTTGTTAAATAAATTGCCTAAATTTAAAGTGTCAGTTCTTATGAATACTCTTAGATAAGCTAAAAAATTAACTACTCAGTAATCCTGTATAACTTCCTTCTGTTTTGGGGACCTGGGGCAGACAGACTCTAAGGTGACCTCCAATTGCCCCTGCCTTGTAGTATTCATGCCCTTGTTTAATTCCATCCCTGGACATGTAGGCAAAGCCTGTGATTTGCTTTTAACCAACAGAATATGGCAAAGGTGATGGGATGTCACTTCCATGTTATGTTACATAAGATCGTAAATTCTATTTTTGCTAGCAGATGCTATCTGTGACTCTCCCCCTTTCTGGCTTTGAGGAAGTAAACTGTCATATGGGGAGGTCCCTGTGGCAAGAAACGGAGGGAAGCTTCCAAACCGAGCCCTTAGCCCAGGAACAGAGGGCGGCCAGCAAGGAACTCAGACCCTCAGCTGGCAAACCGCAGGAGCTGAGTCCTGTCAACTGCCATGGGCTTTGGAGTGGACCCTTGCCAGGCGGGCCACAGATGAGACCCCAGCTCTGGCTGACACCTTGATGACAGCCTGGTGAGAGACTAAGGCAGAGGACCCAAGCCATTCCTGAATTCCTGAGACATAAAACCCATGAGATTTTATACACACCGGTTTTTGTTTGTTTGTTTGTTTTGCTTTAAGCCACTAATTTTGTGTGAGTACTGTCTGTCAACAATGGATTCACACAGGACCTCACCAGAAAAGGCCATGACTTGAGCGTTAGAAAACAAAGACTGCTGACTTCTGCTTGTCACAGAGGTAGGACACCTGAGTGTGGGGGCCCGACCTCTGGCCTAGTTCCATCACTCAGCCTCACAAGGATCAGGCAACCTCAGTTGACTTCATCCTGGGCCACGTCAACCAATTATCAGGAAGTCATAGCATCATTTCCCCAACACTAAAGACTTTAAACAAGTTATTATTTTCAGCAGTATTGGTCAAACGTCACCCAGAGGGTAAAGTAATATTCACTTTGGTATTTTAGAGGAAAAAGCCGTAAGAGGTAACACACTAGTAGAAATCTCCTATTTAATAATATGTAACATTTTTTTAAAAAATCAAGTTTTTGACCCTCCAAAAAGTACACACTCTAATTCTAACACACTAAATATTTAACAAACTCTGGCTTCTGGGTAAATGGAAAAGAAATTGTCTTTGCTTTTATTCTAGCATAAAAGGTGATGTGTGGGAGGCAAAATGGTGAAACTTGCAGAGTATACGTTATTATACAGGAAGAAAGGGCAGCAGGGAACTAGAATTATAGAGGCAGGAAAAAATGGTGCACCAGCTAGGTAGGCATCTGACTCTCCACCTACCAGCTCTCGTAGGCTTTCTTGCTTTAGAGTTATTGTTAAAGAAAAACTAGCTATTTGCTGTTTAGATGTCTTTATCACACTGACTCAGAAACTGTGTGTGTGTGAGTGGGAACACTTCCAAAAGAGAATCCATATACAGCTGTGAATCATTCGCCTGAAGAACAATGATCTGAATGGGCCATCAGTGACAGGCTGTCACTTATCAGAACCTCTCTAAGGGATGTGAAGGTTAAGGTGGGGGTCTGACTCTGTCAGCACCCAGTTTCTTGCAGCTGTCACAACTGGGCAAGCTATCTCCATCATAAAAAATAATGCTCGCAAGCCAGATTCAATTGAGTGGGACTCATGAGAAAAATCTGTAATCCAACAATGGCAGCCTTGCTATCTAGGATGGTTTCATAATAAAGTTGGTGACAAGGGGCTGGAGATGACACAGGACAACAGTGTGGAAGTCTCTCTTAATGACCTCATGTCATGAATAAAGCCTAAAAAGCAAATAACTAAACCTAATGTTCTTATCTAACATTGTATTGAGGGCTAATACAGCTTACATTATTCTCAACAGGTACCATTTCGATCCTGTATTACTTCAGTCCGCTGCTATAAAAAATTACCCAAAACTCGGTGGCTTAAAACAAAAAATGTATTCTCTTACAGGTCTGCAGGCCAGAACTCCAAAGTCAGATTCACTGGGCCAAAGTCACGGTGTTGGCAGGGCTGCCTCCTCTGCAGGCTCCACAGAGGAATGTGTTGCTCGGATCCTCCCGCTTCTCGAGGCTACAGGACTTCCTTGCTGTCTGCGGCTTGTGGTTCCTTCCTTCATCTTCAAAGCCAGCAGTGTCGCACCTTCTTCCATCATAACACTGCATTCTTCCTTCTGTCGTCCACTCCTCCTCTGCCTCCCTCTTATCAGGACAGTTGTGATTACATTTAGGGCCCATCCAGATAATCCAGCATAACCTCTGCCTATTAATTTCCTTAGTTTACATCACCTCTACAAACCCCTTTTGCTATATAAGGTAACATTCACAGTTTCTAGGGATTAGGATCTGAATATCTTTGAGAGCCACGAGTCAGCCTACCATCGGTCCTGGTTGTATAAATGCCTTAATATGAAACTGTTTGTCTATGATAAAGTAACTCATTACTCACATCCAAAGCCACCCAAAACACAGCACATTTAAATTGATTGGAGGTTGTAAATCTATATTATTTGGGCTCCTAAATTCTTTAATAATTGTGCTGGAAAATTTTTGATTCATTCCTGTTGGTAAGCACAATGTGAAAAAAACTAAAGAGCAAATTTCATGGGTCAATACTATCCTAGAGGTGAATACTTGAAGGATTCCAATGATACTTGCACACATGGCATCATTCACACTATAATAAGTACTGCTGGTGCTGAAATCTACATCAATAAGCATCAGGCAATTTTAACCCAAAATACTCTGAGCAGATTTTGAAGCAGTTGCTCTGAAGCCTGAGGGTGTGACTATGTTTAAAGGTGTGTGGGATGTGGAGAGGAGAAGGAACCAACTTTTATTAAAGGGCTGCTATGTCTCAGGCACAAAGCTACAGGCTTTACAAATATGAATGTTAATTCAGTTTAGGCTCACAATACCCGATGATGTAGGTATTCAAAGAAGAGAAAAATAATACCCAGAGAGAATGAGGTAAATTTTCCCAGTTTGCAAGCTGGCAAATGGTACAGCTAAAATTCAAACTTACATTAGCTGAAATCTAAAAATTCATAATGGGCTTTTCAGCATACTATAACACACACAAGAGGTCAAGAGTCAAGAAAACAACAATAGTTCTTTCAGAAGCGCTCCCCGCCAAGAGAAAGGATGAGATTCAGAAATAGTGTCACACACGCCCTGAGCTGACAATAGCAGGAGCCCATAATGGCAGCCTGGGCATGTGTCAGACCCCATGTCCTGAGAACATCACAATACACAACTCTAAGTAAACAGTGTTCCCTACTTTCCGGTTCCTGTTTCACTGTTCTGAGCCCCCCTCTCTTACCTAGACACAGAAAACTCATGGAATCATCTCCCCATGAAATGGGCTCTACCACCTAGCCCAATTTCTCACTTCATCTCAAATGTAGCCTTATACCTTTAACTGAGCTGAGATTAACTGCATGGGTTTTCCATAGTGGCGCTCATGCATTTTTTTTCCCTATTACAGTATCTATGTTCTAAAGCTGATGTAACTGAGATCTAATATTGCAGATCAGGCTACTACTAAAAACTTGGTCCAACTGGAATCTGAATCATTACCACAATGAGAAAGCATTTTATTCATGATGTTACCATTGTACCATAAAGAAGACAAGGCTTCATCAAAATTGTCATTTCATCAGATTGCCTTCTGACTTTAGACTAGCATCCTTTGATGGGATGTTTGCAACTCATTAAGAAGAAAACTGAAGGTAAAACCATCAATATACAGATAATTCCTTGGTGCAACCAAAGCTTTAGGATCCATCCCTCTGGGGGCAAAGAAGTGACTGAATTTTTACTCTGCTTGACTAATCTGAACTTTACTGGATAAAAGAGACAGACTCAGGTGACAAATCCAGGCCAAACCTTGACTGAGATCTCAAATCTATGTATCTATGTGTACGTGTGTTTCATTAGAAATGGGTTAAGTAAGGCAAGTCATGAAAAGAACTGAGAGCCAATTATTCTTTCTCCAATAGCAAAAGTCACCTCCCTCATAAAGAGGGGTTCTTTCATACCCTGCAGTCAGGAGGAAGGATACAATTCTGGTCCTTTCGGCCAACGTCTAATAAGAGCTGCAAACACAATGCAAGTAAGAATGGCTTCCTAAAGTTCACTTGTATTTCAGCTCATTTGCATGTGTACCTTTAGATCCATACAGACGGAAAGCAACCTGAGATAAATGTCACTCTGCATCTATCTCTTAGGGGTGCATCACAATCAACAAAAGCCCATTATTTGAGCTGAATTAATTAATCACCAGCTTTCTCCTACCTCCTTCTATTATAATTCAGTGTGCTTTATGTTAATTACTATTTTTATAACCTCCCAACTTCTCTTTGAATGGAGTCACCACTGCCCAAAACAACCAGGCTAAATAATCCAGGAATTAACCAACAAAGCCCCTCTCCTTCAAGTCCTACAACTGACGACTAGTCCAACAGAATCGACATCCAACTTCCTCACTCTGCGTTCCCAGGTCTTATTGGATTTGAATCTATAGTAAAGCGAAAGGGGGTCAACTAAGAATAGAGCTAATAGAGACTGGCCGAGTGGCACATTGGTTAAGAGCTGGCTTGGGATGCCAGCTCTGAGCAGCAGGGCGCCAGTTTGGATCCCACATGTGGGCCAGTGACGCTGCGCCCTCTACAGCTAAGATGGTGAACAACAGCTCGACCTGGAGCTGGGCTGCTGTGAGTTGCCAGCGATGGCATAGGCTGCAGTGGGGCTGGCGGGCAGCTGGCGGGCAGCTGGTGTGCACTTTCGTGAGCTGCGTGAGCTACCGTGAGTGGCTGTCCAGTGGCCGGCGACCTATCTGCCTCACCCGGGAAGAGCGCAATGATGGTGTCAACTTGGGCCAGTGAAGCAACGTCCTCCACAACTAGACTGAAGAGCAAAAGGACAGCAACTTATCTGTTCCCCTTCCCCGATTCCCGAATAAAATCTTTAAAAAAAAAAATAGAGCTAATAACATTATAATGAAATAACCTTATAAATGGGATTGCACTATGCTAATAGTATTTTATTTATTTATGTATTTTTACAGATGTGCTCTTTCCCCTGGCATTATTTTTATCTTGACCTGAAAAGTGTTTATTGATTCACTCAATGTAAAATACAAGATTTTGGAGGTACAGATAAAATGAAAATTCAATTGTATCTGTATTTAATAAAGACTTTTTAAGAAAGAGCTCTAGTTTAAAAGACTAAGTTAGAGAATAAGATGATTAAATTATATCTGCCATATGATACTTGTGAGGTATATGAAATTTAGCTATAACATATATTTTTATATATTATCTAACTAGAGATAAGAGAATGGTAAATTCTCTAGCTAAATTGAAGCCAATAAATTTACAGATTGTGTTTCTCTATTATTAATAGTTTTACTAAGACATAATTGACATACAAAAACTACACATGTGAAAAGAGTTCAATTTAGGATTAGAAAGCACAAATTGGTAACCACAAGATTGCCACAGGGATACAAAAGACAGTTTGGGGAATATAATCAATAATGTTATAAAGATTGTGTAGGGTGTCAGATGGGCACTTGTCTTGTTAGGGAGCCCACTTCATGGATGGTGTAGATGCCTGACCACTGCAATGTACACCTGAAGCTGAATAATACTGAATGTCAACTATAATTTTATTTATATATATATATATATATATATATATATATATGGTCATGGGATATGGAGTACAGCATAGGGAATAGAGTCAATTGAATTGTAACAGCTACACACGATGTCAAAGAGGTAGTACATTGGGGGGTGTTATCATTTTGTGAGGGGTGTGTCTAACTATTACATTGTTTTGTACACCTGAAACTAACGAAAGAAAGAAAGAAAAAAAAAAAGAGTTCAATTTGATGGGTTTGACATATGTATACATATATATACCAATCATCTCTACAGGCAACATAATAAACATAATAATCACCCTAAATTTTCCTCTGCCCCTTTATAATCTCTTCCTTTCTCCCTCCCAACTCCTCTCCCACCTCCCAGTCCACAATCACTTATTTGCTATCTTTCACTATAGATTAATTTCCATTTTCTATAGTTTTATATAAATGGGATTATACAGTATATACTTTATTTTGCACGACTTCTTATTTTGAAAGTAAAAAAATTATTTTGAGGTTCATCTATGTTGTTATGTGTATCAATAGTTCATTGCATTTAATTGCTGAGTAGAATATCACAATTTATCCATTCATCTGTTGATGGACATTTGGGTTGTTTCCAGGTTGGGGCTTGTGATAGGCTGAATCATAGCCCTCTGAAAATAGCCCCATCCTAATCACCAGACCCCGTGCCTATTTTACCTTACATGGCAAAAGGACCTTTTCAGGTTAAGATTAAGGATTTTGAGATTATTTTAGATTATCCAGGTAGGCCCAGTGTCATCACAGGGTCATTATAAAATGGAGGCAGGAGGCTCTGAGTCAAAGGCAAGGGCCCCAATAGTCTCAACCAGTTAAGGCATCAACTCAAGTCCAAAATCTCACCTAAGTCTTATCAGTTCAAAAGACCCAAATCTCATCATCTAAACCATGAGTGTGGCTCTGGATATAATCCATCCTGGGGCAAATTACCTCTCTCTCTCTGCCGATCTGTGAAACTAGAAAACAAATGATCTGCTCCCAAAGTACAGTGGTAGTACAGGCATAGAATAACTGATACAAACATTTCTATTCAGAAAGGGAAAAAATAGAGGGAAGAAAGGGTCACAAGTTCCAAGCAATTTTGAGAGCCACCTGAGGGAACTCTATTAGGTTTCAAGGCCATAATCTTCTGTGTGTGGCTGGGGGCTCCACCTTCTGGGCCATGGTTCTGACCTCAGAGTCATCTTTTTCATGAAGGATAGCACATGTTTGCAGCTGAGTACTTTTAGAATTTTGTAAGTAGAATTTTGGAAGTCCAACAGCCTCTTTTGACTTTATTCCTCCTATGTCCCTTTCAGTCCACGCTGGCAGCGGTTCTGTTGATATAACATTCTCAAGAAACATGGGCCTCCAGGGCTTGTCACAAAGATTCACTCCATTAAAGAAGAAGCTCTTACATAAATATGTGCTAGATAATCCCAGTTTTATTCCTGGTTTCTGCTGAAATGTGTGAAGAGATCCATTAGTCATGTAGTTAATCTCTTCAAACAGCTCTCTGTGTGATCAAACCTTTGACCTTTATTTAAAGGCCTTCCAAGGCACTGGCATTAAATCTTCTAATTTTATCACCTTTTGATAACTGGATAGACTGAGAATTTCCCAAATCATCAGGTCCTGGTTCCTTTTTGTTTAACAGTTCTTTCCTCAATCTATCTCTTTCTTCTCACATTATACTATAAGCAAGCAAGATGAAATCAGGCCACACATTCAACACTTTGCTTGGAAATCTTGGGTAAATATAGGTATTCCAAGTACATGGTTTACAAGCTCTGTTTTCCATATAACCACAGGACAAAATACTGCTCAGCTTTCTGTCACAAAGTAACAAAGAGCCCACTGCTTCCGTCAAAGCTCCTCCTTTAACGTATTTCTACCAACAGAGTTTGTTTATAATTCTTTAAGCAATCTCACAGACAATATAGGTTTTTTCTATCTTGTTCCTCACTTCCTTCTGAGCCCTCGCTGGCAGAGTCTTTCATATCCACATTTCTACTAAGAGTACATTCAAGGAAATCTAGGCTATTCCTATCACGCTCCTCAAAATTCTTCCAGGTTCTACCCACTATCTAAAACCACTTCCACATTTGTAGGCATTTGTTAAAGCAGCATCTCACTTCCAAATACCAAAATCTGTACTTGTTTCCTATTTCTGCTATGATAAATTACCAGAAACTTGACTTAAAACAATGCAAGTTTATTTTACTGTTCTGGAGGTTACAACTCCAAAATGAACTGAAGTATAATGGCATTCATGAATCTTACAAGGTTTCAGAAGATAGTCATTCTTTCTGGATGCAGTAGAGGAGACTCCATCCCTTGCTTTTTCCAGCTTCAAAAGGCTGACCACATTTCATGGCTCATAGCTGCATCACTCTGATCTCTGCTTCTGTCATCACACATCACCTTTTTTGACACTATCCCTCCTGCCTCCTTCTTGCAAGGACGCTTGTGATTACATTGAGTCTACCCAGATATCCAGGACTATTTCCCCATCTCAAAAACCTTAAATTAATTGTATCTGTGAAGTCCCTTTTGCTATATAAAGAGACATATTCTCTTCGGATTAAAATTTGGACATATTTTGGGGGGAATGAAAAAAAAACCCTCACTTTTTCATAATGAAAAAGTTTTTATTTTATCTTTATACTTGAAAGATTTTTTTCTGAATATAAAATTCTAGATTAACAACCTAGTTATAGCACTTTAAAGATAGCTCATTCTCTTCTGGCTTACATAGTTTGTGATGAGAAGTCCACTGTCATTCTTATGTTCATTTCTGTAACTAATGAGTGTTCTTCTCTTTTTGCATGTAAGTTTTGCACTATATCACTGGTTTTCAGTACATTGAATATGATGTACCTTGGGGCATTTTTCTTTATGCTTTTTCTGCTTGGCGTTTACTGAGCTTCTTGAATCTATGGATTTATAATTTTCATCAACTTTGGAAAAATTTTGGCCATTATTTCTTCAAATATTACTTTTGCTTCCCATCCCACTGAAACAGCAGATATATATATATACATATATATATGTATATATATATATATATATGTTATACCATTTACATAGCACTGTAACCAACAATTGCTGAATATATATTCTGCTCAAGTGCTCATGTCTACCAAGGGCGACACAGTAATTCAATAAAACAAATCTCAAATTTAAAACTATTGTAATCCTATTGAGTATGCCCTCTGACCACAACAAAGAAATATAAAAATGTCTGAGAAATCTCAAAACACATGAAAATTAAACAACATGCTTTTAAACAATCCATAGGTTAGAGAAGAAATAACAAATGAAATGAAAAGTGATTATGTACTAAATAAAAATGAAAACACAGTGTATAAAAATCTGTGGGTTGCAGTTAAAGCAGAGCTTACAGGGAATTTAAAGAGAAAATAACTTCTCAGGTAGAAAACAGATAAAATATATAGTTCTATACTGATACAAGAAATTCAATTTGTAGATTTAAATGGTCTCAAAATTTATTCCTGAGCATTTTGTTCTTTTGAAGTTATCATTAATGAAATTATTTTCTTAATTTTATTTTCCAAATGTTCATTGGAAGCATATTCATTACTAGCATTTTACTTTTTGTTTTCTGTATAACTCATGCTTCTGTTTTTGTTCCTTTATTTTGCCTTTATGGTTTTCTTTAGCATTAAGCAAATATTTTCTAATAGAGCATTTCAATGTCTTTAATGATTTTTTCACTATATTTTATAAATTATTTCCTAGTGATTGCTCTAGGGCTTATCATACTCATCTACATCTTATCAAAATCAAATTTATACTAACTTAATATTAGTGAGATATATTAATACAATT
>NW_017731413.1:961628-975120 GCF_001890085.2 Hipposideros armiger | reverse complement strand
CATATTTGTGATAATAAGTCATTTTCTCTTGCTGCTTTCAAGATTTTCTCTTTGTCTTTGGCTCTCAGCATTTTTTCTATGATGTGCCTGTTTGTGGATCTTCTTGTGTTTATCCTACTTGAAGTTGTTAAGCTTTCTGGATGTGAAGATTATTATTTTTCAATACATTTGGGGAGTTTCAGCCATTAAGTCTTCAAATATTTTTTCTGCTCTTTTCTGTCCTCTCCTTCTGATTCTGGTGTGGTTAGTGGCATCCCACCTTTCTCAGAGGGTCCATCCACTTTTCTTCATTCCTTTACTCTCGGCTCTTGAGATTGTATAATCTGTTCACTTGTCTTCAAATTCACTAGCTCTTTCTTCTCCTAGTTCAAACGTACTGTCTAGCCCCTCTAGTGAAATTTTTTATTTCTGTTTTTGTACTTTTCAACTCCAGGATTTCCATTTGTTTACCATTTCTATCTCTTTATTGATATTCTCTATTTAGTGCGAAGTTGTCATCATACATCCTTTTAATTGTCTAATAGTAGCTTCCTTTAGTTCTCTGAACATATTTACATTGGGTTCTTTGAAGTTGTTGCCTGTTAATATGACATGAAATCTCTTTCACAGGTATTTTATTTTGCCTACTTTGTTTACAGGTCATGTTTACCTGCTTCTTGGCATGTCTTGCAATTTTTCATTAGAAACTGGACATTTTAGGTAATAGATAGTAAAAATTCTAGGTCCTCCTCCAGCACCCCCAACCTGAGGCTTGTTATTGTTATTTGCATGTTATTGGCTGGAGTATTTTAGTAAAGGCTATCTCACCCTGAAAAAGTAAGTATCTGATGTTATTCCTCAAAGAGGTGCAACTTTGCATATGGATGCCCACAGTCACTCGGGTATGACAGTGGTTTGGGCAAAACTCTTCTTTGATGTCTCTTTCTCTGACCATACCCAGCTGTTTTCAACAATGCCCTGGGCCGGCCGAGTGGCGTGTTGGTTAGGAGTTGGCTTGGGACACCAGCTCTAAGCAGCACGGCCCTGGTTCGGATCCCACATGAGAGCCAGTGACACTGCCCTCTACAGCTAAGATGGTGAACAACAGCTCGACCTGGAGCTGGGCTTCCGTGAGTCACCGGCGACAGCGTAGGCTGCAATGGGGCTGTCCAGCAGCAGGTGTGAGCAGCTGTCAGTTGCCATGAGCAGCCATCCAATGGCCTGCGAGCGACTGCCTCACCCAGGAAAAGCACAATGATAATACCAACATGGGCCAGTGAAGCAACGTCCTCCACAACTAGACTGAAAAACAAAAGGACAGCAACTTGTCTGTTCCCCTTCCCCAATTCCCCAATAAAATCTTTAAAAAACAAAACAAAACAAAAAAAATAATGCCCTGGTGCCAAAATTGCTCTATAGGCCAATCCAATTAAATTCAGGCTCCTTGAAAGAGTAACTCCCAAAGTCAGTGGTTGGGATTTGTTCCAGCCCCTTGCAGGCTCCTCCAAACTACCTCTTCCCCAGAGTCTCTGCTTCTCCTTCCAGCAAAATCTCTGAGCTTAGGCTCTGGAGTTAGGGGTACAGACAGTGGCAAACTTCTGGGTGGCACTTCCACTTTAAGGAGCTGAGTACTCCTTGAGGGGAGAGAGAGGAGAGGATGGACAGTAGCCTCCAATCTTCTTAAGCTATCTCACCCAGAATGAAACTGTCACATTCTAGGCCACAACCAGGGTCACCAGGGCCCCAGTATCCTCAACAGTGCCACACCCAAGATAGAGAGTTCATTCCAGGAGTGTGGTTCAGACAGAGGAAGGGAGCCACTTCTTGGCTACACATTCAGAATTTAGCCTCAGCAACCGGTAGCTGGGGAAGGATGCGGGATGCTGATGTCCTGCCCCGGCCGCCTGACTGGGAGCTAGGAAGAGAAGGTCCTATTTTTGTTTGTACCAGTCTAAGCTTCCATCTTGCTGAGTTAGGTTGGGGAGTAAGGGAGTGGGTCTCAGTTCTGATACCACAGAACCTCACTGTTCTTACCAAAATATAGATTTTCTTAAATAAACATTTCTTCATTTACTGTATATACTTAGGAACATTTCCAGAGACATTAAATGGTTATATATTTTATGATTTCCACCAGTTTTGCTGGGGAGTAGGTCCACTGAGCTCCTCATGCAGTCAAGCTAGAAGTCCCTCTGGTCAATTGATTATCAAAAATGGCAAGATAATTCAATGGGGAAACGAGAGTGCTTTTCAAAAACTGGTGCTGGACAATGGACATGAAAAAAATTAAACTCAACCCATCCTCATACCATACAGAAAATAATGTTGAAATCAATTATATCCCAAAATGTAAAACTATAAAACTTCTAGAATAAAACAGAAAAAATGTTTTGTGACTATGAGTTTGGAATAGTTATTTAACTAGTACACAAAAACCACAAACATATGCCAAAAATAAATGGTTAATTTGGACTTCATCAAAATTTATTAAAGCTTATCCTTCAAAAGACACTGTTAAAAAAATGAAAAGGCAAGCCAAAGATGATAAAAAGAACTTTGCAAACCATAAATCTTACAAGAAACTTGTTTTCAAGATATATAAAGAACTATTTCAACTCAATATTAATAACATAAACAATTTAAAATGGGCAAAAGTGTGAACAAATACTTCACCAAAGAGAATATGCAAATGGTAAAATAAGCAAATAAAATTATGCTCAATGTCATTAATATTCAGAGAAATGCAAATCAATACCACAATGAGATACCTCTTATCTGTACACTTCTTAGAATAGCGAAAACTAAAAAGATTGATGACACTATACATGCAAGGATGTGGAGCAATTAGAATATTTATACTTTACTGATGGGAAGTTAATAAGGCACAGCCATTTTGGAAAACAGTTTAAAAAGTTCTTTAAGAGTTAAACATACATGTAACATACGATGCAATAATCCCACTCTTACATGTTTATCACTCCTACAAGAGAAATAAAAACACAAAGACTTGCATGCAAATGTTCATAGCTTTATTCATTATAGCCATTATAGCCAAATGTCCATCAACAGGAGAATGGGTAAACATATTGTGGTATAGCTATACAATGGAATACTACTCAGCAATAGAAAGGAATAAATATATAAGTGAAAGAAGCCAGCCACACAGAGCTGTACAATTCTACTTATATGAAATTCTACCAAAGACAAAGCTATAGTAATAAGAAGCAAATCAGTGGTCACCTAAGGAGGGACTGCTGGGTAAGAATCAACTTCAAAGGGGAAGGAGGGGTCTTTGGGGGATGGTAGAAATATTCTATATCATTACTGCAATTCCAGTTACATTACTATATATCTGTCGAACTCATCTCACTGCACCCTTAAAGTAGGTGAATTTTATTGTATGCAAATTATATCTCAATAAAGTTATTTTTAAAGAGGAATAGAAGGAAAATATTAAATAGCTTAATAGTAAAAAAAAGGTCACTGAGACTGAGACACTCAGTCCTCATATACTGTATAAGCTAACGTGCTGGGTATCAGAGATTCTGAAATTCTGTTAGCAGATAACAAGTGAAAATTTTCTTTTGATAGTCATTTTCTTTCCGTTATAAAACCAACATTTCTCTTAAATGAGACGTGTGAAAATTAGGTTTAAAAATAATCATATTATTTCAGCTGGGTGCTATTTTTCCTTGCTAATAAAAAATAGTATTATTACATCACAGCTAACAATGCTGCGGTTTTGTTCAGCAGGTATTCACTTTCTCCCCCTTGGGACAGAGTATACTCCCCACCCCCACTGTCTTTATGCTTTGGTCACCAGAATAGAAGCATGCAGAATGTCTGCAGAGTTTTAAATGTGCCTGCAGAGTTTGGCCGGTAGATGAACACAACCCAGGTAGCCCACAGCCCTTTAAACTGGACCTCAGGATGGAGCATGAAGAACAAACCTGAACTTGTCCCAAAGCCTAAACTGAGCCATAGCCTAAAGCAGAGCCACTTACGAATGAGAAAATTAAAAGTTTTCTTTGTATGATGATGAGTTTGGTGGAGGTTTGCTACCCACTACTATGTAAATAGATGACTAGCACAACAGCTAACATTTGTGGAGAATTTACAATGAGGACTGAGCTAAAGACTTCACATGTACTACCCATTTAATTATCACAACGAATCTGTAAGGGAAAATATTTTTAATTCTCTTTTCTTTTTAACACATGATAAACCTGCAGCACAAAGAGGATCAGTGCATTGTCCAAAGTGTCAGAGCTAGTCAGTGACCAAGCAGAAATTAAACCCCAGATATTATCATTTTAGTACTCGCTCTCCTATTCATTGTGCGCCATTAATTAGATGGAGCATTTAATCAGTGCCCAAAATGTAACAGCAGAGTGAGTGTAATCAGTACTTTGAAAATAAAATTTTACTCAAGATGGTATTTTCCATATATAAGAAAATGGCTTATTATCAAGCTATAATGAATGCACTTATTATCAAGACCCAATTGGGTTTAAAAATCTACCCTTGTAATTAATGGTTAATAACACTCTAAACACTGGTTAACAACACTCTTCAATTCCCACATACTCTTTCCTTCTCCACCTAACCTGCCCATCTTCTAACTGTATCTAAACCACCATCTATTTACTCTATCCCAGCTCCTGGGTTGTCAGCGGCTGGGAAAACTGTACTGCCTCGACTCCATCACAGTGTTATTATTCAAAGCGATGGGACCCTCCACACTGCTCTGCACATATTGTACTTGTCCAAGTCCATTCCTTTTTTTGTTCCCCACAATATCCATTCCTAGCTTTAATCACTAACATATAATCCATAACTTGTTTTATCCCTCCCTCTCAGAAGACCTGCCTCCAGTGTCACAGAGAAAGGATATTTTGTGAGGTATTACATTTATCAGCATTTCTCCTCTCAGCCTTATACCCATCTTCACCTCAGTACCCCTTACTCTTATGGCTCAGATGACTAATTCCACCCCCATGTTCTTGATTATCTTTCTTCCTACCTCCACTTTGTTATTTCCATTTACCATCTTCCTGTTTTTCTTTCTCCTGGGAAACCTACATACTCATTTCTCCCGTCTCTTACACCAACCTTCCCACAAACCTGATTCCCCCACAAACTACATACTCGAATTTCTCCTTGCTTTCATTATTAAACTTCTTGAAAAAGCAGTCTACGTCAGCTATCTTCACTCCTTCACCTCCAATTCAATCTTCAATGCACTATAATTTGGCTTCCCCTTCAGTGAACATTGCCAAAATTATTCTCAAGATACTGATAGTTTCCAAATTGCCCGAGTCAATGATATCCTCTCAGATTCATTTTAATCAAGCACCTCTGTAGTTTAAATGGCACTGTTAACTAGATATACCAACTCTATCTCTTCACACCTACTCCACACCTAATTGTTTCTCATTCTGTGTTCCGTTATGGTTATTGGTACCACTATCCATTCAGTCACCCAACTTGGAAGTCTGTTTTCCTTCTCCCTCATCATAACAGATTCAACATGTCCAATGTTCCAATCCCTATTATTACTACCTTAGTGCAGCTCTCATAATCTCTCAGCTGGACTACTTAAAACATCTTCTGATTTGCTTTCTGGAATCCAATCTAGCACACATATTCAATCTACCTTCCACACTCTTAAAAATAATCTTTCAAAAATGAAAATTTAATCAAGTAACACTTCTCCTCTCCCTCCCACATCTTTTCCCCATGATTAAAACTCTTCAATGGGTTTCTGTTTCACTGCCTAGAAGATAAGGACAAATGCATTAGGGGCTAACAGGAGCTTTCATGGCTACCTCTACAGGATTATCTCCTGATCACCTCCCTGTACCACATCCTTTATATCTCACATTCCATTCATACAAACTTCTTACAGTTTTCCAAGACAAATCATGTTGTTTAATGCCTGAGTGACTGTGGCTGTACTGCCCTCTCTGTGTGAAATGCTACTGATGCTCCTACTCAACCGCCGTTTATATGAGGAAAGCCTAACACCTTTCAATACTCAAATTAAGCATCAACTTCCTTATAAAGCATTGTTTGCTCCCTATCTCCACCCATTTTAATTTATCTGCATGTCCCCTACAATGTCTGCACATACTAATATTTCTATAGTAGCATTCGCTTTACATGGCTGTCTCCTCCTCCTAGGCTGTAAGAGCTTTAGGAACTACTGGTATACCTTTGTTACCTATGTATGCTCAATGCCTGTCATTATGTCTGACACAGACTACATCCTTAATACATGTTTCTTGAAGTTCTTCCCCCCATAGTTCTTTTAACATCACCCTTTACTATTTCCCACCCCCTATACAATGCCTTTCAGTGTTTTTCTTGTGTTTTTCAATTTCTCAGGTCTTTGTTTTTTCTTCTCTTTTAGTTCTTTCAATTCAACTATACTGGGCAATTCATCCCTTCCAATCTACCTCATTGCCTCCCATTAACAGCTGTTGATCAACAATTTCCATAATCTAGACCCCTCCCATTTCTAACCTCAACTATAGTCCCACTGACTTTCTAGTCCTCGCAACAATTATAACTCATTTATTGAAAGATTGCTACATAGCAGCAATTGTATTAGAATACATGTCCATTAATATATGTGTTCTCATTTAATTATCACATCGATCTTGTAAATTACTCCATTTTAGGATAAACAGAGTCATGGAATTTACATAATTTGCCCTGGGATTTAAGCCCAAATCAATGAAAGCACAATTTTGCTACATTTACTACTGCTTGCCAGACACCTCCAAATTAACATCTTCAACAGTTTTTTATTATTTGCAAACCCAAATCATTCCTGCTTCTATGATTCTTGCCTCCATTCATGGCATTACTATTACAAGCAACAATATAGAAGTGTTCCAAGTCATATTTAACTCCTCCATCTAATCTCCCCATATTCATTTGATCACCAGGCTGTAGTCAACATCTGAAAAATCTTTTGACTCACAACTGCCTCTTTATTTCAGTATTCCTATAACTATCTCACTGTTCTCCACAGCTCTGCCCCCTCCAACTTACATTCCATTTCTTTGAGCGTTTTTTTTTCTAAATAAATCTAACTGACTTCTGGATAAGATGGCTACCTGAGTAAATAGGGTCCATTACCTTCTCTACTCCCTAAGATTCCAATTACAATGGTCAATGAAACTATTGTAAAAAATAATGTAAACGCAGTACTGGAAACTACAAAGAACTGCATTTCGCATCTCAAAATGGCAGAACTTTTGCAAGCTGACAGTGCCAACAGGACCTACTTGAAGAAAGATGGGCCCAAATCAAGACTCACCAGTGATTAAGAAGTAACCTGTCTGGAAACCAACTAAAGAAAACAGAACCTGATGAATATGCTCAAATTTGGAGATGTGAGGCTGAAGGTTAAAGCAGGGTGTGCAGAAACGAGGTGATTCAACATAGTAATGTAGCTAAAAGCCCAAGTGGACATCAGACGCTGACTCTGTACAAGGGCAGATATTAAATTCTCTGGGTGATCTAAGACCACCTTCCCCTGGACTTCAGGCAAAGGTTAGAAACTGCTTACCTCACCCCGTTTGGAAAGGGTATTCACATATTCCAGGATCTCGCTCCAAAATCTCTCCCAATTTCCTGGACTTTATACCCTCCAAGTGTTTTCATAATGTAAATGCTGTTTAACCAGTTCCACACTAACTTCCTTATAAATTCTAAATTACTGTGGCTTTACTTTGGAGCATGGCATCTATATTATCTTGGAGCTTTAAAAAATAAAACTTCCATTTTAATATCTTATTACTTTAATACTCTGGATAATGTTTTCATTTTGGCAAAAACAAAAACAAAGCACCCATGATTCAAAGGTGAGATTAAAACTCTATCTAAAATCCTTATAGCTTTAAATACCATGTGAAATTAGGCTGGCTAATTCAAATCCTGGTTCACAGTTACTACTCCTTGTGTGGGCTTTAGATGTAATTTAAGGATCTTAAGCCTTGGATTTCTAATCTCTCCATAAGATTAGAGATTAGATATTAGGAGAGGAACAGGTCTTCACAGGGTTTTTATAAGGTTGAAATGGGATATTATACCGTATTTGCCGGCGTATAAGACGACTCGGCGTATAAGACGACCCCCTAACATTTCCACTCAAAATACAGAGTTTGTTATATGGTCGGCTGTGTGCGATTTTGCGAGTGTGGTAAAATCGCATAACAGCAAAATTGCATAACAGCCGAGCATACACCCAGCAGCGCTGCTGATGCCTGAACGGTATGTGGAATGAAGTGGGCGGGCATCGGGAGGCCACTATGGCACAGGGCAAGCACTATGGGCAGTCTATCTGAAGTGTACCTGGCGTATAAGACGACCCCCCACTTGGAGGCATATTTTTCAGGGCCAAAAAATCGTCTTATACGCCGGCAAATACGGTAAATACAACTAAATACACTTGGAGCGGCCCACAAAGCTCTAAAAGAACTGCCTCTCTCATATTTCTTTGACCACGTCATCACCCGCCCTCTCTCCCTCACGACTTTTCCACCTCAAGACTTCTGCTGTTGCTTTTTCTTCTGCCTGGATGACTCGTCTCTCAGGTATTTTGATGCCTAACCGCTTCACCTTCTTCAGGTCTTTGCTCAAATGTTACCTTCTTAGTGCGAACTTCCCTGAGCATCCGGTTTAAGTTTCAACCCCTCATTCCGCCTCAACCCCTCCTCTGTTTTATTTTTCCCCATTAACGCTTATCATCTTCTAGCACACTAACGTCACATTTTTATTTTGTTGGTTTTCTCTCTCCTACAACTTCAACGTAAGTGCCATGAAGAATACTATCAATAAATGTTGGCTATTATTACAATAATAGATGCTATGATGCAGCACCTTTGGGAGCTACTCCAGGAATCAGATCCAGCGGCAGCCCTGTTCGTGGCTTCACATCGCATACCCGACAAAAAGGTGTGTCGTGCAGGCAAATCACTGGCTAATGAAAAGTGGACTGTAATTTGCAAGAGGATCAACATGAGCGAAAGGTAAATATTGTCCCCAAAAGTCAAGTTGACTTAAGAAATAGAAGAAACCATTTGAACACGTAAAATGCATAATGTGCTCTAAGCCAGATTAAAGAGAAAACTATTTAGTGAAATGAAGACAAGTAATAACAAATGGGAATAAAAACAGACTGAATTGTGACAAAAAGATGAGTATCACATAGAAATCAGGGAAAGAACGAGAGGTAGGCTTTTTGCCAAAGAAAACCAAATCAGCAATGTAGAATACGGTTTTAAAATCAGTAAGACTTAGCAAAATGACATGGGAAAAGAGAAAAAATAGAATTACTGTAAGATTTCTAACTTGTATAATTATGTACATGGTGATAGCCTTACCTGACTCAGAATTAAGTGAGGAAAAGCAGGACAGGTTGAGTTAGGTTTTAGAAATGTTGAACTTTGGATACCTGGAAACCATCTGGGTAAGCATGTGCAAGGTGAACTTGGGAGTATAAATACGAAGGTCAAGAGAAGGCTGTGGCTGATGATGTAGAACTGGGATCTTTAACCTAAGTGGTAGTCTAAGCCACAAGAGTAGAGAAATAACCAAGGTATTCAACAAAGAAGTTCAGAAGACAATTCAACAAAGAAGTACATAGTTTGACAAAAGTGAGAAGTGTGGTGTCAGAGATAAGAGAACAACGTTTCCAGAGTAAATGCCTTCAGAAGCAAACAGCAAAAATTAGTCCATTCAATAAGAACTAGAAAGAGGTCTTAATGTCCACATTTCCCAGCATTTATTCTCTGTTCCAGAAAAACCACTCATCATTATCCAGATCTAACATGTTCTTTTTCTTTGTTCATTCCTTCTAAATGGACTACCCTGGCCTATCGTGCCCAGTATTCTCGTTATTTATGTCCATTCTTTGAGTCCCAGTTCAAATGTTTTCCTCCAATGCACATTTCTTGGCTTCACTTTTCTAGGGGCAATAATTTGTTCCAAGTACATGGAAAACAGTGTCTCAAGGGTGATGTGCCCTTAACTCTAGAACCTCTGTCTCAGTATAGGTACATGTACAGAGAGAAAGGAGGACAAATGGCAACTAAGGAAAACAACAAATAGTGTATCTAAATTTTCCTTGAAGTTTAGGAGACAGCTAGTGAGTTAGCAGGAGAGCATGCCATGGTAAGTAAAGCTGAGAAGCTGAGCATACAACATGCCACCACCATAATCTTTCTACCATGCTGATTCAAGTGGCAACTAATGCTGCCATGATATGATTTCGTCTCATTTTGCTTAAACTAACTTTTCTTTGAAAATGTAATATATAAATGTGATTTTTTAAAAATACATGCATGAAATGTGTTCCTTTGCCAGGGGCAGCCACTCTTTAAAGTTTTATATATAAATATTTTTTAAAATATTGAATGAACCATTAACTACCTGTCTCTATTATAACCTGGTAATCCCCAAAAGGACTACAGCAACTTGGAAATAGATTCTTGGTACTAACAAATATGGCCACAAATATTTATTTGGATATATGTCATTACTTGCACTGAGAATTTAAGTTTCTTTGGGTCAAGGGCTGTGTCTTATATATGTCTGCATTCCCAATGTGTCTCATATGTACTCATACCTTTGCAGAGAAAAATGTTTATTTAATGAAATAAGAAGTCACAAAAAATGATGAATTTCTGAAGTTTTCATTTCAAAATTAGAGAGGCCAGAAATTACATGGTAAGTAGAAAAAAATTTTTTTAAACTATCAATTTATTTTGAACCTATTCCTTCCCTATATTTTTCTAGTTGAAAAAGTAATTGATCAAGTTCAAGTTTTAAATATTGAGCAAAGTATTTTCTAAATAGGTATTTAAGCAAATCTAAAAATTGGTTGCTGTCAGAAAGTCAAAGCTCTACAAACCGTGACAATCAGTTAATATGTTTTTCTTTATAGATTTGATAATTCAGAAGATAAACCCACGATTTGCATGGTGTTTAGTGGGAAAAGGTGCCAAAACAGGCTTAGTGCATTAAAAACTAGATTTTAGAATTTGACTTAGGGAACAATATGACAAGGTCTGTGGTATGGAGGGTACATAATTAAAGAAATCTAAGTATTTTGCTATTTACTAAATTGGTAAAAAAGCAAACCAGGAAAATACACACGTGTTTAAGCTCTTATTCTCGGGTTTCTTTTTCTTCTTCTTTTTTTTAAACTACAGGTATTAGAAGTTATTTTCAAGCATATCTTTACATCCTTGTACTTTTCCCGGCAACAGCTATCAATGTCTTCCTTGGTCTAAACTGGCCAAGTCTTGATAACAATTCTTTGGCCTTATAATATATATTAGCTTCCACTAAGGGCTTCCCCGAATTTATAGCCTACCTGGCAGAAACTCTGCCTTAATTATTCAGACAGTGTCTGATTTAAGCAACCTCTTCTAAGCAGTTACTTAATTATGGTAAGTGATGATTATCAGAGTCCCTCCACAAAAAGGACTTCTACCACTCAAGGCTTACAGACATGGGAGAACTACAGTTCTCCATACTGAACTGTCTTAGAGAGAGGTCTGAAGCATGGATGCATCTTTAAATAACAAGTTTTGGAAAAGCTTCATACATCTTGGTAACTTTCTAGTTTTAATTGTGTTGATTCTGGAAGGTATGTCATTAACCATTTTGAGAAAGATGGTGATACTGGAAAAATATTACAACATCTGGAAAATAAAATGAGACACTAGGAGTGACAAAGAAAGGAAGAAAGGGGGATGAAGAGTTTTAAATGGATTAATTTTTACTTTAAAAAATTCATATGAATAGATTAATTCCTCCTTTTTGAAAGTCAGTCATGATACCCTCAATGTAACATTTCTCAATAGACACTAAATAGTATAGAATTTGAAATAAGACACAAATTCCCTGGACTTGATCAACAGAAGTTTCTAACTTAAAAAGTTAGAAAGACCATCATTAAAAGTTTCACTAACTTTCTTCCCAAGAAAGAACACAAACTCTGAAGCATTCTTCACACTGTTCTGCTTAAGTCCCAATGTTCCCCTCTCCCTCCACATTCCAGTTAACTTCTGAAGAGAATCTAAAATCAATAAATGTAACACTACAGCTACAGGCATTCCTTTCTTACTCTGTTCAGTTCCTCTTTTTTCAGTACTATAATTAAACTATAGAACTGCTTCACATCCCAAGTACAGGCTCTATCCTTGAACAGTTAGGAAGCCCCAAATGGGAAAAAATATTAAGAACGCAAGAAGCCCTCCTAATGAAAACACAAAACCATTTATTAAGGGGGTCTTGCCAGAAAGTCAGGATTTTCAAACACTTTGAACATTTTTTTTAAAACTTCAAAGTATTCATAACTTATAACATATAATTAAATAAACAAAGAACAGTAAGAAAGTTAGATAAATTATTACTGCATTGTGTATGAGTGCAAACGCATGAAGACACAGGGCTTAGAATATAACACACAAAAAACAAAAATAGCTGTGTTAGGACGATGAAATTTGTGAAGTTTTCTTTGTTTTCTAATTTTCCTTTAAAAATATTGCTAAAATCCTCAACATGGTACCCTCTATATTGTAACACTTATGTCTGATAACTTGTGGTTGATGGACTTGGGATTTTCTTAGAAAAAAAGAGTAAAACTATTCAATGCCTTGGATATATGCACTTTACTTTTAGAATCATAAGGAAAATTGCTAAAAACTAAAGTCAGTGATCATATCATAAATTTGGCAAAAATAATCATGCCCAAGATATGTCCTAAAGAAATAAGACAGGGCCGGCCAACTGGAGCATTGGGACACCAGCTCTGAGCAGCAGGGCCCTGGTTCGGATCCCACATGAGGGTCAGTGATGCTGCATCCTCTACAGCTAAGATGGTGAACAACAGCTCGACGTGGAGCTGGGCTGCCATGAGTCGCCGGTAACAGCGTAGGCTGCAGCCCCTGCTGTAGTGGGCTGCCATAAGCTACCATGTATGGCTGGCAATGAACAGTGCAATGATAATACCAACATGGGCCAGTGAAGCGACGTCCTCCACAACTATACTGAAGAACAAAAAGGACAGCAACATGTCTGTTCCCTTTCCCCCAATTCCCCAATAAAATCTTTAAAAAAAAAAAAGAAAGAAGACAATTTGCTCCATCTATACCTAGAGTATAATATATTATTTACATTGTAATAAAGATATATCAATATATAAATAATAACAATACTAACGCTGTATATTTTTTACAACTTCAAGCATATAAAGGACCTTAAGATGTGAAACGTGATTTAACATAATGGTCAAGAGAGTAGTTGCTAGAGCCAGACAGAGAGTTTGTATCCCAGCTCTTGCCAGTTGTATGACTTTGGCAAATTACATAACTTCTCTGTACTCCAACTTCGTCCTACAAAATGAGTACTTCTCTCATAGAGATGATGTGAAGGTTAATGAGTTACCGTATTTGCCGGCGTATAAGACGACTGGGCGTATAAGACGACCCCC
>NW_017731413.1:922661-961303 GCF_001890085.2 Hipposideros armiger | reverse complement strand
ATAAGACGACCCCCCACTTGGAGGCATATTTTTCAGGGCCAAAAAATCGTCTTATACACCGGCAAATACGGTATATACATAAACATCTGTGCTGAATCCACCATTTTCAACCAGAACTAGAATCTCTGGTGTAGTACTCAATATTACTCAAGTACCTAGAATTACACACACAGAAGCCTTTACACAGAGATGCCTTATACTCCTTATGTTAACACTTAATAATTGTTATTGAATACAGTGAGATTCAACTAATTATTAATAATTATTAAGGTATAATAATCAAGGAACGCTTAATGTGCTCCAGGAGCAGGGGTAATTTGTAACAATCCAATAATGTAGATTTGTTAATCCCACAGATGCCCAAAGGAGTTCAAGGAGTTCATGTCAAAATGAATATGATGTCTGTTTTGATTTTTATTTTCAAAATAATAAAACAACTACATAAAAAATTTTACACTGTAAAGCAAAAAGTTTAAAAATCTTATAGTGTATATCAAAGGAGCATGCACTGTGTTGTTGAGATCTGACAAGTAACCTCTTGATTCTGTCACTCAATCAATTAATTTCTCACAACACTGCTACCCACTGTGGCAGTTTTCACCATTATGTAGTTTTTAAGTGTGTATAACCTTAAGTATTATTAGCTAACTTATATCATAAAGGACCAACTATTAAAGGCAAAAGCTTAAGGAACATTGATGTTGAATTATAACAAACTAAAGAGAAGCATAAAAGTAATAAACATTGTATAGACTAGTCTCAAGCTCACCTTCATCAGATTTTAGTTTACATTATTCTGCCCAGAAAGCATTAATAATATATAAAAAGTATCTGTAAGCACTTCAAATAATAATACTAAAAAGAGAAAAATATGGCGGAGATTCTACCCATGTGGCTTTTCATTCAATGAGAATAAAGTCTCCATACTTGCAACTTGCAGATAAGTACAAACAGCAGTCACAATTTTCTATCTTGTCACATGGGGGAAAAGCGCTAACATAATTTTTTAACTGTTCATTTGGTAACCATCCGATGTAAGCATCAGGTTGTGAAAGTATTTTGATGCTATAATCTAATTTTAAAAATTATAATTTATATTTTAATATAAAACAAAATATAACCTGTCATTTTAGGCTTTAAAAATCTAATTTAAAGTAAATGCAATGTATCATTTATCATATTAAAAAAATAAATTCACTTTTAATATTCATAATACTTAAATTAACTTCATGATACAATATTTAACTACTGATCTAAAATAAATCATTACTTTTGAAATACATTTCATTAAAAAAATGCCAGTGATTTTCTAAAAACTGAATAGTGTTCAAGGCACCACATAGAACTGTACTAGGAGTTCATGAGGTTGGAAAACTCTGCTCTTAGATAAGCATGATTATTTCCATTTTACCAGTAATGACAGAAAGACTCAGACATAGAAGTAATTGGCATGCATGGCTACACAGCTAGTGAGTGGCGACACTAGGATATAAACCAGGGCTGTGACACTTTAAGTTTATTCTACGAAATCATGATATCAGTGAATGAATGAATGATTAATGAATTCTGTTTTCCCAAGGCTTCTGGATAAGAAGTTATTTCCACATCCAGTAGATGGCTTTATTGAGCCAACATCAAATAATGATAATATAACTAAATAAATAATTCAGTGTAATAAATATAATCTTTAATCCCTATCCATATATTTAATATTCAAAAATGGAATACTAATTATATTGGGCTGTCGGAAAAGTCATGATATATTATTTTCTATGTTTTTCATTGCAAAAATGCGTCATGACTTTTCCAACAACCCAGTATTAGCAATCTGGCCATCAACAAATCCAAATTAAAATTTCCTTTCCCCATGTCACCAATGAGTTCCTAATATCAATTCTGAAGGCTTTTTTTCAGTTTTCATTGCTTTTGGCCTCAGCACTGGGCCAATTTCCCACAAATGTTCTCATTTGGTTCCTGTCATATTCCACTATTCTGAATTTTTTCTCACCTCTTTATTCGTTTGTCTCTATCAATCACTGTAGTGACATATACCAGTAGTTAAATTCAGAGTGACAGAAACTCCAAATACAGACACTGCTTGATTAAATTAAATATAAACATTATGGAAGGGTATCACTGCAGCAAAAACGTGCCTGAGTCAGCAATATTATTCAAGACAGACAGAGGTATAAACTTCGAGGTTCCACAATTCTCACTAAGGGATGTGTAACGGGTGACTCTATTAGAGACAATCACATTAGATCGAATCTTGAGGAAGGAGTACTGTCCCCCCCAGGTTTAGCCTGCAGCACAAGACAGGTGCATCTTTTCAATCTTCAAGTTATGAAACATATAACAAGATTGCAAGAGTGCTATATAGAATACAATCAAGCATTTTTAAAAATCCTTAATTCTCATGCACTATAGTCCAGTAAAGCCTAGTAGACCATGTAAATTTGTAAATTCCTAAACTCAGTGTCACGGAACTGGAACAAGACATCTCAGGAAGTCATGCTCTATGATTTGCTATAATCTCTTCCTTATGGTGCATGGAAGAGATTATATTATTCTCATGTTCCCCAAAGGTGAGACCTTTAAAAGGTTCAGGTCTGAATTCCCTTCTCTTCTTCTGTCAAAATCTCAAGCTTTTACTTTTGTGTTTATTATTCCAAAGTCAATTCTCTTGACCTGAACTCTCTACCAAGTGTCCTTCTAAACCCTCTACGTGCACTGGGCATCACCTTGGAATTCTGCAGTCACCTCAAGGTTAACATGCCTGAAACTGAACGCTCACTCTCTTTCCAAAAAAGCCAGTTTCATCTCTGGCCTTCTCATTTCTTTTGTTTCTGAGCTGCACAACAGAGTGATCCCTGATTCTCTTTCTCCTCTCTCTTGCATCCTATAGCCACCAAGTCCTGTTCAACCAACCTTCATAAATTTCTTTCCTGACCACTCCCCACTCTCACCTGGGCCCTCTTTCCCAGAGAAATGCAACTGTTACCTAACTGATTTCTATGCAAACTATATCTCCCTCTCCCTCTGCTCAAATGATTTATACTTAACCTCCTGTTCAAAAATCTTTCATAGCTCCCCATTATCTATAAAATATCATTCACACTACTTAACCAAGTATGCAAAGTTCTCATTGGAGCTGTCTCTACAACCCTTGCCCTCTCTTCTCCTGTACATCAGCCATCCAATTCAGTCAAATTGCTGCAAACATAGCAAAATCATATGACGTTGCTCAGGAAGATCCCTTGGCCTGCCTAAGCCCTGTCTTTCAAGATTGCATTGCGATCTCAAGTCTTTCTCACTTTACACATGTGAAAAATGAACCATTTTCGAGCAATCCTTGAAAAGAAATATCTCAAGTCCTAAACGATCCATCAAAAAGAAACACATGGTACTATGAGCAACTATATGCCAACAAATTTGATAATCTAGAAGAAATGGATAATTTTTTAGAAGCATACAACCTTCAAGGCTAACTCAAGAAGAAACAGAAAATCTGAAAAGACTGATTACTATCAAGGAAATTGAATCAGTAATCAACAAGCTCCCAACAAACAAAAGCCCTGGACCAGATGGCTTCACAAGTGAATTTTACCAAACATTCAAAAAGCAATTATCACCTGTTCTACTCAAACTATTCCAAAAAATCCAGAAGGAGGGAAGATTCCCAAACTCTTTCTATGAGGTCACTATCACCCTGGTCCCAAAATCAGACAAAGATATTACAACAAAAAAAACAAAAAAAAAACAACAACTACAGGCCGATATCCCTCATGAACATAGATGCAAAAGTCCTCAACAAAATATTAGCAAACAGAATTCAGTAATACATTAAGATCATACACTACGATCAAATGGGGTTCATCCCTAGTATGCAAGGTTGGTTCAATATCCACAAATCAATTAATGTGATACACCACATCAACAAAATGAAAAATTAAAATCACATGGTCATATCAATAGATGCAGAAAAAGCATTTGACAAAATACAGCAGCCATTTGTGATAAAAACTCTTAGCAAAGTGGGAATACGGGGATCATATCTCAACATAATAAAGGCCATATATGATAAACCCACAGCTAACATCATACTCAATAGGGGAAGACTAAAACCATTCCCCTTAAGATCAGGAACAAGACAAAGCTGTCCACTTTCTCCACTTTTATTCAACATAGTTCTGGAAGGTCTAGGCACAGCAATCGGACAAGAAAAAGAAATAAAAGGCATCCAAATCAGTAAGGAGGAAGTAAAATTGTCATTATATGCAGATGACACGATACTTTACATAGAGAACCCCAAAGATTTCACCAAAAAACTATTGAAACTGATAAATGAATTCAGTAAGGTAGCACAATACAAAATCAATATTCAGAAATCAGTTGAATTTGTATACACCAATAACAAACTGTGAGAAAGAGAAATTAAAAAAACAGTCCCATTTACAGTTGCTTCAAGAACTATAAAATACTTAGGAATAAATTTAACCAAAGAAGTAAAAGACCTGTACTCAGAAAATTATAAGACACTGAAGAGAGAAATTAAAGAAGTACAAATAAATGGAAACACCTACCATGCTCATGGATAGGAAGAATTAATATAGTTAAAATGTCCATACTCTCTAAGGCAATACATAGATTCAATGCAATTCCTATCAAACTACCAAGGGCATTTTTCACAGAAATAGAAAATATAATCTTAAAATTTATATGGAACCATAAAAGACCCCTAATAGCCACGGAAATCCTGAGAAATAAGAACAAAGTCAGTGGTATCACTCTATCTGACATCAAATCATACTATAAGGCTAGAGTAATCAAAACAATATGGTACTGGCATAAAAACAGGCACATAGATCAATGGAACAGAATAGAAAGCCGAGAAACAAATCCATCCATATATGGTCATTTAATCTATGACAACGGAAGCAAGAATTTTCACTGGGATAAAGATAGTCTATTTAATAAATGGTGCTTAGAAAACTGGACTGACACATGCATAAAAATGAAACTGGACCACCTCCTTATGCCATATACAAGAATAAATTCAAAATGGATTAAAGACTAAAATGTAAGACCTAAAACCAAAAAATTCCTATTAGAAAATATATGCAGTAAATTTGCAGACAGTACCCTGAGCAACATTTTTACTGATATATCCCCTCGGGCAAGGGGAGTAAAATTAAAAATAAACATATAGGATTACATCAAACTTAAAAATTTTTTCACAGCAAAGGAAACCATCAATAAAACAAAAAGGAAGCCTACTGAATGGGAGAACATATTTGTCAATAATATATCTGATAAGGGGTTAATATCTAAAATTTATAAACACTCATGCAACTCAACAAAAAAAAAAACAAATGACCCAATTAAAAAATGGGCAGAGAATATGAAGAGACATTTCTCTAAAGAGGACATACAGATGGACAATAGGCATGTGAAAAAAATGCTCAACCTCACTAATCACTAAAGAAATGCAAATAAAAACCACAATGAGCTACCACCTCACTCCAGTCAGAATGGTTATCATCAATAAATCAACAAACAACAAGTGCTGGTGAGGTTGTGGGGAAAAGGGAACCCTGGTGCACTGTTGGTGGGACTGCAGATTGGTGCAGCCACTCTGGAAATCTGGAGGTATCTCAAAAAACTGGAAATGGAACTACCTTATGACCCAGCAATTCCACTCTTAGGTATCTATCCAGAGACACCCAAGATGCTAATCCGAAAAAATACATGCACCCCTATGTTTATTGCAGCGCTATTTACAATAGCCAAGTCTTGGAAACAACTGAAATGCCCATTGGTAGATGACTGGATTAAGAAACTGTGGCACATTTATACAATGAAGTATTGCTCAGCTATAAAGAAAAATGAAATCTTACCATTTGCAACGATATGGATGGACCTAGAGAACATTATGCTAAGTGAAATAAGTCAGTCGGAGAAAGACAAATACCATATGATCTCACTTATATGTGGAATCTAAAGAACTAAATAAATGAGCAAAGTAAACAGAAATAGTCTCAGAGATATAGAGGAAAAACTGATGGTTACAAGATGGAAGGGGGAGGTGATGAGGGAGAAGGGGAAGGGATTAGACAGCATACATAGATAACTACAATATTGCCACAGGGATATAAAAGACAGTTTGGGGAATATAATCAATAATGTTGTAAATATTTTTTAGGGTGTCAAATGGATATGTCTTGTTAGGAAAACCACTTCATGGACCATGTAGAGGCTTGACACCTGAAGCTGATGTTGAATAATATAGTTGAATGTCAACTATAATTTAATATATATACAATCACAGGATGTGGAGTACAATGTGGGGAGTGGAGTCAATGGAATTGTAATAGATATGTATTAAATTGGGGGGGGGTGGAGTGGGGGAGGGGGCTGTAACTTTGTGAGGGGTGAAAAGTATAACTATTGCATTGTTTTGTACATGTGAAACAAATACATAAATAAATGCATAAATACATAATAAAAGAAACACATGGGCACACCAGGAGTCTGAAAGTGAAGAGAAGAATGATGTATAAATGCACATTTCTTTTTCCTTCTATATTCAAAACACTTTTGGCCCCAGGTGTTTACTTTCTGTTCTTAAAGGTAGGCACTTAATTCTATTTCCTCGACAGCCCTTGAAGGTTGATAATGCAGTTCTTATTGTGACTAGCTACCTCATCTTTTTAGAAAAAGTATCATGGTACTCAGGTTACGTTTAAATGTCCACATGGACCAGATAACTTCATTTTATTTGGGTGCCGTAGACTATAACCCCAATTTTTCCCAGAAATCTTATTATTGTTGAGCATGACTATCAAGAGTAACGTCTGTGGCCAGAGGAAAGTAAAAGCAGCATAAAGTGAATGGTCCTCTGATTTTATTTCCTATAATTGGATTTGAAATAAAATATTTTACTATTAGTTATTTTAAATATTATTGATATTTATAAAAATATAATTAAAGTATATCTTTCTAAAATTGTCTTGCTCATTGTCCTCAGAGTGATTTTTCTTTAAACTCTGGGACAAATATTTCCCATGGTAATAAGTACTTTTCCAATTTTTCAGCATAAATTAGAAATCATCCCATTAGACTTCATCTTCTATCGAATTTTTCAGTCTTCATTTGTTCATTCATTTAGCAAACACATATTAAGTATATGCTATGTGCCAGACATTTTCTAGATATTAAGAAACTAAGTAGATAGAGCTGCTGCCCTCAAGAAGTTTACATTTACAACATTGTTGATTATATTCCCCAGACTGTCTTTTCTATCCCTGAGGCTATATTGTAGTTACCAATTTGTATTGTCTCATCCCTTCCCCTTCTCCTTCTATATATACATATAGTAACGGGAAGTGGAGTAGAGAGTGGAAATGGAGTCAATGGAATTGTAACAGATAAGCATGATATCAGGGGTGGGAGGGCAGCAGATGGGGGAGAGGGGTTTTTTCTGTGGAAGGGTAAAAAAAACTATTGCTTTGTTCTGTACACCTGAAACTAACAATAAAAAATAAATAAAATTAAATTTAAAAAAAAAACAGAAGTTTACATTTAGTGGAAAGAGACAGAAAATATATAAACAAACAATGTGGGAGTTAGGAGCCGTGACCCCTGAGCAGTTGAAAATCGCATATAACTTTCAACTCCCCAGAAACTTAGCTGTCCCTCAGTATCCACAAGAGATTGCTTCCAGGACCCCCACAGATACCCAGATCCACAATGCTCTCAAGTCCCCTGTATAAAATGGTGCTGATCAATGCATACAGATGGCCCGCCACATCTGCAGACTCCCAACCACGAGTGGAAAACAGTACAGGTATTTATTGAAAAAAATCCGTGTGTAAATGGACTTGCACAGTTCAGACCCATGTTGTTTAAGGTCAACTGTAATATGTAAGTGGTGGGAAGTGCTATGAAGCAGAGTCGTGGGAATAGTACTGGAGAGGAAAGCAAAGAAGGCTTCATTGACAAGGTGAGATTGGAGCAGAGATTTTTAAGGATCCCAACTATTCATCTAATATGGACCATCATCATAGTCAAAATGCAGGTGCGACTGATGTAATAACCTAATTATTCCTAGTTATTTCAATGAACATTTTCAGTGCTACTGAAATAATTACCAAAGTAAACACAAAAGACTAGGAGTAAGAGTATGTCGCAGTCACCCCCTATCATTTGATATAGGCACTATCTTTCCAAGCTCTCTCCACAAGCAATAGGAGCACACTCAAAGCTGGTCTGTATTGACCATATGAAACACAACCATTTTCCAGGCTGCCGGATCCAGCTCAGGCAGAACCACTGAGATGTCACTGAACACTTCTGTTCAGGTAGGGATGACGTCACCACCCAACCTCTGATGTGATGACATCATCCAGAACTGACTAACCAGTCTATCCATCTCTTTGGGGACTGTGATTGGATCCAATGTCAAAATGTAACCAAATTTAGAAATTTTGCTGGAATTTAGAGAAAGAAGACTTTTTTGGCTGGGGTTATTGAGCAAAAAAAAAAAAGTTTTAAATAGACTTCAGGCTACTTACATTCTTTGTCACCCTGCAGGGAAAGGTTGCTTGAGAGCATATAGTATATAGAGTATAAAATATACTCTATACAGAAAGAGGAAAACAAAGCTGAGAAATGGAGAGACATAAACCAGATTACCTTGAGTAATTACTTTTTTCTGTATGGCGACCACTAATACAGAAAAACCTTTTTTTGCTTAGGTCACTTTGAATTGGTTTTGAAGATATACACAGAAAATTAGAAAATTGGATATTGCAGAGGTTTAGAAACTGTTCTCTTCCTATTTTCAACACTGACCTGGTATAATCTGTATATGGATGTCACCTTGTTGGGAAAGGCAATCTTATGTGCACAGTCTTCTGTCCCCTATTCGGCCATATAAGAATGGGCCTCGGGCCTGGAACACTTCCTTACCAAGAGATAAAGAGCCCACACAGCCTGTGCCCGTCTTATAGCCTAGTGTGGGAATATCTTTCCCTGTTTCAGGGTCCGTGGATGTTCCTTTGTTCTACTAAGCATGTGCATCAATGGCCCTCAGGCATGCCCCTAGCTGTCAGTGTTTCCGACTCCACAGGGAAGGGGTCAAGGTCCTTCTGTTGCACAAGAGGGATGCACACAGGCCAACTGCTTTGAATTGGCTGCCAGGAGGACAACCTGATGGCCATGAGGGACCAACATACTATGGAAGCTGACATGTTCTCTACGTAAGTAAAATTGTTGTTCCATCCAGTGCTTGACCACACTGTGCTTTCTTTGAAAACTCTAATATCAAAATGCAGTGGGCACAAGCATTGGACCTCTCTTCTTGATGGTTGACATAGCGATGATCTTGGCTATCCTCCATGTAGTTGGAGTCCTCCCCTGGCACTGGGAACCTGTGCACAGTGTTCTCCTTGATATATATCTTTCACAAAAGTAGACCAAGCTTCACTATAGAACCTGAAGTGTGATCACAGGGCCCTTTCAAAGTAACAATACCTAATTCTCCTTAAGGATGTCAATATAAACACTGTGAGGTTGCAGAAATAGTCTCTCAGGACTTAAAGATCTTGACTTCGAGACAGATGAAAAAAACATTACTTTGGGGAGGAATCAGTATACAGAATAAGAGGAATTCTAAAGCAAACCAAATGAAAGCAAATGTAGCTGACTATAAGGAAAGAGACCAAAAATAGCACTCCAGACATGCAATCACATACACCAGTGTACAATTCAACTTTTAGCTATGATATTTAAAAGGAATTACTCACTTCTACCAGACATCCCAAAATATCACTACCATCTATTTCATAGTGCAATTTCTTTTATTTATTTATTTATTATTTATTTATTTATTTTTAAGCTCAGCTGTCCTGCCACCTGTTGGCAGCTCAGCGGCTGCTCAGCTTGGGCCAGGAATTGAACCACTATTTCTCAGAGCTCAAACTCTTGAGCAAGCTCTTAACCAACTGAGCCACTCGGCTGGCCCTCATAGTGCAATTTTTTAATGTCAAAAAGGAAGAAGTCATTTCCATTTATTTTTTGGCAAACACGATCTCAGCTATTTTCTCATTCAAGCATATTAAAATTGCTGATTTTATTTATTTAAATGTGTGAATTAGTGAGTGAAGAAGCACTTATTTTTAACTTGATGCATATAAGTACATGCATCAAAAATTATGTGTAAATGTTCATAATAATTACTCTAAGAATAATTAAATAACCTATTATCTATATAATAAGTCAATGCTTAGAGATAATTATAATATTCTTTAGGAGGAAATTAAAACTTGAAATTGTCTTGCACAAAAGGCCTACTATTTGTTATATAAAAAATATTCCACAGTTTTCATTGGGAAGATTTTAATTAATAAATGCATGCTTAAGTGTGGGGAAAAGTTTTTATGAAGAAAACTACAAAGATCAGTATGTATACGGAGAAAAATTATTTACATTGTAAAAGATGTTATGCAGCCAATTCTGGTTAGATGATTACCACCCTGTTTTCTTTACTTTGTGGGATGCAGCTACACTATACTTGTTAACTTCCTGCACAGGTTGGAATGGCCAAGTGACTATGACTGAGTACCAGTCAATAAAATATGAGTAGATGTGACGTTCACTCTTTCCAGGCCCGTCCCCTAAAACCTCCTACTTGTATTCTCCATCATGTTTACCTTTTGCCACCATTTACAGACGAGCCAGGCAGTCTTAGATGGCAGAGCAACTAGGAGTCTGAGTTCCTGAATTCTCACTTGGAGAAGAGCTACCTGCTGATCAGGAACACGTATTATAAATTTTAAATGAGTGACAAATTAACTTCCATTACATTTGACCTATTACTATATGATTTGTCTTAATTTTTTTAAAACAGCTAGCAGTACCTTAACTAATATAGCTTATTATATCACTAAAATTAATATTCATGTTAGTGATATAATGTAGATTAAAATTTTTAATATACCAAAAACAATGCAAATGTATTAACTTCAAATTGAGAAATATTTTAATATCCCTAAGTAGACTACATTTTAAATAAAATTATTTCTTCAAAGTTTATTCTTTGCTTAATCCCAACAGATCCTAAACTTTCTTTAATATTTAATTAACAACATTAACCTTTTTAATGGCTTTAGTGATGAATTAAACTTAGCGAAAAGATTTGTCTTTTTAAAAATAATCAGATCAAAAAATAAGAATCAGCCTTATCAGTTTTATCACATTCCTATAAAGCATCTAAAAAGTAACAAAATGTTTCAAGAAAACTGCCAGAAAATAACTGTAGATTAACTTTAAAAAAAGTAAAAATGGTTCCGCCAGCATAGGTCTCATTTTGTAAAAATGAATGTGCAATCATTCAAAACAAACAGATGAAAACAAAAGAAAACTAACCTTAGACGAAGTTTTGAAGTTGGGGAAGTTCAATTTCCAGTCAAGCATTCATGCTCATCTTTCTAACATTTATCCATGCATCCATTCATCCGTCCATGCATCTATGCATCCATGCAGCCAGCCAGCCAGCCAGCCATCATTCTTTTGTTCATTAATTCAATAAAAGTATATTGGTCTCCTTTTATGTGACAGGCATTTATGTGACTGTTAATACAAAGATGAAATATACATATAATGCCCTCAAGGAGTTCATAGTCTAGTACTAATTTTCAAGAATAAGAAACCAACAAAATATACAATTACATAGTACAATTACAATCACCATGAGTACCATTACAGAGTATGCGGAAGCGCTGAGGAGCATCTAATCCAGACCAGGGAGAGGGTTCAACATTGGGCTAAGATTGGAGGGCGGTCACATCAGAATCAAGTTTCGATGGATGAGGAGAATTAAAGAGAATAAAATTGGTGTGGGCTTGAGGAGAAGGTAAGAACTTCAGGTGTGTAAAGACAGGTGCAAAAGAGTACGGAAAATTCGTAGAAGTACTGGTTAGTACAGAAAGTAATGAGAGATGAGCACACAGAACGATACAGGAGTCAGTTCATGAGCCGTGCACTCATTTTCCTTATTTTATCATCAAACAGTCGTTGTCATCCCACTTTTTAATGCCCCTCCCATCATGCTCTTCAAACAGGACAGAATCACCATTTCATTTTCACTGACTAAAATACAGCTATTTCATTTTTCAACATACCTCCACTGAATAGCTACAATGTGTCAGGCAACTTACTAAATTCAGGGGATATAAAAATAAATAGTTTCTCTTTCTCTTTTTCCACAGCACTTTGTACTATAATTTACTGGATTGTTCAGTAAAATAATTTATCACTCTGTATTTCTATTAGTTAGTGATAGATCTGTTTTCTCTGCTAAGCCCCAAGCTCCTGAGAACAAGAAAAATGCCTCATTCAGTTTTTATCTGTCCTAAAACAGTATCTGGTGCATAGTAGAGGTATAATGAATGCTTACTGAGTGAATGAACTAAAGCTCGCAGAAAAATGGATCAGCTTTAAAACAAAAGACCATCTTTTTAGTTCTTCCAATGCATGATAAGATGTTTTAAGGATATGAAATATAATATATATTTTATATTTTTCAGAGTATTTACACTAATTTATTGGTAAATAATGTTTTCCTACTGTAGCACCCTTTTCCATATATCTTTATATACATAATTTATAATTTTGATAGTTTCTGAAAACATATTTATATTAGAATCTTACTCAATGTTACTAAAGATTATGAGTAGAATTCATTTTTTCATCCATACAAAAATATTTATTGAGCACTTGGTACTTGCAAGGGCAAATACTATGTCAGTTGCTTACCATTCATACTTCAATGTCATGAAATATAATACTGATTATGTAATAAGTAAAATAGGCCTTAATTTAAGCCCTAGTCAGATCCTATGGCAAAAGAACAATTTCACTCAACATCCTATTTCACTAGTCCCATTTCTCTCCTAAAATTTTTCCATCTGTTCGAAGAAAGATTGGTCTGAGCTGGAGTAAGTAAGGAGGTTACTATATACTAGATAATGGCTTGTCAAATGAACACCATTTAAACAAACAGAAAAGAAAGGAGAATGAAAGAGAATGAGCAAAGACACCAAGGAAGAAATGCCTATGGTATGTTTAGGTAAATGACAAACGAAAAGGCTATTTTAGTGGAAAGAGGGAGAATAGTAAGAAATAACATTGGATAAGGAAGAGCAGGAGAGAATGGGAAGATCTGGACGTTCTTGAAATCCAGGAAAAGAAATCTGGCAACATACAGTAATCAAAATAAGATTCTCACCTAGTTTTTGACCATAGAGGTCATGGAATAAAAAGCTCATTCAGGAAGACTCATCTGGTAGTGTTTTAGATAGGTATGGGTCAGAATGAAGAGAGGCTGCCTACAGAGAAAGAAACAAACTGGTTCAGCACCTTCCGTGTCCAACACACTGCTAAACACTTTTTACACCCTTCACATGTTAGTCTCCATGACAACTCTTTAGGGCAAGAAGTACTATGCTCATTTTACAGAAGAGGAAACTGAAGCTCAGAGAAAGTAAGCAACTAACCCAGGTGTATAGCTAGTAAACAGAAACAACGGGATACAAATTCTGATCTGTACAAATCCAAAATACATGCTTTCTCCAGTATGCAGATGACCAGGTCAGAAACTGTATAATCCAAATGTAGAGAGCTGAGGGCCTATAGTAGAGTTAATTTATTATTTCATTCAGCAAATATGGATTGTGTGTCTATTATGTGTCAAATATTTTAAGCACTGGGAATGACAGCAGTCAACAATATCAAAAATACAAAATCTCTAAAATATGAAACCTACATTTTAATCAAAGGAGCAACCCAATAAGTGTAAGAAATAAGTAAAATGTACGGTATGTTAGATGAAAATGATATGGAAAAAAATTTAGTAGAAGAGGGGATAGGAATAGCCAGGGGGCTAACTTTGAATAGGGTGGTCACGCTGAGAAGGTAATGTTTGATGACAACCTGACAGAGTCGGCCACAGAGACAGCTGAGAAAGAGAGCTCAGACAGAAGGAACAGCAAGTGCAAGAGTCTTGATGGAGACGTGTGCCTGGTGGTTTACAGGAATGGCAATGAACCAAGTGTGGCTGGAACAGTGTGAGGAGCGAACATAGTAGTGCAAAGGAGGTGTGGGAGGTAAGGATGGGCCAGGGGCAGGCATCCAGGTCATGCAGGGCCTTCTGAGCTAGTGTAGGGACTTTATATTTTCCTCATGGCAAGATCAGAAACACAGGGGGGGAGTGGCGGGGGTTAGTAGAAAAGTGACTTAACTTACATTTCAAAAGGATCTTTTCGCAACTCTTTTGAGAATACACGGGGTGGGTGGGGTGAGCGATAACAGGAACACCAGTTTGGAAGCACCTCACATAATCCAGACAAAGGCTGATAGTAGCTTAGACCAGAGTTGCGGGGGTAGAGCTGGTCAGAAGTGGTTGGATCCCGGACATATTTTGAAGGAAGAGCTAGGAAGAGCTAGTAGGATTTGAAGACCAACTGATTGTAGGGCATGAGAAAAGCGAGGGGTAAAAGGGCACTCCAAAGTTATTAGAGGACAGAGGCTGGATGGATAGAGTTGCTATTTATTGAAATGGAAAAAGTAAGGGTCCAGCAGGTTTGAGGGAAAAACCCAGAAGTTCAGTTTTATTCATGTTAAATGTGAAAAGGATACTAGACATGAGCGGAGATGTCAAATAGACAACTAAACAAGAGTTCTGAGTTCAAAAGAGCATTCAAGCTGCAGCTGTAAACTGGGAACAGTCTGGTCCATAGTAGGTGTTTAAAGCTGCGAGCCTCTCGCCATGCTTGGCCAAGAGTCAGTAAGATAAAGAAGAGACGTCCAGGCAGGCACTGAGGGCTCAAGGCACGTTGTGTGAAGCAGTCAGGGATACGAGGAGAGCCAGCAAAGGAGGCTGAAAAAGAGCAGCCGGTCCAGGAGGAAGAAAACCAGGAGAGTGAGGCCTCTAAGAAGTCAAGTGAAGAAAATGTGCATATGACGGAGGAAAACATAATCAACTTTGTCATCTGCTCCTTAAAGAGCAAGTAAGAAAAAAACTACAAGATGTCTACTGGAATGATTGATGTGGAAGTCACTGGAGTTCTTGACAGGCAGTTCTGGGATCTGGACGGGTTTTAAAGAAAATGGAAGAGAGACCTTGGAAACAGCAAAAAGAGTCAGTTCTTTCAGAGTTTAATTGTAAAAACGAATTAAAGAAATGAGGGATTTCCTGGAAGGTGAAGTGGGGCCATGCAGAGATGGTAAGAATACACAAAAGGGAACTCTAGTAGACCAGGAGAAAGAAAGAAATGTAAAAGAATCAAACACAACACCCAAAGCATTTATCTTGGAAGAATGAAATAGCTGTTCTATTACTGAAAGATGAAAAACAGGTACAGATGCAGATTTGGGTGGAAAGGTGATCAACTTACATTTTTGACAGTTTCAGTCTGAAATGACAGTGGAAAGTTTCAGGAAAGGGGTCTTGGTGGCGGGAGAGAAGTGAGAAATTAAAGACAGAATTGTAGACTTGGAAATAAACAACACTGAGTTGCTACCTGAACGCAAAAAGCAGCCCTCTCTCTATGGAAGAAACAGCCCAAGAGACAACAGAAAACCAAGGGACTGTGAGAAGAAAGGGGACCGGCTAAGGAAAACACAAACAGTAAGGGAAGTGGTTGCCTGGCTGGTACGAGAGGAACCAGGGAGAAAAAGAAGTAAATTTGGAAAGTCTTCCCTAATCACCCACATCTGAGATCAGTATCTTTCCCATGTATTTAATACTACCTTGTATTTCTCCTGTTATAACACTTATTACACCATTGCATAATTGCCTTTGTCCATGTCTGTATTTACTGCTAAACTGTTAAGTTCAATGATAGCAGGGATCCTATGAATCTTGTCAACTGTTGTATATACCACAGGGCATAACACAGAATGTGCCACGCAGTAGATACGTAAGTGTTTAGCATATTATTAAATGTATTATTCTATAAATATCATAGACATTTGCTATTAAAATAGAATTATCAGTGAATTTAGAGGCAGAAACTTTCCAAATTTGCTCCCATAAATCAGATCATATCACTTTCCTGCTTAAAAAATTTTAAAACACACACACACATACACGCACACACACACACACACACACACACACACGCATGCACACACACAAACTGCCAAACCACTTTCCATGAGCTACAAGGCCCTTTGTCATCTGGATTTCCAATTTCATTGCATTCTATTCTCTACCTAGTTCACTGTACTCCAGCCTACTCCACTGGCCTCCTTTTTGGTACTTAAACATACTAAGCACTTTTCCACCTCAGGAAAGAGTATTTCCTTTTAGTCCAAATTTTCTTTCCATGGTACTTTTTATGACTGGATCTTTCTCTTCCTTCACATTACAGTTTATATGGTATATCGCTCCTCTGAGAGGTGTCCTCTAGCCACTGTATATAAACAACCACACTCTACTCCCAGTTACTCTATCTCATTACTATGTGAGAGTCAGAGTATCTTGATTAATTAAATATGCCTCCAGGCTAATGAACAAAGCACCTCTTAAAATCAGATTATAGACAAGAAAAAAAATTTGAAGTGTGTCTTCTCATATCTGATCTATGAATGTAGAATTTTTATGTTTTAAGCTATGACATTATGTCTAGAAAATATCAGATTCTTCAGTGTTTATGACTGGATTCTCAAAACCATGAAATGCCACTTGTTCCAAAGGATAACATAAAATTATAGAACTTTTAAATCAAAATAAAAGGATACAAGTCCCTACTGATATTATGATCTCTCTCTTCTCATCTACTCTTCCTTTCTCCCTGCCCCTCTTCACACACACCCACACCCACACACACACGTGCGCACACATGCGCACACACGCACGCATACACACACGCGCACACACACATTTTTGTGGTATGTGGTGTGTTGGTTTTGTATTCTACTTGAAAGTGAATAACACTAGTAGAAGGACAATTAAAAAGTTATTGTGAACAGGAAGCACAATCTCTGTGAACATCTCTCCTGAGGCCTTATCTGGAACTTCGCTTAACTCTCAGGAAGGATGCTTCCAAGCCAACACAATCTTTTAATATCATCAAGGTAAAAAGACCTCATGTTAATTTATGTTGCCCAGACTTGTGTATGTGTATTGGGGGGCGAGGGGTGGTCAGAGCTATGAGGGGATGAAATGAGTTCTGATTAGATGTAACAGAATTAATGAGAAGAAAGGTATTGGTAATATCGAATTTTAAAAGAGCAGTTGAATAGCCATAAAACATTTACTGAGCACTTACTATATGCAAGGAATGATAACAGGCACTTGGGATAGATGTTAATAATAATAATAATAATAATAATAATAATAAAAACATTGTTCCTAGGTTCACACTTTCATTCTTACAGAGTTGCATTTAAACAGGGTGATGGGCAGGAGAAGCAGGCAGGGGTGGAGTGGGGAGGTCATGAAGAAGAAGATAGACCTTCAAAGAACAAGTAAGCAGAAGCAAATAGAGTCTATGAGTTTGAAGAACTGAAAATGAAAGTTTGATAAGGATGATAATATTCTTATGAATACCAGTGTATACTTTATTTGGTACTTTAACACCATTGTCATTTAATTTCAAGTATAAAAATTACTACAAGTTATATACAATGTAAGATAAAAATCATATGATCATCTTAATAGATGCAGAAAAAGCATTTTACAAAATGCAACATCCTTTCATGATAAAAACACTCAACAACTTGGGTATTAAAGGAACATATCTCAACATAATAAAGGTCACATACAAAAAACCCACAACTGACTTCATACTCAACAGGGAAAGGTTGAAAGCTTTTCCTCTAAAATCAGGGATAAGATACCACTATTATTCAGTATAATACTGGAAATCCTAGCCAGAACAATTAGACAAGATAAAGAAATAAAAGGCATCCAAATCAGAAAAGAAGAAGTAAACTATCTTTGTTTGCAGATGACATGATCTCATATGCAGAAAATCCTAAGGACTCCACCAGAAAACTGTTAGAATTTATCAATAAATTCATTCAGTAAAGTTGCAGGATATGAAACCAACATACATAAATCAGTTGTATTTCTATATACTAACAATGAAACATCTGGAAAAAATAAAGAAAACAATCCTTATTCACAATAAAATACTTAGAACTAATTTTAACAAAGGAAGTAAAAGATCTATACAGTGAAGACTTTGATGAAAGAAATTGAAGAAGACACCAACAAATGGAACACTATTCTGTGTTCATGGATTGTAAGAATTAATATTATTAAAAAGTCCATACTACCCAAAGCCATCTCTAGATACAATGCACTCCCCGGCCAAATTCCAATAGCATTTTTTACAGAAATAGAAAACAAAAATCCTTAAAATATAAGTTATTTTGCCTTGATGACCAATCAAATTTGCATCCACAGACGCAGAAAAGCAAACCAAAGGCAAATTCAGGTCAGATCACTGGAATCTGAGTTCCACAGATCTGTGCAGACAAGAAGAAAATGGGCCTGAGTAGTTGACTAAGAAGTGAACATTTTTTAAATGCTCTAGTGCAGCATGCATGAACTACTGAGCATAAGAATTACCTAGGAAGTTTTTTTAAAAATAATCTACCTCCAGACTTTCTCGTTCAGTAGGTCAAGCTGAGACTTTTTAGAAGCACTATTTTTCAGATAAAAAAATGCAAAGATCAGGGTAGTATTTATCTAAGGAGTAGATATTTACCTAAGGTAGCATTTATCTAAGGATCCAAATACAAGTCTGAATCCAAAACTCCTGTTCTCTACCTTATAATGTCACTCCAGGTTACAAATATATGTTATTGAAGGAATTAGCATAACTTTAATGTGGACTCAGCAAGTTGGTGAAGATGGCAATAATAACTATGACGATAAAGACACTTAAATGTTTAGAAAAGTGGCACCAAGCTAAATAAGAGCAGAATTACAGAGCTAAAAGGAAATCCTCTCCAAAGCTAGAACTGATTCACTTCAGCAACACAGAATGGATGATTATAAGGAAAAATATATAACATGTCAGTATTTGTCTCACTTATTTTGGGGGCAAGCTATTTCCACTTTACTGATATACACTTCTCACTGGTTCATTATCTCTGCTCATTGTAGGGCTTTTCATTTCCTCATCTTCTTGATGACCTCGTTCTTTCTCCAAATTAAGACTTTGTTTCTCATTATTATTTGATGGCATACACTGACAGCTATCAACTAATGGAACTGGGGTGAAACTGTAAGCAACCAAAATAGTTGCGCTTTAAAAAGCATAGATGGTTGAAATAAAAATTCAGGCAAAGGAAAGCGAAAATAACACCAGACAATTTAGAAAATCTAAGCCTGAGATTGAAGCAGGCCACCCAGTAGCTTTTCCATTCCTGTCACTGTCTTTGATTGTATCATAGAGAATCCTAATTCCTCAGCTGTTAAAGGTTGAATGGAGTCCAATATTCAGCAGTCATTTCCGAAATGGTCTCATGATAAAATGGTTAGAATCATGAGCGATTTCAGTAAATTTTTTCTGGGTTACTACTAGTCCACTATTTCATTAAAATTAATTTGCTCTGCAAGGTGAAAAACATTTCCCTGAACACAGAGATAAGTGATTATTGCCACTGACATGCTCCTTTCAGCTCAGGCTCTAGATCGATTTCCTTCGGCATTCGGAAGCAAAATGGGATTGTTTTACAATGGCAGGCTGGCCACGGCCTTTACTCCAACACAGAATCAAGAATTCTCAAAGGTGTACCTTGACGCACAATTACAAATTAGGTGCATTATGGTAAATGAACATGGTAAATATGCAGCTCAGAGTTGTCAAAACTTAACTTCATTATTACCCAGAAAGTGAGGTTGGAAGAAAGTTAAATTATTAAACTTTAAAAAAAAAAATTTAAATTAGCTCCTGAGTGTATAGATTTCTCAGAGAAATCATAATAGCTGAGTTCTTCTGCTAAAAAGATTAAATTCAAGTCAGACATAATAGAAAGATCAGAGAGAATGAAAGTATCAAAACAAAAAATGGCTGATGTATCTGCAGAGTAGACAGAATAAAAACTTCATAACACAATACTGTATGTTAGCTATATTTTAATAAAAATCTTTTAAAAACATAATTATCTGTTTTGTAAAGTGTTTTGTGATGCAATTAACAAAAGGTTAAGGTGAGCTAATGTACAGCCTGCTGACTATAGTTAATAACACTGCATTGTCTATTTGAAATTTGCTATGAGGGTAAGTATTAAATGTTCTCACCACACACACAAATAAAAGGTAACTATGTGAGGTGATAGGTATGTTAACATGATTATAGTAATCATTTCACAATGCATATGTATATTAACTCATGTTATACACCTTTAAAAAAATCATGTTGTACAACTTAAATACCCAAGATTTTAAATTCCCAGTCATACTTCAGTAAAGCTGGAGAAAAAAGGCAAAATAAATAAATAAATAAAACTTCATAAACTTCATAAAATTCAAATATTTAAAAGTTTAAAAAATGTTAGGAAGGGAGTTTACTGCTTTTGGATACCTTAACAGAATGCTCACAATATTGAAAGCTATTTTAATGTCAAACACATTTTAAGAACAGGCACACAAAATACTGTGCATCAGTTGGAAAATAAGAATCGTTATCAATCAGGGGGGAAAAAACAGGGTGCTGGCTGAAGCCCATTTTTTTATGTTTAACTGAAAAACAAAACAAAATTAAAAAAGCTCCAAAAACAGCCCATCTCAAGTTACACAGAAAGAATAACAGGGATGAATTTAAAAATGTTCATGACATAATATTGAAGAATTTGAAAATTAATAATATGAGACATATGTTCCTATACCCTTACAGATTTCCATTATATACATTGCCAGGACTCAAACACAGTACTTGTAATGTAAACTTACCTTGTTATCAATGACAGAAATATGCTACAATGACTAGAAAGAATGGACCTAAGATATTGTTGTTTTGATGTTGTGAGAAAGTTTATAATATAGCTTAACCAGATTATTTCATTTCATCTTCAGAACAAATGGTGAGGCATGCATCAACCAACACAGGAAGCTCTTCGGAAACTAGAATGACTTCCCATAGGTCTTGCCCCCTAAATTCAGTTATCTAACAGACTTTTTGATGTCCGTGGCCTAGCAAATCAATTCAACAAATGTTTATTAAGCATGTGAGTGAGGAACTATGCTAAAGATACACATACACAGAGATCAATAAATCTCCTGTCATCAAGGGAATTACAAGCAAAACCAAAAAAGAAGATTGATGCATAAACAATACAGAGCAGACTATGACATTTATATCGCAGATTTATAAATGAAATGTAATGTGTTCAATCCAAACAGCTGGATCTAAATAGGAGGATCAAAAAGGATTTTGTGATAGATGATTTTCAATAAGTAGAGACAATAGGGGAAAAAATATATAGTAAAACACTGGATTGCGAGTAACTTGGTTTGCAAGTGCTCTGCAAGACAAGCAACAAACATTTCTATTAGGTTGGTGCAAAAGTAATAGCAGTTTTTGCCATTACAAAAACCGCTATTACTTTTGCACCAACATAATAATATATTTTAACTTAATAAATGAGCAATGTTTTGCAATACGAGTAGTTTGTTTCTGGAACAAATTATGCTTGCAAGCCGAGGTATTATTGTATATGAACAAAACCTTGTGAACCATTGCAGGACATTTGATCCTGTCCAAAATGTCTTTGGAGACGTTTGGTCCACACCAAAATGTCCTTGATATTTGGTCCTGTCCAAAATATCCATGCTTAGAAGATATCACTGGGTTCAAATAGCCCATAATGTTTATTTCTACTTTTGATTCACAGGATTAATATATTAAAAATACTATCATGTTTTATTAGTCCAATAATTGTGCTGTGGCTGTATTGCCAATAATAACCCTTTTTGCCTTGTAAGACATCAGACCTAAGTTCAGGTCTCAGTTTTACCTTGTGGCATCTCTGTAACCGTGGACAAGTAATTTTATTGTTGATTTCCACATTGAGGGCAATAAAACCTACCTCCTGTCATGTTGGGAAAAATAAAGAAGATAATGATTTTTAAATGCTTACCACAGTGTCTACCACATAGTCAAAACTTAGTATAATATAAATCTAGCTTCCAGCATTATAATTATTTTCAGAGATCATAACTTGGCAACTGTTTATTGATGTTTAGCAGCCATATCTCACTGTTGGTTCACATTGCAAATGTGGTCATTTAAATATCCCAGAACTTTCTGCATGAACTACTCCCCAACTAAATCACTCCCATCTTATATTTATACCATTGAATTTTTAGAAATCTAAATACAAGATTTTGTTATAACTCCCACTGAATTCTGTGTTTTTACTTTCAGCCAAGAATCTCAGATAACTGAGGTACTTTTTCATGTATTCAATTATTTGCCATTTACTATTCCTCCCTAACATCTGCAAATCTGATTATGATGACTGTCTTTTACAAGTAAAATATTGACTTAGACCAATCCAAGAGCAGAATATTTAGCATTTCACTAGAGAATCCTTTCCACGTAGACACTGAGTGATTATTCGAAAGTCTGGACAAAATTGGATAAAATCTATGAAACACAAAATCAAGATGGCATATCTTCAGCAACACAAAAGAACAGTTCTTTTTATGTGAATGACAGAAAGCCATATTGAACTTTTTTTTTTTTTTACACTGAGAGGAGACTAAGGCTTGGAAAGATCAAGCAACTTGCAAAGTTCACCCTGCTAGTAAGTGGCAGAACAGGGATGCAAACCCAAGGCTGTGTAACTCCCAATCATGTGCTCTTAACTACTAAATTGCTTCCCTAAGAAAGATGGTTGAGACTCTATGCTTGCTTGGGAAAAACCTGTCCTTGGACTCTGTGATTTATCTCCAAATAATTGAATATGTGTTTCAACGAAAGTGGTTTATTTACAACAATGGTTTATATGCACTCTTACGTGTAACGTTTGCCATTTATTCATTCAGTGAACTTTCATGAGGTACCTCTGTATGCAAGACACTGTGCTAGGCAGGACATGATTACAGAGACCAACCAAATATAGATTCTACCATCAAGGAGTCTATAAGAATATAAAAATGTATATACACCTACAAGACAAAGCAGAACAAAAAGGTGTGTCATGAAAGGTAAAAGCAATAGTGTTGGAAGTTCAGAAGAATGATTCTTGTATCCCAGTAGCTATTTATCTCCACGATCCTCCTAGATTCATTACAGGTACAAAAAGTTCTCCCTTGGGTGAGAGAAGGGACAAGAATTTTATCATTCTGACTCTGGATTCTCCTTGTATGTACATATAGTACATACATATGGTTAAGGGTATTAGTTTCAAAATATTAATATAGGTCAACAGAATCTACACATTCCCTAAATCCTGGAAAAATCTGTTAGCACAATCCAAACCTGGGCTTAGTAGCTTAGTACACAGAGGACTTGAGTCACCATTTCCAAAAGTTTGTTCAACTATATAAGAGTAATTTACTATATAAATAAATTACTGAAGTTAGCAATATTCTCTGAGCACTATATTCCCATTAAGACAATAGTTACCACTGCTTAAGATTCAGTTCCATTATAAAATAGCTCATATATGCTAAAGAATTTATTATAATCCCGTAAGAAGCCTCTATGTTTCAGAAAATTAATTTCCCAAAGTGCTCTAAATCTGATGGGAATTGGATGAGACAGACACTAAAGATTGTCAAAATTCTGAAATTGGTGCAGTCTTGATTTTTAAGCTCTAGAAATTGTGCTGAATGTATTTGAAAGTAAACTTTGTTTCAAAAACACCATTTGGGTTTTAGGCAACCTAATTTAACTGATTGGCCTTTAAGACTTGATGAATTCTGGCACCAAATTAAGCATATTTTCCTATAGAGACTCCCCCCAACCCCCACCCCCCAAGAGTGTTCTCAAGCAGTTTATAGAAGCTTGGTATGAAAACTGAGAACTTGAATCTTGAAATCTTAAAATGCTAAAGTAAAATATCTCACACTTTAGAAGGTTTACATGTAATTTAAGATTTTGCATTGGAAAAGAAAGTGAAATGACAGAAAAGAGGTGTGCTGGCTGAGTAAAACTGCACAAAACCTGTAATTGCACAACCACTTTAATACAATAAGTCGTAGATGCTGCTTGTGTCTAGGTTTTCCCTCAGGAGAAAAAAATATAATGCATTTCACTCCTGGAGCTTCCTATTTATTTCTTAGAGACATAGGCTGAGGAGGCAATAACGCTTTTTCTATTTTAAATCTCAAAAATATGCTTTGCTGAAACTTAGATTCTGAAATCTGCTCTAATGATCTTGTTATCATCGAATTTCTCTGTGGCATGATGTGTTCACATTTAAGAGTTGCATACACTGTTTAAACATAGGGAGGAAAAAACTGAATATATAATTTGGGAAAATAAGTTAAGAGAATATAAATTTTTTTCATATTATTTTATATTCTTTCAAAAACCTGAATTTCATGGGTTAGAAAGAATGTGAAGATATTTATATTTCTTCAAAATCTACATTCTAGGTTATATAATGTCCTAATTCAACTTAGAAAATGGCTCCATATGCATATTACAAAAGCATTTAAAACAGACTAACTTTTGAATAAAAATTTATGCAAGAGAAAACGTAATTTTAACTTGAGCTGGCTTCCACATTAAATATAAAACTTTCAATTGAATACATTCAATCATAATAAAAATTTTAATTTTTAATTAACTTATATTAGTAAAACTATTCAAAGTACCACCTTAAGGCTAATTTTATATTTTAATAAAGCCAAAAACCTCCAATTCAAAAATAAAAGTTCTTACATAAGATGGCTGATTTTGTATTTTAAATTACTGAGTTAGAGTGCCCTCTGTTGGAAGAAAAAAGGCAATAAAAGCTAAACTAACAAAGAATAGTTAAAATACCCCAAAATTCAAGCCACATCATTAATAGGTAAATATATTTATTAATAATATGAATTCTACACAACATATTTGCCTTCATTTTAATTTTTTTCTGAATTACTTTGGATTTATTTGTCATGTTACAATGAACAAGTTTGATGTTTCATATAATCTAAAATTAAATTTTAACTGAAACTAAATGCCCATCCTTCAGGCAATAATGTGAATTATAAACAAAAATGTTTGTCTACATTTAACATTCTGGCATATTAGAAATAATTTTAAGTTAGGATTCTGGCAGAATACCAGTTGAAATTTTGTTTGATGAGAAACTTAAAACGTCCCTAATTCAACAGCTTTTTAGAAGCTCTTACACTGCATAGTGGGAGAATTAGGCTGGATACTAGAAGATCTATGAAATGTAGTTTAACTCTAAAATTCTATAATTCTGTGGTGTTATCAAGACCTCAGTTCAGACTCAGCATCTCAGGCCTGAATTACCTCAGTAAGGTCCTCTAAGATTTTTGGTTCTCTAAGACCAATAGTGTGCATGTTAAAATAAGAGAGAGAGCAGGGGGCGGGGTGGGTGGGTGTTGCAGAGGATTACTCCTACAGGACATGGCTGTCTGCTTGGACTTATTAACTTATTTTGATTGAGATGTTAATAGCTAATAAGAGTTTAAACTATTGTCATGCTTCAAGGTAAGATTGACATTTTGATTGCAACTTTCCAGAAGTCAGACAAAAGTAGGCTTTTTCATCCTACTCTGAGACCCTCCATAAGAAAGGTTCCTTTACAAAAGAGAGAGAGAGAGGAAACCACAAATGCTAAGAAGGAAGAGGAAAGGAGGGGTGGAGACAGAGCAGAGGACGATGGAGACTCGGAGAAAGGGAAAGGAGACCCCACAAGTGCCCTCTCAGAAGGTATTCTTGTTTTCACCTCTGCCCAGAGCCTAGTACTGATCAGGGCACACGGTGGGCAATTCGTAACTATGCTAAAAGACTGAATGAGAATGAAAAAGGAAAAGAGAGTGAGAAGACCACATTCAGGCAGGGGAGAGACAGAAATAAAGAGAAAAAATCGAAGGCAGAGCCCCAGCAGACACCAAGCCCATAATCAGAGGCCAAATAAGCTTTTTAAAGAACAATGCTCAGAGCCACCCTAAACAATTCTGACTTACTTGGTCTGAAAAGGTACCTGAGGGTTTCAATATTTTTAAAAGCCTCTCCAGATAAGCCTAATGTATAATCATTGCTGAGAATCATCGTTTGAGTCTCTCCCTAGAACATCTGGCATTCAATTACCACTTTCATCTTCTCCAACTGTCACCTTCATTACAGAACTGTCCCCTACTCAAGGGTGTATTTTCCTCAGCATCAATATTAAACTTCTGACTCACTTCCCAACTCTAATTATCTGCCTGTAGCAAAATAGCTGAGTGGTACGGGGTACAACTTTGGCCCCAGGCTGCCTGTGTTCAAAGCCTGGCTCTGGTACTTACCCTGTAAACTTAGGAAAATCATAACTTTTCTGTACCACTGTGTTTCTCATCTGTAAAATGGAAGAAATAATACTATCTTATAGGGTTATTGTGAGGACTAAATCAGTTAATGTAAATAAAATGCTCCGGGGGTTTCCATCAAGATGGCAGAGTAGGTAAACTCTGTGCTTACCTTCTCTCACAACCACATCAAAATTACAACTCAACTACAAAACAACCATCATTGAGAATCACCTGAACCAAAGCCCTACAACTAAGGACATACAGAAGGAGCCACCTCCAGACTGGTAGGAGGGGCAGAGACGCAGAATGGCTGCTCCCACACCCGCATGTGACCATTAAAAATCAGGAGGGATGTCTCAGCTATGGAGGGCCCCCCCCACCCAACCCCCCCAGAGAAGCAAGGTTTCATAGCCCCACCCCAGCCCAGGGTTCCAGTGCCAGGGAGAGAAGTCCCCATTATTTCTGGTTGTGAAAACCAGCGGAGATTGTGGCTGACTGAGGCAGACAGCGGCTGCAGTCCCAGGTGCTCCTCTTGCAGGGCCCGCACATGGACTTACTCACTGATGGACTCACTCACTCTAAACTCCAGCGCTGGGGCCGCAGCTTGAAAAGCAACAGGGACATATGGGGAGGAACTGAGGTCTGGCTTCAGGGTGAGGGCTGGAGGGGCACCTTTCTCCTGGACGGAGGAGCTGGAGGAAGCCACTGTTTCTTTGTTGAGCCCTCCCCCTTCCTGGCATGTTGACGTAGGTGGGCGCCATGTCTGAGTCTCCATCAAATAAGCTATCAGCTCTTGTCTGCCCCGCCCTAGTGATTCCCTGAGACCACACTCCACCCAACTTTTGGGCACATCCAAGCCGCTTCCAGTCGCTTTTTCATACAAACCGACTGCCTTGGTTCATGCTGCAGAAGTTTCCTAAAGTCTCCAAAAGGTTCACAAAACCCAGACAAGCAGCATCTGGTTTCAGTGTGTCTCGTACCTCTTGCTAAGCAGCCTTAAGTCCAGCAGTAGTGGCAGCCAGTCTTGGTTTGCGGCTTGGCCTCTCAAGGCACCTACAAGCCCAGTGCGGGTGGCAGCCATGTGTGGATTGCTTTGTGGCTCATGCCATGTGGCCCTGGGCAGGGCACAGGCTGCGGCTGGCTTGGCCTGCAGTGGGTCTCCTCCCAGGGGCCCTGGGGCTGGCACACCTGGTGGCCAGTTTTGGATCGAGATGGAGCATCACCCACCGCCTCCAAGGACAACACACCCTAAGAACAGGCTGGGCAGGCACCAGAGCCCTGCTGACTGGAATCCTGCTCCATAGGGTCAGCCCCTGCACGACAGCTTCCCGTCACTGTGATAACGGCCAGTCCTCACAACCAATGAGCCCAAGGATCGATCCCTCCCACTGACATGCCAACAGCAACTGAGGCTCAACTACAACAGGAGGACCCACACAAGGGACACATGTGGAGCACCCAGCTCTGGTGACCAGGGAGACTGTGCCACTGGGCCCCTCGGACACCTCCTACATTAGGCCACTCTACTAAGACCAGGAGACATAGCAGCCATACCTAATGTGTAGAAACAAACACAGGGAGGCAGCCAAAATGGTGAGACAAAGAAACATGTCCCAAATAGAGAAACAAAACAAAGCTCCAGAAAAAGAACTAAACAAAATGGACATAAGCAATCTACCAGATGCAGGGTACAAACCACTGATTAGAAGGATGCTCAATAATCTCAGGGAGAACTTCAACAAAAAAACAGGAAACATAAAAATGGAGATAGAAAACATAAAAAAGAACCAGTCAGTAACGAAGAATACAACAACTGAAATGAAGAATACATTAGAGGGACTCAACAGATTAGATGAAGCAGAGGATAGAATCAGTGATTTAGAAGATAAGGTAGCAGAAAACATCCAAGCAGAACAGCAAAAAGAAAAAACAATACAAAAAAATGAGGACAGTTTAAGGGGCCTCTCGGACAATATAAAGCTTACCAACACTTGCATCATAGGGGTACCAGAAAGAGAAGGGAGAGAGCAAGGAATCAAAAACCTATTTGAAGAAATAATGACGGAAAGCTTTCCTAACCTGGTGAAGGAAATGGATATACAAGCCCAGGAAGCACAGAGAATCCAAAACAAGGTGAACCCAAACTGGCCCACACTAAGACACATCATAATTAAAACACCAAAGGTTGAAGACAAAGAAAGAATCTTAAAAGCAGCAAAAGAAAAGTAGTGGGCTGGCCAAGTGGCTCAGTTAGTTAAGAGTGCAGGCTCTGAGCAACACTGTCACTGGTTCGATTCCCACATGGGCCAATGAGCTGCACCTGAGCTGAGCTGCCGCTGAGCTGCCAACAGGTAGCAGGATGGCTCAGCTGGTGAGAGCATGTGCTCCTAACAAAAAGGTTGCCGGTTCGACTCCTGCATGGGATGGTGGGCTATGCCCACCCGTAACGAAGACTGAACACAGCACCTTGAGCTGAGTGGCTGCGAGCTGCCAATGGGCAGCTGGATGGCGACTGGACTTGGGAGCTGAGCTAGCTGCCCCCTCCACAACTAAGACTGAAGGACAACTGGGCTTCTCCCCTTCCCCAATTTCCCAATTAAAAAAAAAAAAAAGAAAAGCAGTTAGTTACCTACAAGGGGGGCTCCCATAAAACTGTCAGCTGATTTCCCAACAGAAACTTTGCAGGCAAGGAGGGAGTGGGAGGAAATATTCAAAGTGATAAAAAGCTAGAACCTACAACCAAGATTACTCTACCCAGCCACATTATCATTTATGATAGAACAGATAAAGAGCTTCCCAGACAAAAAAAAAAAGCTAAAGAAGTTTATCACCACCAAACCAGTATTACAAGAAATCTTAGAGGGACTTAAGATGAAAAAAAAAAAATTAAAAATGTGAATAACAAAATGGCAATAACTACATATCTATCAACAATTACTTTCAATGTAAATGGATTAAATGCTCTGATCAAAAGACATAGCAGGGATGAATGGATAAGAAAACAAAACCCTTACATATGCTGCCTACAAGAGACTCCCTTCAGATCAAAAGACACACACAGACTGAAAGTAAGGGGATGGAAAAAGTTATTTCATAAAAAAGGAAAAAAAAAAAACACAAAAGCTGGGTAGCAATACTTATACCAGACAAAGTAGACTTTAAAACAAAGGCTATAACAAGAGACAAAGAAGGACCTAATAACCTCACTTCTGGGTATTTATCCTAAGAAGAAACCCAAAATGCTACTTTGAGAGGATGTGTGCATCCATATGTTCATTGCAGCATTATTTACAATGGCCAAGATATGACGGCAACCTGGGCATCCCTGAATGGATGAATGGATAAAGAAGAGGTGGTACATATATACAATGGAATACTACTCAGCCATTAAAAAGAATGCAATCTTGCCATCTGAAACAACACAGATGGACCTAGAGGGTATTGTGCTGAGTGTAGTAAGTCAGACAGCGAAAGACAAATGTCATCTGATTTCACTTATAAGTGAAATCAAAAGAACAAAATAAACAAATGAAACAGAAACAAATGCATAGATACAGAGAACATTTTGATGGTTGCCAGATGGGAGGGGGTTAAGAAGTACAAATTGGCTGTTATACAGTAGTCATGGAGATGCAGGGTATAGCATAAGGAATATAGTCAGTAATATTGTAATAACTATGTATGGTGTCTGATGGATACTAGATCTATCAGGGTGATGGATGGGAGGGGGGTTGGGGACAGGGTGAAAAGATGAAAGGATTAAGAAATACAAATTGAAAGTTACAAAATAGTCATGGGGATATAAAGTAAAGCATAGGGAATATAGTCAATGATATGGCAATAACTATGTATAGTGCCAGGTGGGTACTAGACTAGTCAGGGGGATCACTACTTAAATTATATAAATGTCTAATCACTATGCTATACACCTGAAATTAATATAAAATAATATAGAATGTCAACTGTAATTGAAAATTTTAAAAAGGGAGGAAGATAAAGTAGAATAAGAGATTCAAAGTTTCACATATAAAATAAGCCATGGGGATGTAATGAACAGCATAGGCAATATAGTCAATAATATTATGATAACATGGTACGGTGTCAGATAGTTGCTGGACTTACCATGGTGATCACTTCTTTACGTAAATAAATGTTGAATAACTATGGTGTACACCTGAAATTAATATAATACTGTTTTTTAGCTATATTTTAATAAAAATCTTTAAAAAAATAATAATAAAATAAAGTGCTCCATAAATGTTAGGTATTATAATTACTTATGCAAATTTGTTTCCATTGCTTTCCCAAATCAACTCTCATGGTAAACCACTCGTCAAATTAGATGCTATGTTTCACCTCTGTGCTTTGCAAATGTTTCTGCAGGCTGAAATCCTTTCCCATTCGTTCATTCATTCATTCATGCATTCCAATATAAGTACAAGGCGTATCTCCTCTTTTTCCAGGGCCCAGTTTAGTCTCTCCCTACCTCCATAAAGTCTTCAATGAATACCAATATATCTTCACTAACCTCTCCCTTTATAAAAAAACTCCTTTGGCCACAGAGTAGTTTATGATGAGAAATGTAGCTGAGAATTAAAGACATTAGCTCTGAGTTTGAACCCTAGGTCTGCCATTCATCAGCTGAGTCGTTTCCCAAGGTGTAACTCCTTTGTTAGGATTACTATAAGGATTAAGTGACTGAAATCATATACAACATTAGAATAGCAAATAGCAAGCACCTATTAAATGCAGCTCTTATACTATGTATTTGTTGTTTTATGTTAGCATTGTCTTCACACTGTGATGAAAGACTCCTTGGAACAGACATTTTGAACTCCTTGAAATCAGGAGCTGTCTCTCATTATTGTTATTATAAATCCTATGGTTCATGACATGGTAACAACCATCTATATTAGGTGATCTATAAGTACTTGATTAAATTGTTGCATAATTTGAGAGTATAGTTCATAACAAAACTCTGGAAAAACATGTTTGATGAATGGAAGGAAACAAATATTCAACAAACAGAGAATGAAACCAAATAAAACACAGGCTGCAGAGAAGGGTAAAAATAATTTGATTACTTTGTAAATGTTCAATAACAAGTTTCTATCAGATTAATCTTCTGAAAGGCCACTTCCAATGATGTCTTTTTATCTGCCCAAAATCCTTTAGATTTTTCTCATTTCCTAAAAAATAAATACGCAAATTCTCAGCCTGACATTCAAAAACATCGATGGCCTGACCTGAACCTATCCTTCTAATCTTATCTCCCATTTGCCCCTTTAGAAATTCTATTATCTCAGATAAATAGAACTAGTTGCTCTTACTCATATGCATCCTCTGTTTTTCTGCCTCATGTAACCTTTAGTATTTAATGTGACAATGTTTTCAAGGAACATAGTATAAAGGTTTGTCACAGGAACAAGGAGTGGTTGCTTATGTGCAAGTATGAACTTTAATTTTAAGAACTTAAATTCAATTTATGAGCACTAATTTCTCTCTTGCTACTATCACAATACAGTCTTGACTTACAAAAAACACATTTGGCCACTGTTTCCCCAAATTACATCACTCCCACAGTGCTAAAAGCTCCTGTCATCATTACTTGAAAGCTGTAAGCTTGAATAAGCATGATCTTATTAATAAGAGTATACAGACCCCAGGGTACACAGAATATCCACTGAGTAAAAGAAAAAAAATCAGAGCTTCTATTTACACTTATTCTTTATTCTCCTCACTTGAATTTCTTTTGTAGTATATGCCTCATAATTTGCATCATATGTTCTTAGAATAGTAGTAGATACATATAATTTATAAATAAGTGTATTGAGGATGTTTGCTCAAAATTTGTTTACTATGATACATACAACAATAAAAATTGGTCTAGAAAATTAGGGCTTTCAGAAAATCTGTGGGTTTAGAAGTAGACCTAAAAACCTAAACACCATGTATTGTTTATGAAGGGTAAACATGTTCTAATTTCTAACCAACTTTCAGTTGAATGTTGAAATGTAACTGGTTTGTACTTTGGATATAGCATATACCTGTTTTTTATTCTTAAACAGGAACTTTTTTTCCTGACATTAAAGTTGCTACAGTAAATATTTCATTAATATAAAAACTTCACTTGGTAAAACCAACAAGTATTTACTTCAGTATATATACATATCATTAATAATAATTATTCATAAAGACCTTTTATTGGAGCCAGTAATGTGATGTTTTACAAATGACAGTGCAGCAAACAAACAAACAAAAACAGAAACAGGCCTACGTGGTAAAACTAGCCACAGAACCAGAGTAGAAAGTACTACCAGAAACAGTGTCACAGCTCACATTCAGTAACTAAATGAAGTAAATCTATTGGGTTATCAGAAAAGTCATGACATATTTTTTTCTATGTTTTTCATTGCAAAAATGCGTCATGACTTTTCCAACAATCAAATAGAACAGCCACTATACTTAGCTATTTTCTTTTTGTTTTCATAAATAATATGACATACTTAATATAATACACTCTATTATTGACTTTTAAAGAAACTATAATGTTTCTAAAACAAATTAAGTTCTAAAAGTGAATATCATAATAATGTATTTTCTTTAATACCAGTGCATCCTATAAATCCTTCTTCTATAAGACACAAATTATATATACAAATCTTAATTTTAAACTGATTAGTTCTCTAGTTTTCCTTGCTATTATGCTAATATAAAAACCCAAATAAGCAAGAATCTCTAACTCATGATTTAGATTCTGAGCTTGTAGGTTGCATGCAAATCGCTTAGGATTTGCATATGATTATAAAAATATGGAGGTCAAACTTTCCACAACATCTCTTTCCTACTATGACATACGGGATGACTACACACACATAGATCATCTCTTTCTTCTTCAAGATGGGGTTAGACTCAGTGCACAGACAAAATGGGGAAGAAAGACAAAAGGAAGGTTTTCTACTGTCTTTATAAACCCATATCATTATGCCCAGTAAAACTTAGAAAAAACATAATCAAAGAAACTATGAATTCATGTGTTGCAAGAGTCCAACACTGGCGGTATCACCACAAACTATAAATGATTTATCGAAGCATCCCTTCCCCTACACATGCAGTGAGAACAGAACACCAACGAACACCAGGGGAAGAGCAAGAGGGAGCTGACATTTGACAGGCAGGATCTGAAGACAGAACAAAGCACAATCCCACGCCTCTTAGGTGCACACTGAACTGGCAAGGACAGACGCATTGTCTTCTTCCCCCCCTTACTTACTACACTCTGGCTTCCATTTTTCCCAAGTTCTTCCTCTGAAATCTTGCTCAAATTATCTAAGTAGTGGTCTGATATTGTGTGGCACAAATCTTCAAAAGAATAATCCTTTTCTTGACAAAGTTTTATTTCATCCAAGAGTTTTGATAATTCTCCAGTCACAGTTTCACCTGTAAGAAGACAGTAATTTTTTTCAAAGTTTCAAGAAAGGCCATTGATAAAACTTAAAGTTATAATCAATAATGTTGTAAAGATTTTGTAGGGTATCCAATGGACACATGTGTTATTAGGGAGACCACTTCATGGACAGTGTAGGTGCCTGACCACTGCACTGTACACCTGAAGCTGAAGCTGAAGAATAATCAATGTCAACTATAATTTAATATACATATAGTCACAGGATGTGGAGTACAGCATAGGGAATAGAGTCAATGGAATTGTAACAGCTATGTGCGATGTCAGAGAGGTAGTAGATTGGGGGAGGGGGCTATCACTTTGTGAGTGGTGTAAATGTCTAACTAGTACATTGTTTTGTACACCTGAAACTAATTTAAAAAAACCTTAATGTTAAATAATAAAAATATGACTAGTACGGTAAAAGAACTCAAAACATGGCAAACAAGGTTAAGTAGTCAGAAAATATTCTGCTGAAAGCATGGTAGTAAACTATAATTAGTATAAGAATATTAAAAGACAAACAGAAATTTTAATTTTGCCTGTTATTATTCTTTTTCAAAATGGAAATAAGTAGTAAAGCTTTACATATACATAGTACATAAAAGCATCTGGAATTACAATTCCTAAAGCTTCATTTATTTTAGCACTTAATCTTCTATAAGCTTTTATCAGCACACAGAATTCATTCAGCAATTCATTAGCAAATTTAAAATGGTGCTGGGAGCCTACTTCCTAGGTTCAATAAAAAGAAATAGTAGAATGTATTTAAACAAATAATTGTTTAAGTAATTACTAATTAGAATAATGTGATATCAAGGGCACATACAGAAGGAACAGATAAATATTACGCAACATCTGTCAAAACATAAATATTTTGTAGGTGGCATACAAATATTTATTTTTCTAATCATTCTAAGAAAGGTATTTTATACCTTTAATTTATTCTGAAAAAAAATCCAGCCATTACTATCCAGATATCAATATTTTTATTCTTCATTAAAAATGCTTCTTAGGGGGAAAAAAATCTTCTCTGAAATATCCACTCCATGTAAACTTCATAGCAGGGACTGCCATCTCCTTTGATTCCTACTGCATCTCAGGACCAAGAGTAGTGCCTGACAAATAGCAGGAGCTCAATAAATGTTGTTGAATAAATGGATAAAATATACAGGTATAACATACTAGACTTGAAATTTTCACAAGTCTTAGCAATTTTGTATATATAGGACAAATTTGTACATAAAAGTCTAGAATCATTTCAAGGACTTTTTAATTCGCTACTCACTTTTGGTCTTTTGGGAAGGAGACTCCACAGGAGATGAAATGTGTGTTTCTTGTGTTGTATCTTCCTGTACATGTTCTTCAAGGACTATTGGTCTTCCCACACCTTCTACATATTCTGTGTATGTAAGTTTTTTAAATTACATATATGAAGTTATTTATTTTAAAATATTTAAACTTTATGTTTTACTTCTGGCAATCAGTTTTTTTCATTTATTTGTTTATATCTTAATTACATCCTAAGTTTTTGGAAGAACTTCAAAACACCAAACAAACCCAAAGAACTTCTTAATGATCTATTAATTCAAAGCTTTTTAATTAAGACAAAAAGATATAATTTGGAAGAGACTCATAAACCGTTTTTCTGAAAACTAAACTTGTCACATTATTTCCTCAAAAATAAATTCACCTGTTGAAGATACAATAACATCATTGGTTTCTTTAAATATATTCTACCTGAAGATTTAAAACTCTGAAAGATGCTTTGAATAGACTTGATGCCTAAACACGAATGTCAAATTCAGATGATACAGGTAACATAAATGAACAAAGTAGGGTAAGTTTATGTTACGATGGTGTTGTAATCTTATAAGACAAGTACAATTGTGTGTTAAACTTTATTTCCACAAAGAAATAATGTTCTTCATTCTTGAAGAAATGTCCCACACTCAGTCTATCTCTCATTTTTCCAGCTTTGATGAAGCCATAATAATAGTAATAGCAGCTAAAACTTAAATACTGCTTATGATGCACCCAGCAACATTCTAAGTATTTACTATAAATTAACTCATTTAATCCTCACAAATCCATGACACAGGCACTATTACTAATCTCAGTTTTAAAGGTGAAAACAAAAGGAGAAGGATTTTAACTTGGCCATGTTCATACAGCTAATGCGTGGCAGAGCCAGAAACACATGGAACAAGAAAACATCTCACTTTTGAGCATAAGGAAAACGGCATCTAAATGCAGGGATAAATGCCAACTAATATTCAGCCTCAAAGTCACAGAAAAAACAAAAAGTATGCAGACCATGAGGAACCAGCTAAGGTGCCCCATCTAAGATTAGGCAATGAAGTAAAAGGAAAGCCTGCATTTTTTGAGAAACCAAAACTCTGGAGTTTTAGATGAAATCCTAGGTTTTTTAAAAGTTGAAAGCTAATTCATTTTTTTTTAATGGAAACACAGGGTGGACCAAAAATATGTGATCTAAACAAAACATATCATCTACCTGACAAAAGCATTTAGCTCACAGTGGCTAGTCTGTAGCTTTCATCTAAAGGGTTAAATCAATAGATCCCCCCACACACACACACACACACACACAGGATCTTTTACTTGTACTTCTTTATTCAGAAGGAATCTCTTTTCTTAAAATCCTATTAAGAAAGTTTGTGCTCTTCATGCCAACCACTTGTGTCTTCATACCATCCAAATAGTTTCTACCTAAGGGCAATTCTACTAGGCAAATTCTCCTAGGAAAAGAAAGCAACCTGTGGGCTTCTATTCTGAAAAGTTTTGACCTATGCAGTAATTATGTAAACTGAATTCCTCCTCCAGGACACAAACAGTAATTTTATCTACTATAAATAAGCTTTATTGCAATGAAAACTTTTTAGTAAGATTTAAGAGGTACCAGTGAACTTGAAATTCAGGAATCTAGAGATATAGAAAACATGTTCACATTCTCAAATTTGCCAGTAATTTTAAAAATTCAAAGATATCCCATATACCCTATCACAAATTGGCATACCTAATGAATCTTGATCACTTGAAAAGACACAGAGAGTTACTCCTCTATAATAGCATTTCTAAGTTGAACTAATGCAGTATGTTAAAAAAAATGTAATTATGTCATGACCCCTTTCTAGTGGATGACATTTTGCTTCTTCCAAAAGGCATTACACACAAGCCTCAGCTTTTTTAAAGTTCAATTAGAGGCAAAAAAATCCAACATAAAATACAAAGTGCCCAGAGGGAAAAGACGTAAAAATGCTGTCTACCAGTTTTGTTTTGTAGCTTTCATTCAACTTGACTTTAATTTGAGTCGATCTGAAAAGCCGCTTTTATATTCTTCTCTGATATATCTCTATATACCTTGGCTTGAAAATTAACTCCTTTATTGACAAGAAAATTGTAGGGGCCTGGACTTCCCTGAGAGGTTTCAGAAATTTGGAGAAAAGGGAGCAGAATGACCTCCTGCAGAGCATCTATTCTTTTGACCCCTCTTTAGGCTTTGTTGACTCCTCTCAGTCTACATGGGTCCTGCCCACTGGGTTTTAATTCATTAATCTCCCTGCAAGACTAAACTGTTCTTCAGTTTCCCAACTGGTATCCAGTGAAACCCCTCCCGCCTCCCTCCTCAATTACACTTGCAGCTAATCTGTAACCATTATAGGGGATAATCACTACTGAACAGCGTAGGAACTAACCAGAAAGCGGAGAACAAACATCTGGGTTGTTAAGGGAACATGTTACATGCAGGCGAAATCACCAAGCAGAAAGGGAAAGTGCTGAAATCTAAATTGTTCATAAAAGTTTTAAATCCAGTGGGGAAGTCTGTAATCCTGCAATAAAAAGTAGTACCTAGATTGCTGTCAAAACTTCAGTAGACATAACGACTACAAAAGTGACCACAAAGGTACTTAAGTGACCTTTATCCAAAACAAAGCCTGGATTATCTTGTCCTACTGGCTGGGAAATAATCTGCATTCTTCCAGCTAAGCATAATTGTGTTGTTGCTAACCCAGCATTTAGGTACCAGGCTACCACTTAGAATAGGAGATAGGAGTTTGATCCAGTCACATAGCCTCTGGAGCTTCAGTTTCCCTTATGTATGTTAGAAAAGGTCCTAGTCTTTTCTGTCAAAAACAGCAAAGTTTAAAAATATACTTCCTCTTTCTCACTATTGTTTAGTAGTTCCAGTTAAAAATATACTTTCTCACTATTGTCTAATAGTTCCAGTTAAAATATACTTTCTCACTATTGTCTAATAGTTCCTCATTTTCAAGCTTTCCTAATCTTGTAACTAGACAGATCTTGCTTTTCTATTAGCCAATCAGTTTAGATCATAAGGTCACGCTCCAGCCAATAGAGTACGACACAGTAACACCTGTGTTAGGGATAAAAACTGAGAGGACTTCCCACTTAGTGTGCTTGCTAGACCGGCTCACGGTGGCTCTGCACCCTTCTGCAGAAGTAAAATTTGCTTCGCCGAGTTACTTTCGACTTCGTGTGTCTTTATTTGCGACACAACTAAAATCTGTTCCCAACATGTACAAAATGGAGAATAATGATATCTGGACTTATCTACCGTATTTGCCGGCGTATAAGACGATTTTTTGGCCCTGAAAAATATGCCTCCAAGTTGGGGGTCGTCTTATACGCCAGGTACACTTCAGATAGACTGCCCAT
>NW_017731413.1:884721-921951 GCF_001890085.2 Hipposideros armiger | reverse complement strand
AATACGCTTGTTTGCACTTCAGTGGGCCAAATCAAATCTGATATTGTTTTACCTTTTATTTGGTGTGTGGAAGGTGTGCAGAAGAGGGGGTAGTCTTATACGGCGAGTATATAACAAACTCTGTATTTTGAGTGGAAATGTTAGGGGGTCATCTTATACGCCCAGTCGTCTTATACGCCGGCAAATACGGTACCTCACAGAGTTATCAATCAGACAAAATAATAGAAAATCCCTGAAAACTCTTAAGCATTATTCAGGTGTACAATAATAATTATACCATTTTATAGCTTTATTACCCTCAAGTTCATAACTATGTATTACTACATGGGTTTATTTTAAAAAAGACTTTTTTTCATTAAGTAAATGAAAAAAATAGCTTTGCTTAAAATACTTAGTTGAAAAACAGAAATAAAATATTAAAAACTAGTACGATTTAGTTTTAAAATCTGCCATAAAAAATGCAAGTAAAGTAAACATTAACTCAAACCCCAAGAGAAAACTAAGACAGTTTTAATTTATTCTTAACTTTAAGGCAAACTCATCCATCATTCAATATTGTTTACCTTGTAAGAGCGTTGCAATCTGGAGAGATTTCTGAGATGGATGTTCTTTCAGAATGTCTAAGACAGTTCTACCTAAGCTATCCTTTATGTTGGCATCGATTCCTGAAAGAAAAAGAAAACCCCACTAGATGTACACCACTGGAATGTCATCAGAAGACACTGTTAATACATAATGGCTCTAACTTCAAACATATACAGACCAAGCACTGAAGGTGATTTTTTTTTAAATTAAGCTACACACACACACACACACACACACACACACACACACATACACGATCATGAAGTATGTAATTAAAACACCTTTGGAATGATTTTAATTCTGAAAATATATATTGTACTAAAGAACTTATTGTAATGTAGCAAATAACTTTCACAACCCCCAAAAAGTTTATAAACTTTCCAAACATCTAACCACAAACAAAGCCAGTTTTCACGATCTGGTCTCAAATGTAAGTTCATAATAATAAGATTATGTATTATTTTTATTTGTGTAGGGGTGTGTGACCAGCATATATTTAGTCGATTGCCTCAAAACATTTATTATATCACTGTGTTACATGTCAAAGTTAAACAAACGTGAAATTTAAACTGTGTCAACACAATCAAAATGCAAGTCTGCCAAAGTGTTACATTTTATTTTATTTTTTTACAGAGGAAAACACACTAAATATAGTCCATAACACAAAAGACTGAAGTCAATTATTTACAAGTATAAATTTGTACACATGCCTTTTGATTCTAAAAAAATAAAATAAAATAAAATCTGACCTCAGTTCCAATTTTATCTCATTTCAATCAGGATATACATAGGAAGACAAATGAGCCCACTCTGTTGCTCCTTCAAAGCCTTCCCTCCAAAAGGCTTCCTTTACCATCACTGCAGCTTACAAACAATAGCTACTCAGTTGATGAAGTAACTGGAAGGAGAATTTGCCTTAAGGATAGGGAACTCTAATTTCTGCTTACCATTGTTCACAATATAAAAACCTAGGGAAATATGTTCTTTAATAAGCAAAACAATTGTCATTACTTCCTTCCTCTTGTAGGAGGCACAGATTTCTTTTCCTTTTCGAAGTTTCTCTAGTATATTTTAATGTGATTTAAATGTATAAAACTGTAATTTCCAAGAGCTTGTAACAAAAACAGCTATTGAGCGATAAAAGGAGCACATTTATATCAATTCCATCAAACCACTGAGGCTCAATTCTATTTGGTTGTCGAAAAAGTCATGACGCATTTTTGTAACGAAGAACATAGAAAAAATATGTCATGACTTTTCCGACAACCCAATCTATGATATGAATACATATCTGCAATTTGAAGATAAGAAGTATGGGTGATTATGTAAAACAAAATTGTGTCATGTTCCTGGACTCCTGAAACAGACATAATATTTGGCAGATTAAGTTCCCTGGGGAATCATGATAGTTACCTGTTTCTAACAAAACTCTAACAACGTCCACCTTTCCAAACAAGGCTGCTTCATGGAGTGCACTCCCTTTTTCTGTCTGGAAAAAAAAGAGAGAGAAAAAGAAACAGAAGCACAGTTGCAGTAGGAATACTTACAGGTTAAAAAATTCTGTCGTTTGTGTATTCATACATATTCTCTGTCATCTCAGCACTCCCTGAGAAAAAGGGAGTGAGAATGAAGAAGATATTCCAGTATCTCGCCCATTATCCCAGACAACATCCAATCAATCTCTGACACAGAGCCACCTAAGTGACTTACAATTGACTGCAGATACATGAGAGAACCCAGCCAATACAGAAGTCCCAGCCATGCTCAGACTAAATCACCAACCCCAGAATTATGAGCTAAATAGCCAGTTACTGTGTTAAATCATTAAGTTTGGGGTAGTTTGTTATGCAGCAATAGCGTCCTCAGACACAGTGAAGAAGTTCACAATCTGACAGGAAACAAAGGGATCTCTGGAAGATAAGAATGCTGCTGCCAATTTGGGAGCCAAGAAACAGTCATAAAAGGAGAAAATGGTTAAAAACAAAAAAAATTTGCGGCTGACTTGAGACGGATAATAAAAGCAGGTTGGCCTTTCCTTGTGGAGAAACGAAACCTATCATGTGTGCTATCCATTCTTCAAAGCTCAGCTCAAATCACACCTCTCCGGTTCTTTCGGACTGCCCTTAAGCATAGTGATCTTTCCTTCATGAGTCACGCATACACAGCACATCATTGTGGAAGGAGGTCTCGAGTTTAATCCGTATGTCTAAATTCACATTCTTGGTTTATGAGCTATGTGTCCTTTGGCAAAGTTTCTTAAGTCTTTGAATCCGACTCCTTATCTCTTACTTAGAATTTAATAGCTCTCAATCCCACAGGAGAGATGTGAGAATTAGATTCTAAATGTGTCAACATATTAAACACAAAGTCCATACGCAAAATGTTCAAGTGAATTTTGTTCCATTCATTCATTCATCCATTCATTCATTCAGCTGTAACTGGATTCCTAGTGTGTCAGGCTGTGTACTAGATACTGGGAGAAAGGAAACAATTACTAATGATGTCACACAACTGCTATCTAGTAATAATTTTCCATGTGTATAGCCTTCAAATTAGAATGAGGTCAGAGCTTATGCCTTACGAGTATGTCTACTTATATTTCCCAACTGTATGTACATAGTGCCTTGAATTTAGTAATTACAAATATACTTGTGGACAATTTGACTAATTAAAAATAAGGTGTAAGAGTTCTATGTATAATTTGTGATGTCTGTATCTCAAAGCAAAGCAAAAGCCGTGTTGCTTTTCAGGCCCAGCTAAACCCAGGCTCACCTGACAGCTCACGTCCATGCCAGCTTCCAGCAGCACCTGAACCACGGCCTTGTGGCCATTGCGAGCGGCCAGGTGTAGCGGCGTGTGCTTCCGGGTGTTGCAGCTCATTAAGTTGGGGTGGGCGCTGATGATCATTTTGACCACTCGCAGACGCCCGTAGAGCGCCGCCAGGTCCAAGGGCGTTTCTAGCTTGCTGTTCCTGATGGTGGGATCAGTGAGCTCTTCTAGGAGAACAGCCACCACTTCCGAGTGTCCGTACTGGGCTGCACAGTGTAGGGCGGTTTCGTTTTCATTGTTCTGTGAAGACGAACATAAAATGCAAGCTTTCAGAAATTCAATTAGCCATCAAAATTTTAACACAAACATTGAAAACCTGAGATTTTGCAAAGATAAGTTTATCTATTTTGATAAGGAGGTCTAATAGATTTTATTTGATAAAGGCGTGTATCATCTAGTGTACCAAAAACATCACACTTGATTTTTATCACTTCCATAGCAATAACCTAACTTTTCCCTACATTATTTATTCCTGTTTCCAAGAATGATAAATGACTTAGTCATGTTAGTCAGGGGCACTGCTGGAACCAGATGGTCACACTGCCATGGCATTTGTTAGTGAGAGAGATTAGTAACAGTCGTAACACACATTTAACAGACCAGCTTTCCAAAAGACAGGTGTTAGGAAATTTCTAACAATGAAAGATTTATAGAAAGCTTTCCCAAATTAAGTTTCATTCTATTTTCCATATAAGTAAGATAATGAAGACATTCTGGCAACCCTAAGTTTAAATAGGATCTTTTTGAAATATAATTACGAATTGACAAACAGACCTAGACCCATTCCTAGACAAGTTACAAGGAGTATCACAGTATGACATATGCAGCTAATAAGTGCTTCCACTGAAAATCAGGAAGATTTTCCTAGAAATTTAGCAGTAAAAAAAAAAAAAAAAGTTATAATGGAGAAAACTGAACCCAGTTGCAAAGCAGATGATCAGTTCACAGCATTTGGGCACATGGTGTAGGTATGTGGGGTGTGAATATATCAGGAGGTAGAAGGGAACAGTTAGAAAAAATGTAAATAAAAAAATTTAGTAACAAAAATGAAATCCTGAATGAGGGTTTCAGAGAGAAAGGGGTGCTGCCATCGTCAGAGTCATCATCGTAACTATCACTTTGTACCAGGCGGAGTTGCATTTCATATATGTGTACTCATTTAATCCTCACTATGAGATAGATACTACTATCATTATTCCCATTTTACAGATGAGAAAAATGAAGCACTGAGTAGTTGGATAACTGGTCTTCAATTGCACAGCCACTTAGTCTGGGGCCAGGATTTGAACCCTGGTACCCTAGACCGAAAGTCGTTACTCTTAACACTGTCTTCCACAATAAACACTAGTATGAGCACTGTCATTTGCTAAGTGTCTAATAACTTTACATACATGATCTCATTTACCGCTTACAAAAGATCCTACAAGATTGGTATTATCATCTTTAGTTCCTGGACAAGGAAGCTAAAATACAGAAGGTTAAATTACATGCTTAGGCAGAATCAGGATCTTTGGGGATCTGTATTTGTCACAACCCAAAACCCATTCATGCTCTCTCAACTATGCCTCACAGCCTGCCATGCGTCGCTATATTGCCAAAGAAGAAGAACAGGAAATTAGTGATCTGAAAGCAGAATTGCTATAGATTTTTTCCCCAAAGAACACCAACTGAGTTGGAATGGGAAGGAGCTGCTTAGATAGCTGTTCTGACTAGAACAAAAAAGACAAGGAGGCTTCAAAGCCAAACTAATCTTAATGTTCCAGAAAGTAACTCAGCTTTGCTCGAGCTGAAGGTAAAGTAAGTTGAGAGCAGAGGGAGGATTTGAAAACTTAAAAAGAGGAGTGGCAAGAAAATAATGAAAAACAAATTTTAAATGAGCACTAGAGAAGACCTCTTCCTACTTTACCATTCAAATAAGTATCAGAAGATGGCGTATGAAAGCCAAACCCAGGGGGAAAACCTGCTCCTTGGAGAAAGTCAGTGAAAAGTTATGATCTGATAGACAGGGAATCCAGCTGGGGATGTTTCTTCCATCATCTGGCGGGGGGGGGGGGGGAGTCATTCCTGTTCTTGGTTTGCTGTGTTACTATAGTCTACTTCCACACAGTCACCATATACAAGTTTACACTCCCTGATTTTCTTATCTGGTTAAGTATTATAAGCCTGATAAGAAAATCAATCTTATTATTCTATACCAGGGGTCAGCAAACTTTTGAGATGGAAGAGCCAATTCTGTCCCTCACAACAATTTAAAAATTATTTGAGAGCCATGAAACAAATGAAATCACCATTGTGTGAATAATATCCTTTAAAAATTATAAATGAAACTATGATAGTTTTATTTTCATTTTCAATTTTACTTCAGAGCCACATATATGTACCCAAAGAGCCCCATGTGGCTCGCAAGCCGCAGTTTGCCGAACTCTGTGCTATACCATGGAAATATGATGCAGATATATGCTTCCTGACCAAACCAAATTTCCCCTTGCCCAGAAAGAGATTCAATCTCATTTTTCAAAATACAGCATCTCTTTGAGAAAAAGAAAAGCCAGTTATAAATAATGATTCCTCAAAGACCTCTCTACTTTTGCAAAGGCCTTACTTAGCCTAGGAAATAACCTGTTCAAAATTGAAATTTTTTGTATTAACACCAATTGTTCAGAGCTGAAGAAAAATTATGTCAGTCATTCCACACTTACTCCACATATCTGTGAAGACTGCAGCTGTGGTACCTTCATAAAAGGCATGATTGTGCGCATACTCACTAGTGATCTAATAAAAATATAATTTTAAATACACTGTGAATGAGCACCAATTGACAATTGCTAGTATGTCTACAATAAACAGACTTAAAATTGTTTTAATTCCTTTTTTTTACCAAATGGGCGCTCTCTGAAAAATCAGGACACTTCCAGACAACGAGTGGCAGAATGAATATTGGCTAACAAAAGCTATTTACCAAAAGATCTTGCTTCAAAGTAAAACTAATGGAAACTATCTAACACTAGTTGGGTTCAAGTTTGGGGGAATGGCAAGGGAATATACTTAGGAGATAAGGGTCCTCTGGGGTTTGCCATAATATTAAAGAAAAAAAAAGTGGGGCGGGGGGAGAGAAGGTAAAAGGCGGAAAAGATCAATATACAGAGAAATATAAATTTAAAACATATGTAACATCCAAAGAAAGGAAAAAACAAATCAGTTGACAAATGATAGGAAAAATACGGCAATTATAAAAACCATAATCCAGGCAGAGTCTACTTTGTTTTCAATATTATGTCACCCTAAACCCCTAAACTGACCACCAATTCTAGAGCAGTACAGAATGGTGACCTACGTTGAAGGGCTAACATGCACTTATTGGCAACAGTAAATCTCTTTGAGCCTAGCCTCTCTATAAATTTAGAATATTATCCTCCCTGTAAACCTTAGACTATAGCATATAAATCAAGAGATGACATATACACGTAGAAAAATACTTTGTAACTTTAAATATCAAAATGTACTTATTTTTTAGTTTAAAAACAATAAGCTGTATTAGAAACCAAAGATAATTTTCAGAGGTCAGAATGAAATCCTGACAATCATGCATAATTTGTGAACATCACACCATGGTGTCTTACTGGTTAAAAGCTTAAGCTTTGGCTCAGGAAAACCTGGGTTCAAATACTGGCTGCATTTCTTAGTAGCTGTGATTTCATGGTCAAGTTAGTTAATCCCTCTAAGGTGGCTTCCCCATTTTTAAAGTAGGAATGATACCTACCTCATCAGGGTGCAGCAGAGCTTAGAAAAATAATGTAGATGAAGTATTTTGCACAATGCCTGGCATATAGTAAACCCTCCATTAGTGATAGAATTTATGAGGACAATACCAAGGGGTGACTGTGGGGGGCTCTGGAATTAGAGAGACCTGAGTCCAAGCCTCACTTTGGTCACTCAGTAATGTGTGGCCTTACACAAGTTATTGGGTTGTTGGGAAAGTCATGACACATGTTTGCAACAGATGGCACTAGTTCATTTTTGGAAGTACTAGAGTCATTTGCATCTATGTTATTGCTACGTCATTTGACAGCTGACAGGTCTAGCTTCATTCTAAAAAAAAAAAATCGAGTGATTTGGTTGAGTTTTAGAGATTTTACAAGTTGAAAATGGAAGACCAAACTGTGCATTTTTGCCATATTTTACTGTTTTACTTCCATAAAGGGAAGAACGCATATCAAGCTTGTGAAAAGTTGCATAAAGTTTACAGTGACAATGCTCTACAAGAACATCAGTGCCAACAATGGTTCATGAAATTCCATGCTGGTGATTTTGATCTCAACGACGCTTCCCGGACACGGACACCCACCGAGGTCGATGACGAGAAAATAAAGGCATTGATCGAGTCAAACCCACATTACATGATATGAGAGATTGCAGAAACATTGAATATCCATCATTCAAGTGTTCACAACCACCTGAAGAAGCTGGGATACATAAGCAAGCTCAATATTTGGGTTCTGCATGAACTCAAAGAAGTCCATTTGACAGCATGTATAAACATCTGCAATATGCTCATTAATTAAGCAGCCAGATCCCCATAAATCTTTTTTTCTTTTTAAAGATTTTATTGGGGAATTGGGGGAGATGAACAGCATTGGGGAATCAGGGAAGGGGAACAGACAAGTTGCTGTCCTTTTGTTCTTCAGCCTAGTTGTGGAGGATGTCGCTTCACTGGCCCATGTTGGTATTATCATTGCACTTTTCCCAGGTGAGGCAGATCTGTTGCTGGCCATTGGACGGCTGCTCATGGTGGCTCACAGCAACTCACGAAAGCTCATGCCTGCTGCTAGCCAGCCCCACTGCAGCCTACTCCGTCGCTGCTGGCGACTCACAGCAGCCCAGCTCCAGGTAGAGCTGCTGTTCACCATCTTAGCTGTAGAGGGCGCAGAGCCACTGGCCCTCACATGTGGGATCTGAACCAGGGCCCTGCTGTTCAGAGCTGGCGTCCCAAGCCAACTCTTAACCAACGCGCCATTCAGCTGGCCCTAAAACAATCCTTTTTTGAAGTGACTGATAACTGGTGATGAGAAGTGGATTATTTACAACAATGTGGTGCACAAACAGTCTTGGTCCCGACGTGATGATTCAGCTCAAACGACATTCATCAGAGGAAGGTTATGCTCTCAGTATGGTGGGATTTTAAAGGTGTGTTTTTCGAGCTCCTACCAAGGAACCAAACAATCAATTTGAATGTGTACTGTCGGCAATTAGACAGTTTGAACAAATCCATCATCCAGAATCGTCCAGAGCTTGTCAATTGTAAAGGAGTTGTGTTCCATCGCGACAACGCAAGACCACACGCAAGTTTTATCACCCGTCAAAACTGATTGGAGCTTGAATGGGATGTGTTGCCACACCCACCTGACCTTGCACCATCAGACTTCCACTTGTTTCGCTCTCTTCAAAACTCCTTGCATGGTATAACGTTCAATTCAGATGAGGAGGTAAATCAGCACCTTGTTCAGTTTTTCGCAAAGACAGATCCTTCTATGAACGAAGAATTATGAAGGTCTGAAAGATGGCAAAAGGTTATCGAACAAAATGCGCAATATATCATTGATTGATCTTTGTCCTTTATATAAATAAATGACCTTTGAAGAACATAGACAAAATACATCATGACTTTTCCAACAACCCAATATTTAGCTTTACTGAGCCTGATTTCTCATCTATGAAACAAAAGTGATATCACTTCAGAAGACTGTGAGAATTAATTAAATACCATATTGCAGGTGAAAGTACTTAGCATGATAGCTGGCTATCTTATGTCTCAATAAATGTTAATTATCATTTTCATTCCTTCCCTCCCTATTGCTTAAATACATAAAGGTTCATAACTAGTACATTTCTGTCTCATTCAGAGGGCAGGAGGAAGGAAATAAAGCAAAAATCAAAAGTTACTTATGAAAATAAAATTCTCACATCAGAAACTTTTAGGAGAGATGACAATGAATGAGAGTACCATGTCAGCACTAAAGGAATATATACATAATCACAAACAAAAAATACTGAAAGCATGGTTTTAAGAATCTCAAGATTTTCAACTTGTTTCTAGTAGGAACCACAATACAAAGCAATAAGAGGAAAGAATTTTGATATTCAATGTCCATTAAAAAGGACTTTTTTTTATAGTTTAATTGACCTGCTCAACATCACAGAAAACAAGGGTTTCTCCTTTAAACATACCATTACAGTTACATGCCATTTAAAATCTTCAAATTTCAAACATAAATGAATTCTGGGTGTTTTTCTTATATCCATGTCATTTAAAAACTATTTTGTTTGTAAAAACTAACATCCTATTGTTTAACCTTGGTTTGTTTTTCCATCTTATTATTTCAGGTTTGCTTTGGGGCACTCAGACAGTTTTAAGAATAACCACCAGATGGCTCATACCACAAATGATCTTTCAACTTTTGGTTTTCTGAAGAACAACATTCTCATAAATTTCCTTTTTTTAACATGATCTGCTGATAAAGATAGCCATATCTGTTATTTTTTACATATCAAATTTATAAGCGTATTCTCATAAAAAATATTCTGCATTTTGTAACTTGTAAACAGAAATTTTTATTGTGAAAAGTATTAATAAGATGCTTTTCCAATTAATACAACATTTTTCATGATTTGTTCTACAACTGCATTTTGGGGGGAAAAAACCTGCTTTTTTTTCCCTCTGCTGTTTATAGCTAGTGCTAGTGTTCCTTCTTATTCTTTAGTCTGAATTTCAGCCAAAGGCCTGCAAAGTCTGTATCTATTTGAACAATATGCTAATTATACTTTATTAGATGTGCTTGCCCTAGAGTAACCTACTTGCATTGATATTGGACAACTGCCAACCTGCAGCTTAATATCATGGTTATAATCCAATTGCTAGGCTGCATGCTGGTTTTCAAATATAGTTTTACAAAATGGGAACAGTAGGGGGCACGCAGAGCTCAAGATGTTTGTATCATACTGTATTAGGGGACCTTATTTTACTTGCTGGAATCGGTGGTCTTATTTTATTTAGAATGCTGACAATGGCATTCCTTTTTTGATATGCCTGTTATGTGTGATATGGATATAACATACTTGCAAATATTTTGATGTTATCTTTCAGTATCGTACTGCTGTTGTGTTTTACTTAATTTATTCCGGGGAGTGTGAGTGTGTGTGTACATACAGGACATTTTTAACAATATGTAACTAGCAACTGTACACACTATATTTTGCATTTTAATTCACAGAGTTTTACTTACTCTGAAAGTACTATGCAAATAGTAAAGCTTTATACAAATGATGGCTGTCATCATTCTTTTAGCATTTAAAATTTTATAAAGGAAACTAATTCACATTACAAAAGTGAATTGTGTTTTATCTTTAAACATTCAACTATAAAATGATTATATAAGGCAGGTAACAATATTATAACTGCTTCCTTTATATGGGCTTTTCTTGTTAACAAATACCTTTTCAAACGCCCAACTTATGCACTATATACAAACGCCAAAGAATTTTTCAAATTTTCCTTTGGGAAATTCAGCAGTGGAAAAGTGTTTGGCATGGTAAAGACAGAAGTATTCAATTTTTCAATGTGGCTTTGCCTTCTCAAAACTCTAGCAAAATTACAGTGTGAGCAAACATTTGACAGGTGTACCTGTTCATTGACGCGGGAATGTGATGGTCCATGATGAATGAGAATCTTCACAATCTCCACATCTCCTTTCCAGGCAGCCAGGTGAATAGGGAAGTAACCTTTGTTGTCTGCTACATTGGTTGATGCCTCATATTGAAGTAGTTTGAGTACTATGTCCCTAAGGAAAAAGAAAGAAAGAAGGAAACACAACAGAAAAGAAAATATGCTGAACAACACAGATTTATTAAACAGGTCATTATAAAAGCATACTACATGCTGGCTGGCAATTCAGAGTAATCATTCAAGGCACTGAGACGTAAAATTGGGTTTAAAAGTCTGCTTATTCAACATTTAGCTATTTTACTTACCTGGAAAACCACCAGCAGCGCGCACGCACACACACACACACACACACACACACACACACACACACACACACACACAGCATTGACTAACCAATGAAACTACTTTATAATAAAATTCATTTGGACAAAATTTATCTAATTTCATTAACTGGATGAATTAAATAAAATAATTAAGAAGTATACATCTTAACATTTTTTAAAAAAGGCTAGGTAGGGCCAGCCAAGTGGCACGTTGGTTAAGAGCTGGCTTGGGACACTCTTAAGTGTCTAAGCAGTAGGGCCACCGGTTCGGATCCCACATGAGGGCCAGTGACGCTGCGCCCTCTACAACTAAGATGGTGAACAATAGCTCGACCTGGAGCTGGGCTGCTGTGAGTGGCTGGTGATGGTGTGGGCTTCAGTGGGGCTACCATAAGCTGTCGAGAGCGGCCGGCAGATGGTGTGAGCTGCCGTCAAATGGCCAGCGAGCAACTGCCTCACCGGGGAAGAGCACAATGGTCACAATACCAACATGGACCAGTGAAGCGACGTCTTCCACAACTAGACTGAAGAACAAAAGGACAGCAACTTGTCTGTTCCCCTTCCCTGATTCCCCAATGCTGTTTCCCTCCCCCAATTCCCCAATAAAAATCTTTAAAAAAAAGGCCAGATAGCTCATACCTAAGGTTTACCCTAAAGGAAAAGCTGAGTTACAAGCAAACTTCTTGTTTAAAAAAAATATTGTACTACCAAGAGACAGTTAGGGAGTTTATACATCATTCCTATGAGAATTGGAATAAGGAATTGAAGATGCATATAAAAGAGAAAGCAGACAGTACAGTAGGAAAGGAACCCTTAATAGCTACCTGTAATATGTGCCCAGGGTTGAAAATAAGTTTACTAACTTTCAGCCACTACACACAATATACTCTGAATGTGTAATATTCATACTCTTGCACTCCTTAACCTTTCTCCTCCCAAGACCAATAAATGATTTCAAGAAGGCAATTCATTTATGAGACAGGTTCATCACTAATGCAATTTCAGTACATACTCAGTATAGTCTACCTATAACATTTTGTACTCAATCACCATCATGTTTTCAAAGTAAAAAATTTGAACGGCAATACTCAACCTCAGGAGGAATTAATAATTATCAGTATACATTATATTGAACTTTGTAACAATCAAAAACAGTATTTCTAAACAAAAACCATATTTTCGTTTGGATGCATTCAAAAAGCAAATTCTATTAATTCAATAACTGAAATCCTAGACAGACAGATATACAAATACATACATACATATATACAATTTTAATATATTCTGAAATTGTTTCTTAGCTATAACAAATCACCAATGGTGAGAATGAATGTAACAGAAAGAGAACTAAATTTAAATATTTGAAAAAATGAAGCCAGGTTTTAAATATAAGTAACAAATGAGAAAATCTGGAAGAAGTTTGAATAGAAATTAAGTTAAAACTCTGATAGACCACTATAGGCATTTAGAATGAGTCAGCCAAGGTGTGCCTTTGTGGTATGTGGATTATTTTGAACTAAAGACAACTGACACCCGGTGAACTCAAGAGAAATTTATCCCCCAAACGTATGCCCCGCCCCCTTCCCTTAACTACCTAGAATTTAAATTAGGGGCCCTATCCATAATAAGAGTTATTATCAGAGATAACCTTTTTTGACCTATATGATCAAAACAAATGTGGCAGGACAAAGATCTGACTGTTGAACATCTGTTCTTATCCATCTGACTGTCCCTCCTCCCTTCTGAAGCTCTAGCTGCCCAGCCTCATCCTTAGTTCAGGATGTCATACACACCTCATTTTACCTGTCTGTCTCCTAACCTCTCATGTACATAGGGTCTCTGACTCTCTTGTATGTGGAGCTCTCATACGTATGTAATAAAATTTAGTGATTTTCTCTTAATATCTGTCTCATGTCGATATGATTATTAGACCAGCCAAAAGAACCTAGAACGGTAGTGTAAAATTTCTCCTTTCCTCACACCACCAAAAAACAAACATGATGAAACACAAAATTACAATAAATGATAAAATACCTTGCCCAGAAAATGGCTTAAACTTACAAAAGAGAGCAGAATGTACGACACCAAAATATGCCTATTTGGCATAAGGATTATTTTAGGCTGATTACTTTTAAGATGGGGGTGGGAGGAAGCTTTGAAAACTGAGAAGTTACCCTTTTGTACAAGACATTTACATTTATAAAGAAAACCTCTATTCGTAAGTGTATCTCCCTCTGAGAAACAGAAGGAGAAAAATGACTCAATCTCTAGAAATTCTTATCCGTAGAGAAGGTAGAAACTTAAATCTGCATAACAACCCCATGCCCTTTTTCTGATAACCTCCCATAAGTTTTCTCTCTCCCCACACTTCCCTTACTCCAACATCTTTTGTCTTTGGCTGGAAATGGTATTTAAGGTGGTGGTTTGTGCCTTTTTGCAGAGTTACTCAGTTTTCCTGGGTCTCTACCATATATACTGAGGTAACAAATGTTATTAAGTTTATGGAGTTTTTTTCCTCCTGTTAATCTTTCTTTTTATTATGGGGGGAGTCTTAACCAAGAACCCAAAAGAATAGAGGGAATGGCTGGCCGAATGGCTCAGTTGGTTAAGAGCACAGGCTCTGAGCAACAGTGTTGCCGGTTCGATTCCCACGTGGGCCAGTGAGCTGCACCCGTGCTGAGCTGCTGCTGAGCTGCCAATAGGTAGCAGGATGTCTTAGCTGGTTGAGAGCATATGCTCTTAACAACTAGGTTTCCGGTTCGACTCCCGCATGGGATGGTGGGCTATGCCCACCGCAACTAAGATTGAACCTGCCACCTTGAGCTGAGTGGCCCTGAGCTGCCAACGGGCAGCCAGATGGCGACTGGACTTGGAGCTGAGCTAGGTGTGCCCTCCACAACTAAGACTGAAGGACAACAATTTGGCTGTTCCCCTTCCCCAATTCCCAATAAAATCTTTAAAAAAAAAAAAAAGAATAGAGGGCAAATTATTTTTCTTTCACCACACTTGGAACAATGGATTTAATTGATAAATGTATGAAACCATGATGAAATAATCAAGAACATGTTATAGAAATACTTAGAAAGTTCCAAAGAGTCCTAAATTTTCTGTTGATAATATTTCAGAAACAATAAGAATTTCACTGTAACATTCCTTTTAAAAATCAGTATTATTTTGTAAGATCTGAATTTAGAAAATTTGAATTCGAATTCCAGCTACTCAAACTTCCTAATGATGTGACCCTGAAGAAATTATTTAGTCTAATTTTTCTTTTTCTTTTCTTTAGGTGACATTGTAATAATAATAATGCCAACTGGTCAAGACTGGTAAGATTTCTAGATGAGATCATAGAAGAGATGTCCCTTGACAAATAATAAGGCACTAAACAAACATTAGTCTTGCCCCCAAGTCAAACTAAAATTCTTTAAAGGTGAAAAATGCTTCCAGCAGATCACCTTTGCAAAAAGGAACCTGAAAATCAGAACACCTGAAGGCTCTCCAGTTCATATACTTCTCCTCACCTCTCTGCCATGTAAGAGTTATTATATAGGGTCTTCTATTCTGAGATAAATGACTACAATGAGTTAACAAAGATTCAGTACCTACGAATAGCAAAAGCAACTAAAAATTAGATCTGGTGTGAAGTCCCAACTCTCTACCACTTACTAACTTGGTTACCTTGGGCAAATCAAGTAACTTCTGTCTGCCTTTCAGATATAATTAAAATAAAACTTAGATTCTATATCTTGCTGCCAGTCTCAAAGGGCTGTAGTGTGAATCAACTGAAAAATTAATATGACTATAAAATTGTATACAATCAAGCACTATTCTCAAGGCAGGCTGCAGCAATGTTGAACAATCCCAGTGATTTTTTTTAACTGAAATATTTCAGCATTTAAATAAAAGGTAAAATAATACCAAGGAAGCACACTTAAATACCTGACTCTGAAAGGCAGAATTCATTCTGTGAAAAATAGTCTTTTTTAAATTCATACATCAGAGAAAGATAATCATATAAAGGGTTTTAATTTTATTTCTCAATGCCTAAGCAAATAAAAAAATATTCTAGACTGTCTAAAAGCATTTCCTTTCAAAGGGTAAAGAGGAAAGTTTAATGGGGTCATCAATCCTATTTTTCTTTACCCTTACTCAAACCATTTGAATTTCATTTGTTCTTTGGCTCAATTTTTATTGGCATTTTCTAATAATGTACGCAATATGTACTCATTCTTTCTTTATTAGGAATATTTATGATATAGTAAAAAAACCTGACTAACTCACTGAAACTAATAATAAAAAAATAAAAATAAATTTTAAAAAGTTAAAAAAAAAAACCTAACTTACTGATCATTTATATTGTGTAATGTTACCACTGAAGGGGATCAGACCCCAAAATATGTCTCTTTGGTATAAGCACCATTTTAAGCTAAAGGCAATCAAAACCCAGCAGACTCAGGAGAAGTTCTTTATCTAAGTTTACATTGGAAAGGGAGCCTGTACAAGAAAAACAGTTATTACCAGAGATACCTTTTACCTAAGAAACTTTACCTGCAGAACAGGGCAGTCTTTGTTTTCCAAACACCTCTCACCTTCCTATGAATGGCCTTCCTCCCCTTGGTATCCCCAATCCCCTACCCCTTCCTTACTTAGCTCAAGATGTTATATAAGCCTCAATTACCTGGCTGCTTTTTGGATCTCATATTCTATGGGGCTCCCGTACATATGTAATTAAATTTGTTTTTCTTCCTGTTAATCTGTCTTATACCCATTTAATTATTAGAGCAGCCAAATAACCTAGAAAGGAAGAAGAAAAAAATTTTCCACGCCAGTACCACCATCTAATATCTAAATCAGAAAAGAATAATATGTATGTTTATGAAATGGCCTTTAGAGAACACTATGATCCTGATTAAATACTATTATTTTTATTTAAGTTTTTTAAAAATGTATTCACTTTATTAAAGTTGTTTATTTTTAATTTAAATTTATTTTTAAATTCTTATTCAAGTTGAGCTTTTTGTCTTATGCAGAGATATCAGCTAATGAACTGGCTCAGCTCAGATTTCTAATGTGAAAACATATTTGTGAAACATAAAGTTACACCTCTAATCAAGTAAGTACCTGTTAGACTTACTGAATCATAGATAAAATTTTAATCAACAAATTGTCATTAATGCTTCTTCTGAGGTAACCATGTATACCACAATTTATATGTATTACACATGCCTTTTTCATCCAGACTCATTGAGGACAAAATCAAATTTCAGGTACTTTCTATAATATCTAAACTAGAAGAGTAGTTAACACTAGGATCATACCAAATCAGTATTATTATTTTTTATTTATTTAAGCTGCACCTCATATCTTCTGGAGGCATCAACAAATAAACATGTTGAGTATGCTTGGTTACCTGGAATGAAATATTAAGTTACACTGACAACGTCTATAGACTAGCAAGCAGAGAAGTAATCCCTATTTATCCTAAACATAAAATGGCATTCTTTCTTATATGCAGTGTTTGATAAATAAGAAATAATCTAAAAATCTTAAAGTAAGTATGATTAATGGGATCATAAGAAAAATAATTCCATTTCCCAGGAGCTAAACAAAATATCAAATAAATTTCATAATAATTCATTTTAAATCACTGCAACATTTTGCAGCTTGAGGCTAATATATGAAAGTTTGAGTAAAAATGGGAATTCTAAAAGTATTGATTTTTGCTACTATATTTCATTTTCTAATAGATACTTCTTATTAATATGAAATGTTTTATAAGAAGTTTCAGTATATGTCCTGAGCAAAATTTACTAGGAAGGTTCAACATTTAAATTTTTTTACCTCAACAGCAAGTTTCCCTATAATTAAATCATAATCAAAGACATTTATTTTGTTCCATCCTCCCTTGCTTGTTGGTAGTCCAAAGAACTTTGAAACAAATACAAATCATCTTCATGTATGCAGTATCAACAAACTAATGAAATTCTCAAATTCATAAAGGCTCTTCATTTCAGACTTCCCTGAAGATTTTACTTCTCCTAGATTGGAATAAAGTGGCAAATATGTTTGATGTGGTCAAAAGATTTTAAGACAATACACTCCATTTTCTAACTGGAGCTCCTTTATATATTGAATTCACTCTCACAGATTTCTAGTTGGAATGAATAAAGCCAAATTTTAACTAGCTAATATCCTTACCCAAGAAAAAAGTAATCAAAACAAAGATATTTCTAGGTTATTCAAAGAGCAACTTCACAGATCATATTATACAAATTTTTAGAGGAAGCACCCTTCTTTTATTAGAAAGCCTAAGAAAGAGCAAATTAAAAGTATGGATAGCTTACTATCTGGATTCTAGGTCCAATTTGAGATACAACATGGATTAAAGATAATGGAGTCTTGGATTTGAAAATTAAATATTTAAATAATGAGAGGCAAGGATAGAAAATATTTTAACCCGGCACATTTCAAAGAACACATATATTTCAAAGATGAAATAACAATTTAGTGCTGAGATTTTTCAAAACAGTATCTAATAATCATAATGTACCCAAAATAGTTCAATGAGATGAAACTTAACAAGAAAAGAAAAAGGAGCAATTTGCTAAAAAGAGGAGAATTGAAATGAAATATGAATATTTAGGTTTAGTAAAATCTTATAGAAAACAATATTATTATTACTAAAAAAAAGAATAAAAAAAGGGAGGAGGAAAGGAACGAAGGAAAAAGATAGAGAAAGGGAAGGAGGGAAGATGGGAGGGAGGGAGGGAAGAACGGAGGACTGGAGTGAAGGGAGGAGGGAGGAAGGAAGGAAAGGAGGGAGGGGAAACAGGCCAGCGGGCGGGTGAAGGCGCTTAGGACAGGCCTCCCCAAGGAGTGCTACTTTGGCACATGAATTATTGGGTTGTCAGAAAAGTCATGACATTTTTTTTTTTATGTTTTTCATTGCAAAAATGCATCATGACTTTTCCGACAACCCAATATATTGAGCCGAAGGCAGTCGAGACCCTATGGGCTCAAGGGAAACTTTTGCCTCTCCCTTAAAGAATTTAAATTAGGGACTTTGCCATAATAAGAATTATTATCAGAAATAACTTTTAATGACCTATCTATAGGGCAAACTTCTAATTACTGAACACCTGCTCTTCTTATCATCCTGCAAATGATCTTCCTCCCCTCTGAAGCCTCAGGTGTCTTACCTCATCTTTAGCTCAGAATGCCATATACATCATTTTAACTTGCTGTCTTTGAACCTCTCCTGTAAGTGGGATCTCTGACTCCCTCATGTATATGGGGTCCCTATACAATGTATGTGATTAAATTTGGTTATTTTTTCATATTAATAATCTGTCTCATTTCAATTTGATTATTAAAGAAGCCAGAAGAAGAGCAAAGGAAAACCCTTTGTCCACACCAGGTAACTGCTGTTCAGAAGAGAATTGAATCAAATCTGTAGCAGAAATACATGAGACAATGAATCCTCCATACTTAAAAAAAAGAGAAAAAGAGTAATAGATGGGTCTCTAGCTTATCTATTGAAATAATTCATTTATAATTATCGCTAGTGGATTTTGTTCTACTGGCCATGATTTCTCTATCATTTGAAGGTAATAATTTTCTCATCTGCAATTACAAATGACCCTGGAAATCATCATTAGTGTACATTTTCTGTTGTGTCCTGATGTGGCAAAATGGAGATGAATTGTTCATTATGAAATGATGTATTTCAAGTACAAAATGCTGCCCCATTTGTGGATTAACTAGTGTTAATAAACAAGTGCTCTAAATAAAACATATAAAATGAGGGGAAGTGGACTTAATGTGCAGTATAAAGGCCTTAGACTTTATGTTGGGGAGTAGGAAAAAAAAGCCTGTATTCAAAGCAAATGAATAAAGTACAGGACCCTGTAACATTACTTCTAGCTCTATGATTCCATGAACTTTAGCTTAGAAATCATAATGTTTATGGAAACCATCTAGTGCCCATGGCTATAACAACAGTAGCAACAAACACGGAAATGATGTGTTTTTATGCTGACTGCTAAGGCTTGCTTGGAAAAAACGCAACATAATCAATTGCTCATTACCTATGTTAAGTGAGAATAGCAACGGCAAAGAAAAGAAAAACCATTCTTCTCAGGCTCTGAGATCTATTCTATGACATTTTTTTCTCCTTCAAACTCCTTTTTGTAGGCCAACAGTAAAATTAGCATTCTATGTGAACACACTACCTGATGATAATGGGAGGCAGTCCAGAAATACATAATGTGACAGAGAAAAGCCAGCAAGAGTTTAGGAAATTGATGTGCTTGGAGCCACAAAGGGGAGATAATGTAGAGCACTGGTAAAGCATACACTTGGAACTAGAACAATTAAGACTCTAGACACAGCCCTACTTTAATATCTATTATAAGTGTCCACTAAGTCACTTATCCAAAATGGCCGTGTTTCTCTAGCTATAAAATGAGGGAATTGAGGCGGGTAAGGGAGAATAAATGATCTCTAATTTTAAAAGTCCATGAGTAACTTAAATAATTTAAAATAAATAAATCTTATAGTCTAGATGAAAATCCAAATTCCAGAGCTGTGACATCATAGTACATAGCTGAACCACAAATAATACCAAAACGGTATATCATAAAATATTATAATTGAAAGAAATAAGGAAAAATATCCAGTCTATATATTAAGCACACTGAACTGAGGCCTAGAGAGTTTAAATTAAATGGCTCAAGGTCATTTAACTAACTAGCAGAGATGGGGAGATGGGATTAGAATTTTCCTGCTTTTTCCCCAATGCCTATAGAATAACACTGAGTAAAATCTTTCTAGAAAGTATTAAAAAGAAAAGATAAATGAGATGTTCATATAAGCAAAGCACAGTGATATAATTCTCAGGGAATATCTGTAATTAAAGACATCTTAAATGAAATGTAGTAAAATCCTTTTATGATGATCTTGATCATTGCTTTGCAATTCACTTAAATTATCTACACTTTGTATACTGCCAATAGAAACTAAAAATTATGCAGTGGGCCACAGGGTAATATATCTCAATGGTTAGAACTTCATATAGGCCATTATGTATATAAATCAATAATATTTACTAAACACTGGAAATCAAGGAGGGATATGAATGCTAATCCATGCCGGGGCATTATTTTGAGACATGCTTATAGTGCCAAGCTGGGAAGAGTAGTATAGGTCAAATGGTCAGGCCCAAGATCTTCTGTCCATTATTTCAAAGCTTGTCTTCCCAATGGGAACATCCCCTGAATCCAAACTTAAGATGGCCAGAGGCCATCAGTATTGTATACCTTGGGCTGATTTAATTTGGCTTCATTCCTGATGAGCCAGGTACAATAAAGAAAAAAATTATAATAATCCATTTAAAAGATTCATATGGTAAGGATCTGGACACCTTTTGCACTCTACAGAAGGACAGCAATATAGCTGGAAGGGGCCTTGGGCAAAATAAGTTAGATGCCATAATATAGAACAGGGACTAGGTGTAAAGAAATGTAATTTAGGAATACTGATACTAAGAATCCAAGTGATGGAACATTAAGTTTTTGATATTTTATATAATTCAGATGATTTTGTAGAGACAATGATGTTATACTCATGCAATAAGTTTTAAGACAAAAATGTCAAAATGATAAATAAAAACAAAAATGATAAGTTTCTTGTGTGAGAACTTTAAGGCCATAAAATGTGATCAAATATGACTAAGTCCCTTGCACTTCAATTCACAGAATGAAAGAAATGTTAGATGGGAAAGAAAAAAGTAACTAGTATTTTTTAGGTAGTAATTACCACATCTCAAAACTGAAGTGAGGGCCGGCCGAGTGGCCCAGTTGGTTAAGAGCAGGAGCTCTGAGCAACAGTGTTGCCGGTTCAATTCCCACATGGGTCAGTGAGCTGTGCCCGAGCTGAGCTGCCAACAGGCGGCTGAATGGCTCAGTGGTTAGAGTGTGCGCTCTTAGCAACAAGGTTTCCGATTCGACTCCTGCATGGGATGGTGGGCTATGCCCATCGCAACTAAGATTGAACATGGCACCTTGAGTTGACCTTCCACGAGCTGCTGACGGGCAGCCAAGTGGCAACGGAACTTGGAGCTGAGCTAGCTGCACCCTCCACAACTAAGATTGAAGGACAACAACTTGGCTGTTCCCCTCCCCCAATTCCCCAATTCCTCAACACTGTTCCCTTCCTCAATTCCCCAATAAAATCACTAAAAAAACAAAACAAAACTGAAGTGAAATGAAATGATCCAGATCTGGGAAAATTAATTTGCATCATTAGAGCAAAGAAAAAACACCAGGAGGAAACACATAAAAAGAGTCATTTCTCTTCTGATGGGGAAGAACAGAACATGTGAATTATTCAGTGGACTCCTCACACTTTGTCACTAAACCATTAGATTACCTAGCTAAAACACTGGAAATAAAGAGGTTGTTATGGTTACACATTCTTTTACTCTCCATACTGTATACTACCACATTATTTGAAACATGAACCAATAGGTTAAACAAGTTTAAAACCAGAAAGATCATTATGAATACCAAAGAAAAAGCATTTTAGCTAAATTTGAAGGATTTTGAAGTGGTTCATGTAAGTGCTCATGGCTCATAACAGCAAGAATCTATTAAGATTTCACTCCTAGTGAATAATCCCATGTTATGGGCAGACACCAAAACAAATAGGGTGATGTTATTAAGTGGTCTTATCCCATTGCCTCTGCAAATCTACCCATGACTAACATGGTCTGTCACATCTTTCATTTTCCCTGTGTGACAGTTCACTATTTTAGAGCAATTCTCTTGGTTTACACTCTGCACATAATCATCTTCGACAACATTCCTATCAAGTTTAACTTGTCAAGTGTTGCCATCTGGTACCTCTCCAAACTCATCTAAGCCCAGGGGACTCATGGCAACATGAGACAGATATCAGACATAATTAACTTCATCACATGGAACAAAATACACAAGGATTCCAGTCCAAATAAGTGGCACTTACTTATGTCCATTTAAGGCCGCATGGTGCAAAGCAGTGTAACCCGAACTGTCTGTGCAGTTCACATTGGGGCCTCGCCAGATGCTGCAAATAAAGCACAAGGGCAGAGATAATGGTTAAGCAGAATCGGCTTTAAAAAATGAAAATAATTTTTTAAAAAAGCCTGCTAGTCCCACAGCTAGCAGCATGTTGCATATGAAAAATTTAATCACGTAGACAATGACTGCCACCTTTCATACATCCCCTTTGGAACAATAACTTCATTTATTTGATTCAAGGGAATTAGGGAATATAACTACCTTCAGAAATTATTAGCAAATGCAGGCCCACTGCCATATATTAAAATCTGGATTCCAAAATTCCCACTTTATATTGTTACTTAAATATTGGAGGCAATTAAAATTCAGCTACTATATTCTATACCAAAGAATAAAGATTTATGACATCTGCCTCTTCCCATTGACACACTCATTCTGAGATGGCAGAACTCACATTTTTGCATTCTGGGAGAATATTGTGGAGGTAACATGTAACTATATAAACTAGTCCATTTTATCCTTGATCACTAAAATTACAAAACTTATTTTTAGCTTTTGAATAAATAAGGCATTAAAAGACACTTTTCCAAAAGTAGACCAAAAAATGACGCTATCTAATGTTCATAATGATATTAAAGCCATCAAAACTAACACCTATGCCAAGCTAATTCATGTATTCACAAAAATATTGTACAGATATTATATGTCACATATTAAGCTAGGCACTGAGAGTACAAAATCATAACTTGAGGTCCTTCTTTACAAGAACAGAGTCTAAAGGGGAAGCTAGACATATAAACTAACAATTCCAAAGTAGTAAGAGGTGCCAGAGATCACACAGGCATCTCTGAGAAGAAATAAATAGCCATTCCAAGTGAGAGACTGAAACTAAGGTGGGACAATGAAAATGAGTAGAATGTACTTATTCAAAAGTTAATTGAAAGGACAAATCAGTAAGACTCAAGGATCAGTTGAAGGAAGGAGAAAGTGGTAGTCTAGAATGACTCAGCTTTCAAGCTTAGTTGACCAGAAGGAAGATAATAACATGAACTAAGATGAGAAAAAGAGGAGCAAATCTGCTTGGGGGAGGACAGTGCAGATGGAGAGAAAACAATGACTTCAGGTTAGGAGACCATGAATTTTAAGTACCTGACATACTTACATATAAGTAAACCTCTCCAGAAGACTATGAAAATATGTAGTTAGAAGCATGGCTCTGAAGTTAGACTATCTGAGTTCAAACCGTGACTCCATTACGTGTTAGGGAGGGGAGAGGAAGGGGGAGTCCTGGACGAGGTATTTAACCTCGTTGAACTTCAATTTCTCATCTATAAAACAGAAATGACAATAATAGTACTGCCTTGTAGTGTTGTGAAGATCAAATAAATCAATACCTATAAAGCTCGTAGGCATTACTCGAACACAGTACTAGCATGTGTTATCTTTGTTAGAACACAGTTCAACAAATTGTTAGAACAAATTATTATATAGAAGGTAAAATCATGGAAGTGTCTGGTATCAGATTCTGTAAGAGGGAGAGGTCATTAGACTCAAATACCTCAAGTGGAAAATCTGTTTATGGGGGCAAAGTGAAACCTTCTCTCAAAGGTTGACATTAATTAAAAGCTATCAATCCTTGGTTTAAAACAAAACAATCAAACTTGAGTTGGGTATAAAGCTCCAAGTATAAGACAACTCAAAATCTGAAACCCTCCCAGCCCTCATTGAAACTCTCAGAGAACCCATATGAAAGTATCTAGTGAGAGAAAAATGAGCGAAATGCAGGACAGACAGAACCATGGATAATTAACAATACTTAAGAGTCCAGCTGAGGGAATGGTTATATGAAGGACTTTGAGAGTTGTCCAGGAGTAGAAATAAAAACAAGAGAAAGCATTGTACAATTTAAAACAGGAAACTTCCGAAAAGAAGCAGTCAAGTTAGATAAAAATTAAACAATTTATTTGGTAATTAAGATCTTGAGGAGACTATTGTCCAAATATAATTAGTCATAATTCTAAGTAATAATTAATAATTATTAAGAATTATTACATAATTCTTAGTAATACTTCTAAGGTATTAACATAAATTTGATCTTAACTTTATTTCAATCCAATGGTTTATTTTATTTTATGGTACCTTATCTCCTGAGAATAAAAAATGTGACAGCTGAATCATAAAAGTAATAAAATTTGCATGCTTTACAATTTCATTAAGATTGTTAGTTAGGCTTTTAACATTTTTCTAAAAAACTCAATCCTTGAAGTGTTTTCAATTTAATATTATACTTTTAGAATTTTTGTACTTCTGTTGCTCCTGCTAAGCTCATCCAATCCTGCCCTATTAATTTCCATCTCTGTGCCTTTAATCACAACCTTCTACTAACCTATAATAGATTCTCTAACAATCATATCTTACCAATTCCTCCAAAACCCAGAGCAAGACTCACCTACTCCTCAACCCTTTCTCTAAACACTCAATATAACAACTATTTAATAAATGTGTGTCGAATTACATAAATAAAAATAAAGGATTATTTTTATACCATAGGTGAAACAGAGTGTTAAAATAAGTATTACATATTCATTTAAAATAACCTATGAAAATTTGGCAAAATGCATATGCTGAATTGCAAGTGTAAAAAATATATTAAGTTAATAAAATGAAGCACAACAATATGCATAAAATACTCCTATTAGGAGATAATTGTGTTTGTATGAATGTGCATGTAGAAAATTTCTGAGAGAGTAGAACTGAGCGGTTTCAGGTGGGGGGTTGGATACAAACTGTACTCTCTTTTCTATCATATGAAGTTGTTCCCTTATCTATCTGTTAGTTTCATAAGGGTAAATTTTAAAAATAAATAAAATGTTAAGTATTAAAAAATAACCCATGAAATTAAAAAAAATAATCCAAAAGAGGAAAAAAGAAAAGAAAAACAGAAAGGGGAACAAAAAAAATATATATATATAGGACAAATAGAAAGCAGATATTAAGAGGGCAGATTTAAATACAACCATTTCAATAATTACATTAACTATAAATGTTCTAATCATCCTATCTAAAAAGAAAAATTACCAGATTGGATTTTAAAAAATGAGACCCAACTATATAAGCTCACTACAAAACCTACTTAAAAATAGAGACACAAACAGGTAAGAAGTAAAAGGACAGGAAATCCATACTACTGCTAATCAAAAGAAAGCTGAATAACTATGTTACCATTGGACAAACTAGATTTCAGAGCAAAGAATATTTAGAGCAAGAGATAAAGTCAATTTATAATGAAAAAGAGACCAATTTATTAAGAAAATGTAATAATCATAACTGCTTTGTGCATCTAATAACAGAATTTCAAAATGCATGATGGGAAAACTGTTAGAAATGCAAATAGAAATAGACCTATCCACCCACACTTGGAGATTTCAACACCACTCTCTCAATAACTGATAGAAACAAGTAAACAGAAAATCAGAAAGGGTTTAGAAAGCTTGAACACTACTATCAATCAACTTGACCTAACTGACATTTATAGAATGCATATTATTTTCAAGTGAACACAGGGCATCTACCAAAATACACCATATTGTGAGTCATAAAACAAATCCAATAAATCTAAAAAGATTCAGAAAATTTCCATCTTCATAAATAGAATTAAGCCCAAAGTAAGCAGAATAAAGGAAATAATAAAAAACAGAACAGAAACCAATGAAACAAGAAAATAGGATAACAATAAACAAAAATCAATGAAATTGAAACTGATTCTTTTTTTAAAAACTCTATGAAATTGATAAATCCATAGCCAAACTGATCAGGAAAAAATATAGAAGACAAAAATTACCAATATCAGAAAGAGAGAGATAGTATCGCTACATGTTCTAAAGATATTAAATGGGGGCCGGCCGAGTGGCACATTAGTTAAGAGCTGGCTTGGGATGCCAGAGGGCCCCGGTTCGGATCCCACATATGAGGGTCAGTGACACTGCCCTCTACAGCTGAGATGCTGAACAACAGCTTAACCTGGAGCTGGGCTGCCGTGAGTCGCTGGCAACGGCGTAGGCTGCAGTCCCTGTGGCAGTGGGTTGCCATGGGCTACCGTGTGTAGCCAGCAGCCAGCATGAGTGGCCAGCAGCTGCTGTGAGTGGCCGTCCAGAAGCCAGCGACTGATCTGCCTCGCCCGGGAAGAGAGCAATGATGGTGCCAACTTGGGCCAGTGAAGCGACGTCCTCCACAACTAGACTTAAGAACAAAACGATAGCAACTTGTCTGTTCCCCTTCCCCCAATTCCTCAGTGCTCTTTCCATCCCCCAATTCCCCAATTTAAAAAAAAATCTTTAAAAATAAATAAATAAATAAATAAAGATATTAAATGGATAGTAGGAAAATAATAACTTTACACCAATTAGAAAACTTAGGTGAAATGAATAAGTTTCTTGAAAAACACAAACGACCAAACACTCAGAAAGAAACAGATATTCTGATTTGCCCATACATCTATTAAAGAAATTAAACTTGAACTTGTAGTTAAAACATTCCCCATATGGAAGGAGAACTGACATGGTGAACACACAACGTGATGTATAGGTGATGTATTATAGAATTGTACACTTGAAACCTATGTAATTTTACTAACTACTGTCACCCCAATAAATTTAATATTTTTTTTTTCAAAAAAAGAAAAAACATCCCCCATAAACCAAACAACACAAAACAACCTCTAGGCCCATATGGCTTCAATGGGGGAATTCTGCCAGGTATTTAAGTAAAAAGTAATACCAATTCTACAAAAACTATTCCCAAATATTAAAGAAGCATAAATACTACCTAACATTCTATGAGAATAGCACTCTATGAGAACAAATATATATGACAAAAGAGAACTACAGGTCAATATATCATTCATGAACATAGATGCAAAAATTCTCAACGTAATTTTCACAGGTTGAGTCTAACAATATATAAAAAGGATACTACATCATTATGAAATGGAATTTATCCCAGGAATGCAAGTTTGTTTCAACATTCATTAATTACCATATTAACAGACCAAAAAAGAAAAAATCATAAGATTATCTCAACAAATACAGAAATAGTAGTTGCCCAAATCCAACATCAATTCTTAATAAAAACTGCTAAACTGGAAATAGAAGGAAAGTTCATCAACCTGGTAAAAGGTATCTACAAAAACCCTACAGCTAACATCATACTTAATTATGAAAAACTGAATGCTTTCCCACTTGAGACCAAGAAGAGGCAAGGATGTCTGTTCTCACCAATTGTATTCAATGTCGTAATGAAGGCTCTCTGTTCCTCTTCATTTGATAAACAGCTGCATCCCCTTGCACGACATCCCTGAGACATGATGAGTAAGGTCACAATAAATGGATTTGTCCATAGTAAGTGTCTGGTCACCAGAGCTGTTTTCAACTCTAATAAAGTGGATTTTGTCACCATCAATGGCCCCTTCAATGACTACATGATCTACATGTGCCAGTATGATTCCATCTTTAGCAAGTTTGATGGAACAGCCAAGATTGAGAATGAGAAGGTTGTCTTCAATGAAAAGTTCATCTTCCAGGAACAAGATCCCACTAACATCAAATGGGGTGATGTTGGTGCTAAATATGTTGCGGAGTCCACCGGTATCTTCACTGCCTTGGAGAAGACAGGGGTGGAGCCAAAGGGGTCATCATCTCTGCACCTTCTGCTGATGCCCCCACATTTGTGATAGGCATTAACTATGAGAACTATGACAACACCCTCAAATTTTCAGCAACATCTTCTGCATCACTAACTACTTGTCATCATGGAAGAACTCATGACCACAGTCCATGCCATCACTGCCACCCAGAGGTCAAAATTTTGTCTTAAAAATACCATTTACAATGCATGAAAAATATAAAATATCTGGAAATAAATTTGACAAAAGATGTACAAATTTGTACACTGAAAACCATAAATTACTGAGAGAAATTAAAGAGAACCTAAATAAGTGGTGAGATATCAAGTTCATTAATCAGAAGACTCAATATTGTTATGATGGTAATTTTTCACAAGTTGATATTTAGATTCAATGCAATCCAATCAAATCCCAGCAAGTGTTTTTTTGTAGAAATTGACTACCTGATTTTAAAATTCATGTAGAAATACAAAGGTTCTAGACTAGCCAAAGCAACTTGGAAAAAGAACAAAGTTGGAGACTTGCACTACCTGATTTCAACACTATGATAAAGCTATAGTAAACAAGACAGATAGTATGGTTTTAGAGTAAAGGCAGATTAACAGAACAGAATGGAGGAATAGGGAGTCCATTTAGACTTACACATATATGCAACTGATTGTTGAGAAAAGTACAATGCTAATTTATTAAAGAAATGAATTATCAAAACTTGTGCTGGAACAAATGCATATCCTTAGGCCAAAATAAATAAGAGAGTCTTGATCCATACCTCACCATACCATTATACAAAGATTAGCTTTAAAATGAATCATAGAGCCGGCCAAGTGGCACATTGGTAAGGAGTTGGCTTGGGATGCCAGCTCTGAGCAGCAGGGCCCCGGTTTGGATCCCACATATGAGGGCCAGTGACGCTGCGCTCTCTACAGCTAAGATGGTGAACAACAGCTCGACCTGGAGCTAGGCTGCTGGGAGCTGCTGGCAATGATGTAGGCTGCAGTGCAACTGCAGTGAGCTGCCATGAGCTACCATGAGCGGCCGTCCAATGGTCAGCAACCGATCTGCCTCACCCAGGAAGAGCGCAATGATCACAAAACCAACATGGGCCAGTGAAGTGATGTCCTCCACAACTAGACTGAAGAACAAAATGACAGCAACTTATCTGTTCCCCTTCCCTGATTCTCCAGTGCTGTTTCCTCCTCCAATTCCCCAATAAAATCTTTAAAAAAAAAAAAAAGAGAGAGAGAGAGAGAATGAAAAGAAGATGGACTGGAAGAAAACATTTGTAAATCACATTTTCTTTTTTCTTTTTTTTTTTTAGCTGAGCCATCCTGCCACCTGTTGGCAGCCCAACGGCAGCTCAGCTCAGGCCAGGAATTGAACTGGCGACCCTGTTGCTCAGAGCTTGCACTCTTAACCAACTAAGCCACTCAGCCAGCTCATGTAAATCACATTTTCTGATACATTCTTTGATCCAGAATAGATTTTAAAAACCCTCAAAATGCACTAATAAGAAAATCAACAACCTAATAAAAAAGTGGGCAAAAAATCTGAACAGATACTATAACAAAGAAAATATATATATGGCAAGTAAGAATATGAAAAGGTGCTCACATAATTTCTTTAGAGAAATGCAAATTAAAATCATAAGACACTATGATTAGAATGACTACGATAAAAAAGACTTCACATACCAATGTCTACATGGATATAAATCAACTATAACTCTCACATACTTCAAGTGGACATGTGAAATAATACAACTATTTTGGAAAACAATAAGCAGTTAAACATACAACTACCATACAATCCAGCCATTCCAATTTAGGTATTTAGTCAAGAGAAATAACAGCATATGTCCACACAGAGACTTACACATAAAATATTCCTAACAGCTTTATTTATAATAGCTCCAAACTGAAACATCCTACATGTTCATTAACACGTGACTGGAAAAGCAAATTGTGATATAACCATACAACAGAGTACCACTCAGAAATGAAAAGGAATGACATACTGAAATATCCAATAACATTGTTAGAAAATCTAAATCAACGAGATTCTCAGATCCCCTCCTCTTCTTGGAAGAGCAGAATGAGACATTTATTCTCTGGAATGGATAAAACACATGGTTATCTAGAACACGTTATCTAGAGGATAACAGGCAAAATTGAGGACAGGGGTGCTAAACGATATGAGGTACAGAACTGAACTTTTTTCCTTCACAATAATTAAAACAATTTTTCAGTACTATTTATTGAATGATTTTTCCTCTTCCTCCTTCTTTCAGATGTCAGCTTTATCTTACACTGAATTCTTATATGTACTGCTGGTCTGTTTCTAGGGGTTCTCTTGTATTCATTGATTTCTCTATCCTGGCACTAGAACCACATTTTCTTTGTATTGTTTATTTTTTTTGTTTTGTTTTTTGTTTTAGCTGAGCCATCCTGCTACCTGTTGGCAGCTCAGCGGCTGCTCAGCTCGGGCTGGACTCGAACCGCTGTTGCTCAGAGCTCAAACTCTTGAGCGAGCTCTTAACCAACTGAGCCACTCAGCCGGCCCTCTTTGTATTGTTTATAATTGGTGATAGATGCTACTAGTGTGTCTTGTTTCACAACTTTTTTTGCAAATTCATGTAGATGTCTGTGAAATAAAAGTATTAATATGAAGACTACAGATACAAACTATTTACTGTATAAATTTAGTAGCATAAAAGAGAAAGCTCATGAATGCCCATCAAAAAGGAAAAATTTAATTAGGTTTCACCTTCACCATGGAATATTACCCAACTACTAAAATAAATAAGTTTAATTTATATCTATTGATTGTGAAAGTTAACCAAAACATATTAAGCTTAAAAAGCAAATTGCAGAGTATTGTATCAATATCCTAAATGGTTTCCATACATGTACTAACTCATTTATATCCACACAACTATAAGACAGATACTATTCTTATTCCCACTGTACAGATGAGACTTTCATTAATATAGAAAAATGCATGCAAAAATACATTATTGATGTCTGAATCATTTGAATAGTTAAATGATCATGTATTTCTTCAAGGAAAAACAAAAAGACAATAAAATACAAATAAAGAAAAAGCATCATTTTGCTCCAGATTGTGAAGAGCCTTATTACATGTCAAGAAATTCAGTCTTTATCTGTAGGCAACTTGGAACTAGAGGGTTCACAGAACGATATTAAGCATATTTCTGACATGATCGAGTCAGTGTTTTAGAATGAGAACTCCAGTGACAGTTGGAAGGGAAACAGAGTGAGCAAACTAGTGGCAGGAAGTCAGGTTAGTATTTACTCTGTTTTAACAGTCTAGGGAAGAAACAAAGAAATCTGAACTAATGAAGATACAGTGGTAGAGATAAAGAAGAGGGAGGAAATTCAAGTAGATACGCCTAAACTAAAATGTATGGGACATGGTATCCATTTGATAGGGTAAGAGCAAAAGAATGACAGGTTTCTACCATGAGTAAAACGCATGTGTGATGAAATATCTGCATGAGAGGAAACTGCGAGGGCAGTGGGGCCTTTTGGGAGAAGCCAAGTTTCTGTTAAAGCTGCTAGAACACTGTTGCTCAGGAATACCCCCGGTAAAGGAAGAAAACAAATGAGAAAATAATATAAATTAATCTAAATTATTTTTAAAATTTCCTGCATGTTACTAGACCTTATAAATATTTAATAAAAATATTGCTATTTATAACTAAAATAAGATTCAGAGTCGATAAATTTCCTTTACATATACCATCTCAGTTCCTCATTATCAGCAAAAGAAAAAGGAATTCATTATAATAGCATAAAAAAAAAATCTCCAGTGTATGTGTCCTTTCCTAAACAGAATGAATGTGGATACATCTCTTTTTTTTAAAACAAGGAAGTTTAGAATAGAAATTTAGCATACATATAAACATATTTGACTGCACCTATCCACAGAGCTTCTAGGGCACATATCCATGTATCCATAAAATATCCACACACATTTGAAACATTATAAATAAGCCAGACCCAAACCTTCCAACTAAAAAATCTAAAAATAAATCTTGTGCTCTACAATAAAAACCAAATCTAATATAAAAAAAAAAACACCTTGATGTTTAAAAGCTCAATCTATGTGCTAATATTCTACTTCATTCCAACTGTTTGCACTGCTCTCCTGTCTTTTTTCAAGGATAGTCCTCAAGGGGGCCTATACTAACTTAAGCCTCTTTTATAAAACACAAGAGTTTCTAAGTACCTTTAAGGGACGTCTTGAAAAAGCTTTAAATGCTTATTCCATATTTATTCCTGAAAAAAGCAATTTATAGATCCTTGGTCTTGTTCACTATACATTCAATTTCATCTCCTATACTTTCTTGTCAATGTTTTAAATTCTATATGTGAGACTCCTTGCCCAGAATGGATGCTCTCAGACAACCTGAGATCCCCAAGAGCCAAAGATTTCATTTCCTTTTTTATACTATTTGTACGCATGTTAACAGGCCTGATTAGTATGTTTTAGAACAAATATAAACCAAATAGGTTTTCCACAGAATTTTCAAATAACCAGGACATTCATTAGTCAGGACATTTTATTCCCTTTAGCTTTCACTAAATAAACTGTCAATCTGAGTTTCTTGGGCCAATCTTCACATAGTATATAGCAAATAAGATGTAGGCACAGCTATATCACAAATTCATCATCATCATACACTCCACTAACCTATGAGAAATAACCAGTAGGAGCCACATAGGCGGGTTTCAGCTTTTCTTGACTCTCATGTGGCTCTTGACACTTGAGACCATTCCACAGCTCCAGATATGGAAACTCATACAGAAGATGCATCGAAAGCCTCACACAAGTTCAGAATATGTAAGACTGGTCTTCTGACACGTCAGATAATTTCAAGCAATGCAAAACAAAGTCCCTCTTCTTTTAAATTTGCATCTTAATAATTGGCTTCCATTTTTGGATGAACTGGACAGACGTGCACTTGCTATTGATCTTCTCTTGTGATGATATACAATAATTTTATTATCATGGGTTAGAAGTGTCTCATATGGGTTACATGGGTCTAGAATAATGTGAGCCATATATGTAAATTTAAATTTTCTATTGGCCACATTAAAAAGGTAAAAAAAAGGGAAATTGGTTTTAATATATTTTCTTTAACCTAGTATATCGCAAGTATCATCATTTCAACACATAATCAATATAAGAATTATTGAGGTAATTTTACATTCTTTTTTGTACTGTTTTCACAATCAGCATTTATTTTACACTTAGAGCACATTGTAATTAGGACTAGCCACATTTCAAGGGCTTTATAGCCTCCTGTGGATAGTGGCTACTCTGTTGCACAGCACAAAGCAGGTCCTACATAATTATTTCCAGGGGAAAAGAGGAAACTTAAGGTTAACTCTGATAATTTAAAATGCTTCTCCAAAATACGAAAAAAAAATTGTTCTTTAGTAAATAAATGCCCATTTGATTGAGTCACAGAAAATAGAATGCATTTAACAAATGTCTTACCTTTTGAGAAAAAAATATATAACAGACCTAATAGTCACATCAGAGACTGTAAATGCACAATTTTACATAATTGAGCACATTAGGGAGCGCCATAGCCAAAATTATACTAACCAAACACTTTCTAATGAATAATATGCACCTTGAATTGCTTGATGCAAAACTCTCAATACAGGTACTCACACAGGGAACCAGAATTGACTAACTCTAAGCAGAAATAACTCCTTGAGTTATAATCACACAACTTATGATCTCTATACTATGAGGTCGGACAATTAAATTCGCGAACTCATCCTAGAAAAGGTGCTACATACCTCATTGCTAAATATCACAATCGAAGTACTTCCCTTGGGAAGCTGTGCACCGACGCCAGCGCCTAGTCCACCCTACTGCTCCACTTTCTTCTTGCTCCCACACAGACAATAAGACCAATTTCAATCTGATTCTCTCTCATTTTGGACAGTACCTGCTTTTTCATTCTAGAATCTTGTAAAATGGTCTTTGGCCATAGAGTTCAAAAAGTGCAAGTCTTTTCTCCCCCAATAGTTTGTTATCACTTTTTTTTTGCACTTTCGGTTTAAAGATAAATAAATTTGCCTTCATCTCAGGGGAATGTTATTTTACTTTGTTTTTATTATTGTTTCCTTTATCAACTTATTTTCCCTTTCTAGAACATTTATAACTAGAATGTTAGATTTCCTGTATATACCATACATCTTTTTTCTCTCATTTCTCTCTCTCTGTAGTTTTCCCCTGCCTTCTGAAATAACTGTTTTAATTGTATTTTAATCACTCGTTTATTTTGGAGAAATGTCCACTCATTGTCTCTGAGTTATTTATTTTTGTAAACTCGTTTCTCTAACATCTTAAATCTCCTAGTAACTTGAAAGTTCCATCCTCTTGCTATAGCCTTTATTTTATTATGTTTAACTTCAAAGTAAACCCAATTCATCTAACTCAAATTTTCAATACATAAAAGATATCAATAATTCCAGGTTTTTATAAATATAAGATAGCTATTTTTTTCTTCCTTTTATATCCCTACAAAATAGTTGGGAGTATTTTACAATCCCAAGTAGAAATACCCCATTATGTTAAGTGACTCAAGGGATAGAGTTAATTTTGTATGAATAGATTAAATTTGCTTGACTGCTCTTTTTCAGTGAAGGCTGTGTTAATGTCAAGTTTAAAGCTTATAGCTTTGTTTGCTTTTGACAAAGACATATGTGGAAAATTCTCTTCAGTTGGTTCCATATACTCTAAATCAGCCACAAACATAAACACAAGTCCAAGTTCACCACAACTAAAAAAAAATCTAAACACCTGATAAAAATGTAAGAATTGATGTAATGAAAATGAAAGGGTACAAGAGAAATTCAATAGTATGCTCCTCCTTTCTATTTCCTACTTGGTTCACATTCCATAAAAATCTACACTACTGGGAGGCATCTATGTGTTCACGCTAAGCATAAGTTTTAGTTCTCTGTGACATGACAATGACCAAACATTCTGACCAGGTAGCTACTCTCCAACTCCTCACTCTCCAGCTCCAGAAACTAGTCCTGTGTGGAACTGGACTGGGTTTTTTTCTTTTTTGTTTTTAATCCTGACCATCTGAAACCCTGGAGATCATCAAAATACAGAAAACTACCATGTTGGTTTGGTCTTCTATGGTAGAAGTATTGAAAAGAATATGAGAAAAGTCCTAATTATAACATGTCCAGGGAATTCTTGTCTAAAATTGATTCAGAAGATTATATGCCCTCTTCTGCCCATATACCACCATCCTCTCCAGCTCAACTCTTCTGAATTAAGTTTTCTGTACTCACCCTACCCTCCCCGCCCCCCCACACCGATCACCAGGATGAGCCAGGACATAGGTAAAACATCCTAAGTATTAACATATGTACTATTCCATATCACAAATCCAATCATGTTGATCAAGGAGGAGATGATAAAAATTTAAGGAATTTTTTTAAATCTTTAGAATTTAGAACATATGATATTCTTGGAGTTATGCAAGCACAAATATTTAGTAAGTTGGAAGGGGTGGAATGCCCTTTCTAAAGAAGTCACAAAGAAGTTAATACTAGGAGCAATAATAATATTAATCATGTACTATCTCTCATAATGAAAGATGATGTTGCTAACCCAGACAGGCTAACAGGCATACAGTAGGAGTAATAACATTTCACTGCTGGTCATAGAGATATAAAATCTTTGGCAAGACATGTACATAATTATGCAGTCTGTGTCAAGGAATGCAGTAGTGGTTTTCAAACTGTGCCCTTGCGAACCTCTCAGAGATCTCAGGTAAAGCTGGCGCACATTCTTTGGTGTTCTGGTTCACTCAGATTGCTATGTGCTTCATTCACTTAGGTGTACAATAAATACCTACTAACCTGCCCATTACATGCTTTTACTGCAGTTAAAACTAGCATCTTCTGCAAATCACACCTGTGAGTATAACAAATAATCCCTGCCCTCAGGGGGCTTACAAGAGAATAAAAACATCAAGCAAATAGTACAATAGTTAATGTCCATAGGTACAAACAGGACAAAAGATAGGTATACAGGGCTATGAATATATATAATAAGAAGTCTTTGATGAATTTTAGTCATCTTATGGGTTTTTTCATAGATTTTAGCTAAATAAAGGTTACATGCTCCCAAGCCACCAAAATAATGTAAGCTAACCTGGTATTTCTGGTGTTAATGACAAAATCTAAACTCTGATGACCTACTTTATCATGACATTGATTCAAAAGAACCACAGATTCAATCATTAAAAGACCTTAAGTATCTCTAAGTACCAGAAACTATTTTAGAGGCTTTGAGGTTACAAAAGAACATTCATTTGAGAAATATTTCAAAATATTTTACTGAATGTCTAATATGCTAGGCATTGGGGATTCTTTCCATACAAAAGTTAGCTTCCAGCATTTCTCAGAGAATTTATATTTTTCTAAACTCTAAGTCCTAGGAAAAAATAGTTAAGAAATAGGGAAAATCAAAAACAAAAAAAAATATTGTAATTCTGTGAGAATTAAAGCTTAACAATATGGAGACATTACTGGTTCAAAGGAATATGCTGATGTCAAGTTGGAAGCAAGAGCAGGAAGTGCTGACATAACACCTAGAGTGGAAGGTGAAGGTCAACATTCCAGGAACCAGGGCAGGCGAACATAGGAACAAAGTGGTCACAATTTAATCAGTCATTCTTGTTTGTAGCTGTTGTCAAGTTGTAAGTGTGTGTTTGCAGCCTGTTTGCTGCTAAGAGTGAATCACTCTTGCAAATAAAATAAATATTAACATGTTGATACTTTATACAAATCCTGTGAGTGATGTTTCAAGAAGTGTAAGGTTTGGGAAGCAAAATAAAGGCTTACATTGGCATTTTTTTTTTTTTAAGATTTTTATTGGGGAATTGTGGGGATGGGAACAGTGCTGGGGAATTGGGGGAAGGGGAACAGACAAGTTGCTGTCGTTTTGCTCTTCAGTCTAGTTGTGGAGGAC